>NC_092876.1:344018316-344336746 GCF_028372415.1 Notamacropus eugenii
AGTAAGTATTCAATAAGTGCTGTTCTCTTCTCCCAGTGTGTCCACCCTAAATCTCTTTCCTCTACTGTAGTGACTACTTCTATCCAATTCCAATCCAATTTCCCATTCAGTGTCTCCCATAATGTCAATATGTTCATGCACCTTAAACTATCCCATTTCCTATTGCCAGCTAATTACTAGTGTATTCTCCTTCATCCTCCCCACTCTATCCCATTATCAGCTAAGGAAGGTTTGTTTTAGGCATAAGATGCCATTATTGGGCATAAAAATAGAGAAAATGTTCTTAAAGATTGTAGAGAATGGGTGGAGTACCTGGAGGACTCAAAAGAAGTAAGTTCACTGGCACTGGGGTGGGGGGTGGTATCTTGAGGAAGGTCTCTGAAATAGGGAATGAAGAACTTGGTCCTTATTCAAAAAACAATGGAGAAGTCACTCTGGCCTCTGGAGAAATGAGGGTTGGCACATAGTGGAGAAAACATTTCATAGAAAATAGAGGGAAATGATGTTGAAGCCAGGAGAATTTAAATGAGGAAGATACTGTAGTAGTGGAAATAGAAGACAGGGAGGGCTACACCAAAGCTATCAATGTTGGAACAAAAAGCATATTATGAGATTCCCTAAAGGACTTAGTCATGGAGTAAATAAAACGTATGGAGAAAATGACAGTAACTGGAGAAAAGTGAGGGTTCATGTTCTGAAGCATGATAGAATCAAGGAGTTGCAAAGGACTGCAGAAAGACACCTAATCCAATGTTTCACATTGATGCTGAATAAAAGACAAAAATTAATAATAATAGTTATCATGTTTAGTATACTTTGAAATTTGCAAAGCACTTTATAAATACTATCTTATTTGATCCTCTCAACCCTTGGACGTATTACATCCTTATTTTACAGGTGAGGAAAGTGAGGCAGACAGGCTAAGTTACTTGCCCTTGGCCTAATAAGTGACTGAGACCAGATTTGAAACCCTAAGTTGAGTGTTTTATCCACTGCACCGTCTACCTATCTAGTAAAGAGAATTTAAATTGGGCAGGAAGAAAATTTCAACATCATAATTAATCTACCTTTTTTTCCTCATATAGTCCTATGAGATTCTTTCCTACATCCTCCCATAAATCCTTCAAATGGTATCTTCTCAAGAATATTCATAGGTGAAATTAGGATTAGAAGACAAAGATAAAATGGAACAGATTAACCACCAATTACATAGCAAACTATTCTTGTAATGAATGATGGTGGAACCCCTTTTGGACATCTAACATCATAGTACTAGATGTGCTGTATAAGTAGAAACGGCAATTCAGAAGATGAAATCAGGAAGAGTGGTTGAGCCAGACTGACAACATACAATAAAAACATGTTGAAAGTATACTATTTTGAAAATACTAAGCAACTGATTTATTTATTTTTATTGGTAAAAATAATTGTTAATGCATTTTATTATTCAGCAGTCTAATTTCATTCTTTTTAAAATTTTAAAATTTTTTAAAATTATTCATTGACTTTTCTTAGTTTCATAATTACTCCCTCTCTCCCATACCCTCCCATATCAATTGAGAAGACAAGCAACATGATATCACTTTCACTTTGCATCAGTTCATGTAAGACTTTCTAGATTTTTCTGAGAGCATCTTGCTCATCATTTCTTATAGCACAATAGTATTCCATCACAATCATATACAACTTGTTCAGCTATTCCCCAATTGATAGACATCCCTTCATTTTCCAATTTCTTGCCACCACTAAAAGTGCTGCTATGAATATTACAGTTCCTTTTCCATTTTTTTAAATCTCTTTGGGATACAGAGCTAGTAGTGGTATAGCTTGGTCAAAGGGTATGCATGGTTTCATAGCTCTTTGGGCATAGTTCCAAATTACTTTAGAGAATTGCTGAATTAGTATATCACTTCACCAACAGTACATTAGTATTTCAATTTTCTCACATGTTTTCTAACATTTGTCATTTTCCTTTTCTATCATATTAGCCAATCTAACTGGTGTGGAGTGGTACTTCAGAATTGTTTTAATTTTCATTTCTCTAATCAGTAGTGATTTAGAGAATTTTTTTTTCATGTCTTTAGATAGCTGTGATCACTTTGTCTCAAAACTGCCTCTTTATATCATTTGAGCATTTATCAGTTGAGGAATGGTTCTTATTTCTTTCTATAAATTTGACTCAGTTCTCTATATATTTGAGATGTGAGGTCTTTATCAGAGAAAATTATTCACAGTTATGATTTCTAGCTATATTCCCTCCATTCTATTTCCCCCCCATTTATCCTACTCTCTCTCTCTCCATTGACCTTGTTCATTATCAAGTGTTTCACTTCTAAGTTTTACCTCCCCAAATCTGCCCTTCCTTTTATCAGCCTACCTTCCCCTTCTCTTATCCCCTTCTCATTCCATTCTTCTGTATGGTAAGATAAATTTTATACTCAACTGAGTGTGTATGTTATTCCCTCTTTGAACTAATTTTGATGACCATCCTCCAACTCCTTCATCATCCCCTCCACTGTAAAAGCTCTTTCATACCTGTTTCATATGAGGTAATTTACCCCATTCTACCTCTCTTTTTCTCCTTCTCCCTGTGCATTCCTCTGTCTCATGCCTTGCTTTTACTTTTTAAAATAATTATCCATATTCAACTCACACTCAAGCCCTCTACGTATATTCCTTCTGACTGCCCTAATAATGAGAACGCTTTTTAGCTATTATAAGTATCATTTTCCCATGTAGGAATGTAAATAGCTTAACCTTATTGAATCTCTCATGATTTCTCTTTCCTGTTTACCATATTTTTATATTTTTCTTGGGTCTTTTATTTGAAACTCAAATTTTCTATTCAGCTCTGATCTTTTCATCAGGAATGCTTGGAAGTCCTCTATTTCATTGAATATCTATAATTCCCCCCCCCCCCCCCGAGGGAATATACTCAATTATGGTAGGTAGGTGATTCTTGATTGTAATCCTAGGTCTTTTGCCTTCTGGAATATCATATTTGAAGCATTACAATTTAATTTAATGCAGAAGCTGAGAAGTCTTGTATTATTCTGACTGTGACTTCATGATATTTGAATTGCTTCTTTTTGGCTGCTTGCAATATTTTCTGCTTGACCTAGGAGCTCTGGGATTGGGCTATAATAATCCTGGGAATTTTCATTTGGGGATCTTTGTCAGGAAGTGATTGGTAGATTCTTTCTATCTCTACATTACCCTATGGTTCTAGAATATCAGGGTAGTTTTCCTTGATAATTTCTTGAAATTGAAATCTAGGCTCCTTTTTTGATCATGACTTTCAGGTAATCCAATAATTCTTGAATGATCTCCCCTCGATCTATTTTCCAGGCCAGTTGTTTTTCAAAGGAGATATTTCATATTTTCTTCTACTTTTTCATTCTTTTGATTTTGTTTTATTATTTTTTGATGTTCCATGGAGTCATTAGCATTTATTCACCAAATTCTAATTTTTAAGGAATTTTTCCCAATTTATTTATTTTTAGTTTTCAACATTTATTTCCAGAAGATTTTGAGTTTTAAATTTTCACCCCATTTCTCCCCTCCCCCACCCCAAAACACCATACATTCTGATTATCCCTTCCCTCAATCTACCCTCCCTTCTATCACACTCCTCCCTTCCCTTATCCCCATCTTCTCTCTTTTCTTGAAGGGCAAGATAGGTTTATATACCCCATTATCTGTATTTCTTATTTCCCAGTTATATGCACAAACAGTTCTCAACATTCCTTTCTAATACCTTGAATTCCAACTTTTCTCCCTTCCTCCCTCCCAACCTATCCCCACTGAGAAGGCAAGCAATTCAATATAGGCTATATATGTGAAGCTTTGCAAAAACTTCCATAATGGTCATATTGTGTAAGACTATATTTCTCTCCATCCTATCCCACCCCCCATTAATTTTATTTTCTCTTTTGGCCTTGACCCTCCCCCAAAGTGTTTACTTCTAATAACTCCCTCCTCCCATTTGCCCTCCTTTCTATCATCCCCGACACCCTACTTATCCTCTTCTCCCCCACTTTCCTGTAGTGCAAGATAGATTTTCATATGAGTTTGAGTGTGCATATTATTCTCTCCTTAAGCCAAATGTGATGACAATAAGCTTCACTTTTTCCCTCTCACCTCCCTTTTCCCCTCCACTGAAAAAGCTTTTTCTTGCCTCTTTTATGAGAAATAATTTGCCCCATTCCATTTCTCCCTTTCTCCTTCCAATATATTCCTCTCACCTCTTGATTTTATTTTTTTAGATATCATACCTTCCTATTCAACTCATCCTGTGCCCTCTGGCTATATATATATACATATGTGTGTGTGTGTGTATAATCCCTCCAACTTATATACATATATACATGTATGTGTGCGTATGTGTATAATCCCTCCAACTTATATACATATATGTATGTGTGTATGTGTATAATCCCTCCAACTACCCAAATACTCAGAAAAGTTTCAAGAGTTACAAATATTATCTTTCCATGTAGGAATGTAAACAGTTCAAGTAAGTCTCTTATGATTTCTCTTTCTTGTTTACCTTGTCATGCTTCTCTTGATTCTTGTGTTTGAAAGTCAAATTTTCTATTGACCTCTGGTCCTTTCATCAAGAATGCTTGAAAGTCCTCTATTTCATTGAATGACCATTTTTTCCCTTAAAGTATTATACTAAATTTTGCAATTCTTGCTTTTCATTCTAGCTCCTTTGCCTTCTGGAATATCATATTCCAAGCCCTTCAATCTCTTAATGTAGAAGCTGCCAGATCCTTTGTTATCCTTATTGTATTTCCACTATACTCAAACTGTTTCTGGCTGCTTGCAATATTTTCTCCTTGACCTGGACACTCTGAAATTTGGCTACAATATTCCTAGGAGTTTTTCTTTTTGGATCACTTTCAGGAAGTGATAGGTGAATTCTTTCAATATTTCTTTTACTGTCTGGTTCCAGAACATCAGGGCAGTTTTCTTTGATGAAAGATGGTGTCTAGGTTCTTTTTTTGATCATGTATTTCAGGTAGGCCCATAATTTTTTAAATTGTCTCTCCTGGATCTACTTTCCAGGTCAGTTGTTTCTCCAATGAGATATTTCATTGTCTTCTACTTTTTCATTCTTTTGGTTTTGTTTTGTAATTTCTTGGTTTCTTTAGCTTCCATCTGCTCCATTCTAATTTTTAAATAGCTATTTTCTTTAGTGAGCTTTGGAACCTCCTTTTCCATTTGGCTAATTCTATTCTTTAAAGCATTCTTCTCATTGACTCTTTGGACCTCTTTTGCCATTTGAGTTAGTCTATTTTTAAAGGTGTTAATTTCTTCAGCATTTTTAGGGGTCTCCTTTAGCAAGCTGTTGACTTGCTTTTCATGATTTTCTTGCATCATTCTCATTTCTCTTCCCAATTTTTTCTCCACCTGTCTTCCTTGATTTTCAAAATCTTTTTTGAGCTCTTCCATGGCCTGAGACCATTGCATATTTATTTTGGAGGTTTTGAACACAGAAGCCTTGACCTTTAGGTTTTTCTTTGAAGACCAAATTGTTCCTCTTCACCCGAAAGGATTGAAGAAAATACCTGCTCACCAAGAAAGTAACCTTCTATTGTCTTATTCTTTTTCCCTTTTGGGGGCATTTTCCCAGCCAGTTACTTGACTTTTGAGTTCTTTGTCAAGGAGAGGGTATACTCTGGGGACCTGTAAGTTCTCAGTTCCTCCAAGGTGGCACAATCAAGGGAGAGGAGTTTATTCTTCTCTTGACCTGCGCTCTGGTCTGTGAGCAGGATTCCCTCTCCAGAGCCTCTACCAGCTCCACCATGCCAGTACTCCTCCTCACCCCAGGGCAGCCACTCAGGGCTGAGATCCAGATCAGCTGCTCAATTCTCCCAGCGCTTTAGGCCAGGGCTCCAACAATGGAAGCTGCCAGTCGCTGCCTGGGGCCGGGGCTAGACCACTGTGTCCATTTCTCACCCAAATGAAAGAGCCTTCTCACTGACCTTTGAAGCTATCTTTGGCATTTGTGAGTTGAGGAATCTGGGACCCACAGCTGCTGCCCTGAAGCCCACTCCAGTCCTGTCCTTGCCACAGTGCAGCCCATGTTGGGCTGCACTCCAATCAGCCAAAAAGTATTTTCTTAATGAGCTTTTGTACCTCTTTTTTCATTTGGCCAATTGTGCTTTTCAAAATATTCTTGTCTTCATTGGATTTTTGTGCCTCTTTTACATTTGACTTATTCTATTTTTTTAAGGGGTTATTTTCTTCAATGTTTTTTTAAATGCCTTCTTTACCAAGTTATTAACTCTTTCTCCATGATTTTCTTGCATCACTCTAATTCCTTTTCCCAATTTTTCTTCTGTCTTAGATCATTTAAAAAATCCTTTTGGAATTCTTCCATGGCCTGAGACCAATTCATATTTTTCTTTGAGGCTTCTGATAGGGTAGTTTTGACTTTGTTGTATTCTTCTGAATTTGTGTCTTGATCTTCCTCGTCAGTAATATATTCAGGATCCTTTTCTGCTGTTTGCTCATTTTTCCAGCCCACTTCTTAAGTTTTAACTCTGTGCTAAAGTGGAGTTCTTCTAGAATGCTTGAGCCACTGTCCTAAGCATCAGCATCAGATTCTTTATGCAGCTGTTTTCAGAGATAATTCTAGGGACCTGTAAGTTTTTGGTCCTTTCAAGGTGGCATAATCTAGGGGAAAATGTGTTTGCTAGCCTGTGCTTTGGTCTGTGAGTGACCATAAGCACTCTTTTCTGCCTTTAAAATGTGATCTGGGTCCCAGCTCCCTGGAAGCCACAAGCTCTGGTGTGCTAGTGCTCCTCTCTGCCCTGAGACCCAGGAATGCAACCCAGATCCAAGTATGGGCAATGCAATGGAGTCCTACCCCTGATGCTAGGAAAGGGAGCCCTGTCTCACCTCCAACCATCTGTGGACTGAGAGACCTGGAAACTGCCATTGCTGCCACTGGTTTGTTCACCCCCAAGGTCTACTGCTGGTTTTCTGGTGTGAGGCTTGTGCTGCACCATGCTCCACTCTAACCCTACCTATTCTTTTTTTTTTAAAAATATATTCATTTTATTTATTTTTAATGTTCTACAATCACTACCATAAAACTTAAAGACAACATACAATTCTATATAGGATCTACACATACATTCCTATTGAATACATTTTCACTATAGTCATGCTGTGTAGCAGAACTAAAATAAATAGGAAAAATCATATAACAAACCAAAACATCACACACACACACACACACACACACACACACACACACACACACATGATCTGCTACATTCTGTGACTGAATTCCATAGTTCTTTCTCTGAATGTGGAAGGCATTTTGCCTTAGAAGACCATTGGGAAATTTTTTTTTTTTTATAGCAATCTTGCATTGCTATGAAGATCCAAGTCTACCAGGAAAAACACATGCACACTGTGGTCGTTGCCTTGCACAAAGTTCTCCTGGTTCTGCTCCTTTTGCTCTAACCCTACCTATTCTTAAAAATTCTTGTAGATGGCCTCAACTTCACAGTCAATCAACAAATAAACATTTATTAAAGTCCTATTATGTGACAGGCACTACACAATGGACTGAAAGGTTTTGAGAAAACAAGATCCTACTATGTTTATCATTTGTTAATTTTGAAAAAGCATTACAGAAGTTCAAAATTTCAAGGCACAAAAAATTACTAACAGCACTGATTATCACAATTATGAAAAAAAACAATTATGTCAAAAATTTGGAGACTCCCAAGTTCTAGGGTCAGATTAAGGTCCTTGAAGGCCCTGGGATGCTTTTTTAAAAAACAGATCCTTTGGCAGTTATATTTTTTATCCTCATTTTATTTGCCAACTGAATTTTTTTTTTAAACTCACTTCATTTTAATTTATCAGTTAATGAAAAGACAATTAATACTGGCAACTTTTTTATGTGCATATAAAATGTCCACTTCTGAGATACATGGATATTTTTGCTATCAAACAAAAATTTTAAAACAGAAGGGAGAAAGGAGAAAGAATCAATGAACGAAATTTTTTTTTATGGAGGGGGGTGGTCTAATGACCCAAAAGATTCTTTCAGTACCTTAAATGAATTAGCCTTGCCCTTAAATTTTAATTCCTGGTGTACAATTATAATTTCATGTGATTGTGTAATTTGGTATTGTCAGCTGGACCAAACCAGCCTCTAACCTGTGGATAGCCAGAGCAAAAAAAAAAGCAGGATAGAGACAGAAGAGTCATGAGCAAACAGAAGTTTAATTTCAAACTCTGGGAAATGGCTTGCAAGCAAGGAGGGGATCTAGACCCATGTGCTGTGGCCCCTGGTCATCATGGGAGGGGACCTGAGGCAGTGTGGAGAGATCTCAATATTTATAGCAGTGGTTGAACAGTAAGCAATAGCCCTAACAATGAGGGGTAGTAGCCACAATGTGACAAGTTTGATTCATAGGAGGGCTTTAAGAATAGAACTTGTCCAAGATTGTGCAGTGCTTGTCTAAGTTCAGAGAACACCTGGTCCTGGTCAAAGGAATACAATAATTATGTAATTTTACCACAGGGCAAGATTGTCCAGAGGGTGAGGGCAAAGGATTTTTCTTTTTGCCAAGCTCAGGGCACAGCTTGTTTGCTAGACCTCAGCTCTGATGAACAGGGTATCTCCTAATATCTTGACAATATTAAGTACCTAGTATTTTGTTCATCCTTACTAATATGCCTGGTCTCATGTTCCCCACTGAAATGGCAAATGGAAGGATATTTAATAAATATGCGCCATGTGCAAACCACATGGTCTTCATCCTACAGGATCCTGCAAAACCTCAGACACATAATGGATGATAAAAATGAGCTTAACATCTCTTTTCTTACACCTCACATCACAAATGAGATTTTACACTTCTCCATGCTTGTATGCAATAATGTTTAACCAAAATTCCAGGGATCTAAAGTCAATGCCTTCCATAGAGGGTTTGCTTAACTCCCCTATCTGCGTGTCACTTATAGTCGTGTTTGCTCTTGGAAGTAAGATGTACAAAAAACCTCCCCCTGAAGGAAACATAGGGGTTAAAGTCTCCAAATGTATCTGGGTAAGTCAATGAATCTTTAATCCTCTCTATTTAAAAGGGGAGAGAAATACATGAAACATTTAACTCAAGGAGCTATAAACATTGGTATATATTTTTACTCTGTGACTTTGTGAGTCAGTTCTTATCATAGCCTTCATTTCCAAGCTTAGATTGCCACTCTAGTTGTGCTTATCCATCTTCAAAATGAAAAAATTTTGGTGAATCCCAGCTAGATAAGAGTACTTTCTAGAGACTGTGAAAAAAAGTTACTTAGGGCTCTGGCATTCTGTGATTAGATTTGTCTAAAAAATTCAGAGGCAAAATGGATTGAGGGTGGTTTTAGCTGGGAAAAGACATCTTTTTTTTTCTTTTTCTGATCCTCTCTTGGCTCTTCCCCAGTTTGCTATATCAAATCACCTGAAGAACCATTCCAGTGAAATTCCAAAGAGAGAGCACTGGCTGGACTGGGCAGAGGAAAAATATCCAGTGAGTCAGGATTGTAGAACTGAATTGTCTGCTTAGGAGCTGTATGGACCATGTACTACCAGATGACTGATCACCTTTCCTTTGATTTTGGTCCCTAGAGGCCATTTTCTGCTGCTTCTTAGTAGTGTGGGCTCCTTCAGGTCACATAATTTTCCATGCCTCTAATTTCTTCACATCACTGGTCCAAATTCCTGATGTAAACAATTTGAGACAAATGTAGAAAGCAAGCTCTATTTTGGAAGAGCTCTAACTGATGTGGGGCTAACTGATCTGGGAGAGATTCTGTAGTCTCATTCACTCACCTGTTTCCTAGAGTCTCATTTTCTTCCTGATCTCCATCTAAATCCATCCTCATGGTTTATGCCTACTCCCTCAGTCATCTCTGACCCACGCTGTTTTCTTACTGCTTTCTAACCTTTTATCCTTCTGATGAGGGATTTCAGATGTTGGTAGATTTTTTGCATGCTCAGAAAGTGCCAGTTTTTTCCTTCTTCCTACAGAAACAGCTCATCTCAGGTGTGAAGGCACTGATGCGTGTATTGTTCCTTTATATTCCACTGCCAACGTTCTGGGCTCTTTTGAATCAGCAGGTAAAAAAAGATTTCTTAATAAAAATTCAGGGATATACCTTTCTTATATTTCTTCCTCCCATTTCCTATATACATACATACATACATACATACATATATATATATATATATCACAACAGATATCTCTGTTCTCTAGGGCGCTCGATGGACTCTGCAAACAACTAGGATGAATGGCAACGTGGTGAGTATAAGTCTTTTTGCCATTCTCTTGATCTGTATCAAAGGAGTTAACTTTGAAATGATAGATTATCCATTTGCATTTATTTTTTCACCTCTGTTTGGAGTGGACCTCTGCTTTCTTTGGTATTAGGTATGCCCTTATAAGGAAACTTCATCTACTGGTGAAATTCCTTTCTATCCCCATTCAGTTTTCTCCAGAGATCTAACATAGTCACTTTATCACCGCCTCACTAAACTGCATATAACACAGTCCACAGTTCAGAGAAACCACTTTTACCAGTTCCGACCTGTCAGTTTTCAGGAGGGACAGGGAAGGAGGTCCCCAAAGCGCTAGTGGGCTGCTAACGCGCTAGAACGAGCGCTGGGCTCGGAACCGGAGAGCCGGAGAGCCGGGTTCCAATGCGCCTCGGGCACGAGCTGGGAGAGCCTGCGCACGGCACTGCACCGCTTCCTCAGGGGTGAAGGGGGCCTGCGGCAGTGCCCGGCACACACCTGGCGTTCAATAAAGGCCTGTTCCTCCCGTGCCCCGGGGCATACGCTCAGCACACAAAGCTCCGCCATCGGCGTCGCCCTGGTAACCCGAAGCCCCCGGGAACCTGCTCTACAAGGGCTCTCGGGGGACAGTTTCGCGCTGAGTGGGAAGGGCCACTCCAAACCCGGGGTCCCCCACGCGTGCAGCAGAGAAGGCCCTCCCAACCCTCGTGGCGCCCCAAGCTCCGCAGGCGTCGTTCGGCGTCTCGGGTCTCTCAGCCCAGGAACGACGCCCCGCGGCGGAAACGGTCCCTTCACAGGACGGGAGCCGAAAATCCTTCCGCCGAAGGCTCGGGGCACGTCGTTCTCGACGCCCTTCCGCGCCCCACTCCCCTCCCCCTTTAAGAACTGGCGGCGCCGGTACCTCGCCCTCGCGAGGGGTTTCGCCGAGAGACGGCCACCCGCGGCAGCGGCTGCGGTCGCCCACGTCAGAACGAGGGTACCAACCTTAGCGTCCGATGACGTATCTCTCCGCCCCACAGTTTCACCGGCGAACGGCGGCTGCGCAAAGCAGAGGCGAGCGCTCGCACACCGAAAACCCTTCGGCGGCTCCACTCGAAGCCCCCACGGCCACACCCCCAAACCTCCTCGGGTTGTCAAGCAACAGCCAATCCTCGCCTCCGAGGCTCCCCATTGGCCCGCTCGGGGCTCCGCCCCGCGCTCCGACTGGGCCTGCGACTGGGAGCTTGCGGCCAGAGGCTGGCTGGCTGGCTGCGGCTCCGGGTCCAGGTGGCAGGTGGCGTGCTGCCTAGCTGGGGCGGAGGAGGATGAATGGGCCGGGCGGAACGCCGTACTTGGACAGCCGCGAGCGGGTGCTCAAGCTGGGAGAGAGTTTCGAGAAGCATCCGCGCAGCGCCTTCCACACCGTGCGTTGTGAGTGGGGGCAAGAAGGGGCTGTCTGTACCTGGCCTTCTCCACCGGCCCGTGTCCCCGGAGTCTTCTCCCAGCTGTCCCCCACCTTTCTCCTGTGCAGAAAGGCCGCCCTCCCCCTCCTGCTCGGCCGCGCGCGGGGCCGAGGTATTTAGTGGGGCTGGGAAGCCCGAGGCGTGGAAGAGGAGCTGAGGGGGAGGGGAGGCGCCTGGCCGGTCCGGGGCTGAGGAGGCTGCTGCCGGCTTGGAGGAGGGACAGACAGGTCCTTGTCCTGTAGAAGGACATGCATGGGAAACGGCCAGTGAAAATGCCTGGAGCTGAGCTGAGAGGGATAAGAGAAGAGGGCCCAGGTATAGCCCTGGGGCATACCCAGAGTTGACAGGTGTGAAGATCCAGCAAAGGAAACTGAAGAGTGGTCAGCTGAGGAAGAAGAGAACCAGGAAAGCAATGTCCTCAAAATTTAGAGGAGAGAGTATCAAGGAGAAGAGAGTGGGTGATCAGCAATGCCAGAGACTGCAGAGAAATCAGGAAGGATGAGGTCTGAGAACAGGCCATTAGATTTGGCAGCTCAGAGGTTGTTAGTGACTTTGGAGAGAGGAGTTTCTGTAAAATGATGACGTCAGACTGTAGCAAACTAAGAAGAGAGTGAAAAGAAGGGAAGTAGAGGCACCAGCATTTTCAAGGAGCTTAGGCACAGAAAGGAGGGAGAGATTTGGGATGATATAGGGAATGGATGGATCAAGTGAGGGGTTTTTGAGGATGGAGGAGACATGAGCATGTTTGTAGGCAGTAGGGAAGGAACCAGTAGAGAAGGTGAAGTAGGTGAGAGAGTACAGGTGATAAAGGGGAAGGTCTGCTGGAGAAGAAAGGATGGAAAGACATCACTTGTACAGTTCTCCTTGGCAAGGAGAAGAGGCACTTCTTCATGTGAGAGATGGTGAAGGTAGGATGGTAATAGAAATCATTTGGGTGATGTGAGATGAGGGAAAATGAGGGAGTTCTTAGTGAATATCCTCTTTTTTTTTTTTCAGAAAAGCATGAGACCAGACTCTCAGCTAAGTAAGTAGAGGCAGGGGTAGTCATGGGATTTTTGAGAAAGCATGAAAAGATTTGGAAAAACTGGTATGATGAGGGGGATAATGAGTTAATTAGAAAGGTAGGAAAGATGTCTAGCAGCAGTGAGGGATCATTTAGGTTAAGTAACCTAAATTTGTAAGGGACCCATGGTTTCATAATTTTCTCTAGTTTCATTCAGTAGCACTTGGGTAAGAATCAATGCAGTGGATTTTGCTAATCTTTCCATACCTGCTGTTTCCCTTCTATACTAATACTAAAAAAAAAAAAAATTTAAAAATATGAAAAGGTTCTGATGCTTAAGGACTAGTATGCAAACTGTTCTGTTATACATCACAAGGAGAAACAATCTGGGTAGGAGCAAGTGACTTTATCAGTATGATGTGTAAAATTTTATGTGTTTATAGTAGAAATGAAAAGCAAGATTCATAGAATACACGTTATAGTTATTTGGTACTTTGAGGTTTCTACCTCATATTGATGGGGTAAGTAATGTGTCTCTTCCATACTCCATACAGGGAAACTAAAGCTCTCAAGTGATTTGCCCATAGTCATAAAGTAAGTATTAGTTATCACTTCGTTTAACTACTAGACTCACTGAGGAACTGTGCCTTAGCCATGAGCCCAACAGTCCCTATGCTCTGACAATTGAAAGATAACTGTTAATTCATAGTATTCTCAAGGGTGTGTGCTTCAGTCTTTGCCTAAGAAACTCCTACCTCTTATTCTTCCAGTCTTTGTCATCCAGAAAAATTCTCTTTTCCTTTCATTGACCTCCACTTCCACGTCATGTTTTGACATGGTTCAGTCATGTTTTGATCCTCTCATCATCACTTATAACTTGTTCTTATGAAATCCCAGACACTTCAATTTTCATTTCAGAACACAGTCTCTTCTTCTACCTCTTCCATGCTATGAATAGGCAGTATTGAATATATGCTACTTATTCAGCAAATATTTGATGTTTGTTACAGAAAAAAGGTAATTTTACACAGTAGATATAGAGCCAGGTTTGAAGGAAGACCTGGGTTCAAGTCTCATCTCTGTGAGTCTGGGAAGATCACATGACCTCTCAGGGACCCAGGCTTCTAAGACTAAGTTGCAAGGCAAGTTCATATCTGTTTTAATAGAGCTTCCTTTCCAGGAGTTCACTATGTAAATGAAATCATAGATCCATACTAAATCTATGCTTGTATTTAAATATTTTATATTTTTTGTTCTATTTATATTCTCTATATATCTATTTTATAATGTATATATACATATATAAATGTATGCATGTATATATATCTATTTTATAATGTATATATACATATATAAATGTATGCATGTATATATATAAATATATATATGAATATAAATAAAATGGATATAGATATACATGGTGTCTCCTATATTAGAAAGTGAGTTTCTAAAGAGTAGAGATTTTTTTCATCCTTTGTATTTGTATCCCAAGCACTTAACCCCTTGACCCATATTTGTTCCATAATAAATAAATATTTGTTAAATATTCTATGGAATTAAAGATCATTCTGAGGGGGGAAGCCAAGATGGCAGAGTAGAAAGATGGACCTGCTGTAGCTCTACCCGCCACAGCCAATGAAATATCTGTAAAAAATGATTCTAAACAAATTTTGGAGCAGTAGAATCCAGAAGACGAGAGACTGAAAGAGATTTCCTGCCAGAGGCAGCCTAGAAGGCCAACAGGAAAGGTCTATTACACAGTACTCAAAGCTGAGCGCAGCCCAGCCTTGGCTGCACAGCACAGCAGGGACAGGATTAGAACAGGCTTAAGGGTGTGGAATCATGGTTAGCAGCTGTGGTTCCAAGATCTCTCAACTCACAAATGCCAAACACAGCTTGAAAAGTTAGTGAGAAAGTTCTTTCATCTGGGTGAGAAGGAAGCAGGGTTTGGGCCCCAGCCCAGCCCCAGGGTGGATAAAGTTACTGCAGCAGCTTCTCCTTTTGGAGCCCTCGGGCTAAAGACCCTGGGGGAATCAAGAGGCTGATCTGGATTTCAGCCCTAAGTGGGGGTCCTGTGGTGAGGAAAAGTGTTGGCCTGGTAGAGCAGGAGGTAGTTGTGAAGAGGGAACCCTATTCTCAGATCCTGGGCAAAAAAGCTTGTGGGTGCTTCCAGATCAGAGCACAGGCCAGGAAAGGAGTAAACTCCTCTCCCTTGATTGTGCCACCTTGGAGAAACTCAGAACTTACATGTTCCTAGAGTGTACCCTCCACTTGACAAATGAATCAAAAGTCAATTTTGGGAAAATTTGGGAAAAATTTTGGGAAAAAAGTCAAATTTGGGAAAATGCCCCCAAAAAGGGAAAAAATAAGACTATAGAAGTTTACTTTCTTGGTGAACAGGTATTTTCTTCCATCCTTTTGGCGGAGGAAGAAAAAAGCATACCATTAGAGGAAGACATAAAAGTCAAGGCTTCTACATCCAAAACCTCCAAAATAAATATACAGTGGTCTCAGGCCATGGAAGAGCTCACAAAGTATTTTGAAAATGAAGTAAGAGAGGAGAAGGAAGAACTGGGAAGAGAAATGAGGGTGATGTAAGAAAATCATGAAAAGCGAGTCAACAGTTTGCTAAAGGAGACCCAAAAAAATTCTGAAGAAAATAAAACCTTTAAAAATAGACTAACCCGAATGGCAAAAGAGATCCAAAAAGCCAATAAGGAGAAGAATGCTTTAAAAACCTGAATTAGCCAAATGGAAAGGGAGGTTCAAAAGTTCACTGAAGAAAATAGTTCTTTAAAAATTAGAACAGAGAAGATGGAAGCTAATGACTTTATGAGAAACCAAGAAATCACAAAACAAAACCAAAAGAATGAAAAAATAGCAGATAATGTGAAACATCTCATTGGAAAAACAACTGACCTGCAAAATAGATGCAGGAGAGACAATTAAAAAATTGTGGGGCTACCTGAAAGGCATGATCAAAAAAACAGCCTAGAAATCATCTTTCATGAGATTATCAAGGAAAGCTGCTCTTATAATCTAGAACCAGAGGGTAAAATAAATATTGAAAAAGTCCACCAATCAGCTCCTGAAAGAAATCCCTAAAAGAAAACTCCTAGGAATATTGTAGCCAAATTCCAGATTTCCCAGGTCAAGGAGAAAATATTGCAAGCAGCCAGAAAGAAACAACTCAAGTATTGTGGAAATACAATCAAGATAACACAAGATCTAGCAGCTTCTACATTAGGGCATCAAAGGGCTTGGAATATGGTATTCCAGAAGTCAAAGGAACTAGGATTAAATCCAAGAATCACCTATCCAGCAAAGCTGCATATAACAATTCAGGAAAAAAATGGTCATTCAATGAAATAGAGGAGTTTCAAGCATTTTTGATGAAAAGATCAGAACTGAATAAAAAGTTTGACTTTCAAACACCAGAATCAAGAGAAGCATGAAAAGGTTAATAGAAAAGAGAAATCATAAGGGACTTACTAAAGTTTACTAATGTTTATATTCCTACATGGAAAGATAATATTTGTAACTCTTGAAACTTTTCTCAGTATTTGGGTAGTTGGAGGGATTATACATATACATATAGACAGAGGTCACAGGGTTTGTTGAATAGGAAGGGATGATATCTGAAAAAATAAAATTAAGGGGTTAGAGAGAAATATATTGGGAGGAGAAAGGGAGAAATGGAATGGGGCAAATGATCTCTTCTAAAACAGGCAAGAAAAAACTTTCACTGGAGGGGATAAAAAGGGAGGTAAGAGGGAAAAAGTGACGCTTACTCTCATCACGTTTAGCTTAAGGAAGGAATAACATGCACACTCAATTTGGTATGAAAATCTATCTTACACTGCAGGAAAGTAGGGGAAAAGAGGATAAGTGGGGTGGGGGGGAACGATAGAAGGGAGGGCAAATGGGAGGAGGAAGTTATTAGAAGTAAACACTTGGGGAGGAATAAGGTCAAAAGAGAAAATAGAACAAATGGGGAGGCAGGATAGGATGGAGGGAAATATAGTTAATCTTTCAAAACATAACTATTATGAAAGTCTTTTGCATAGCTACACATGTATAGCCTATATTGAATTGCTTGCCTTCTCAGTGGGTATGGGTGGGGAAGGAGGAAGGGAGAGAAGTTGAAACTCAAAGTTTCAGGAATGAATGTTGAGATTTGTTTTTGCATGTAACTGGGAAATAAGAAATGCAGGTAATGGGGCGTAGAAATCTATCTTGCCCTACAAGAAGAGAGAGAAGATGGGCATAAGGGAAGGGAGAAGTGTGATAGAAGGGAGGGAATTTGAGGGAAGGGATAATCAGAATGCACTGTTTCTTGGGGTGAGGGAGGGGAGAGATGAGGAAATTTGAAACTCAAAATTTTGTGGAAATGAATATTGAAACAATCTTAAAAAAAGATCATTCTTGAACCACATTTTAATTTTTTCAGGAACATTGAATACTGCTATTGTGTATTTCTCAGAAGCACTTCCAAAATTGTTTGGCTGAATATATTAAAAGGAATCATTATTACATTACATCAGATTCCCATGAAGCAATCTCAACATTTTATATAGTCCCAGTACTGGTTGCAATGCCTGATACTTGTAGAGTGCTTGAAAAGATAGAAGTGATTCAAGAGTAAGGATAACCTGACTTCAAATCTGGCTTCAGATATTTATTAGCTGTGTGACCTGGGCAAATCACTTAACCCTGTCTGCCTCAGTTCCCTCATTTGTAAAATGTACTGGAGAAGGAAATCTCAAACCAGTTCAGTATCTTTGCCAAGAAAAAACCCCTAAACCTGGGTTCACAAAAATCAGACGTGGTTGAAACAGTTGAACAACACGGGAACACCCCTTGTCATTGCTACAGCTGCCCTTTTACATAACTTGTCAGAGAATTCAATGCATCTTTAAAATTCATAACTGTTAACCTGCAACAAGCTTTTGAGCAATGTCCTAGAATTACAATCCATATTGGAGTTAGAGTTGAGTCATTATAATCATGGTCTGACTTCCGTATGTTCAGGAGTTCTTTGGGTAATTTCTCCATTTTTATAAAGCTGCTTTAAAAAATATGGAGGCTGCAGCCAGTGTTCAAGATTTAGGATGATGCTAAATTTATAGAGGAAGGCAAATTCATCTTAAGAAAAATATGGAATGTGCGTGAGTGTAATAAAGTTTTGTAAATGCTTCTTCATCTTGTCTTTTTGAATGAGATCAAGAATCTTTTGTACTGTCTTAAATAATTCCATTCTATTTAAGAATACAAAAAAATCCCATTATTTCTACCTGAGAATCCAAAGAAACTTAAAATTAATATATTATTTCCTTTGGCATTGTACTAATATGTCTCTTTCCCAACCCACCACAGTACCATAATTTGTACATCTCTTTTCTTACTTCAGCTTTATGTTTCCAGGACCTGTGATTTGTGTCTGTAAAGGAATTCCACCAACTTGCGTTTTAACACTTCTATTATAGTTTCCAATAATTATGATTGTAGCAAGTGTATTTTGATATATTCATTTTCATTCATCTACACAAGTGAAATACTATGTTTTATGATTTGATGAAGTCCCTTGGTAGGATAGGGCATAGGTGATCTGATCCATATGAGTATTCTCTCGATTGGTGCTGGTCATAACCCATCTATGCCTTCTTATCCTATAAGATTCTTAACCATGTCCTCCCATATACCATTCATTTTAGATTTACTCAAAACATTGGAAATCTTTCTTTTAGGTTTCTAATTATTTTGTGAGTACCAATGAACATTGGGGTTATCAATGTGTTATTCTTTATTCTTTTTCTTTGGTCATATTCTTACCTAGCTTCTTAGTGTCATTGTTGGTAATATGTTATAGTCTATTAATATCTATAATAATTTCTCCATTATCCTTTGGTTTACCTGCAATTTAAATTATATGGACATCATGGATTTTCACCATGTGGCTCTAGATTTTAGGAAAACAGGAAAAATAAAAAGTTCATGTATATGAAAGAGTTAAATTTGGGGATAATACTGGACCTTTAGAGTTGAGCTTTTTCATCCATAAAATTCAGGGATTGAGCTAGATATGATCAATCAATCAATCAATAAACATTAAGCACCTACCATATATCGATCACTATGCTAAGTGCTGAGGATACAAAAAGAAACAAAAGATAGTTCCTGTCCTCAAGGAACTTACAATTTAATGGGGAGATAATATATATAATACAAGCTATATACAGGATAAATAGGAAATAATTAAAAGATGGATATGTATAAGGTAACTTCTAATTCAAAAACTGATGATAGATTCTAAGTAAATGTTAATTAACTACTTAAAACTTTTCAAATAGGGTTCAACAGCACCAGTATCTGTTTTCAAAGGCTCAAAGAAACCTTACCTAAAAGAATGTATTTTGATTATTAATCTGGAGAATGTCGGTTAGAAAAATTGAGCAGCAACTTCACTGTAAAGAAAACAAGGTAAGTAGTTTAATAAAGAAATAGTTGTCCTTTATTAAAAATTATTAAGGAAAGTAAGCAAAATGTCATAGGATTTTTATATTTTAATGTATCTGTTCTATGAATAAGTTTCTTGTTTTATTTCCAAATTTTGGAATCTAAAGTTTTTTTTTTTTGTTTTTATTTTGTGTATCTCCCTATCATATTAAATGGCTTTCTTTTTTGTTTATTTCTGAATGTTAGTATATTTTTTGTGTATCTTATAAATGATTTTCCTTCCCTGAAGAATTTTTACTCACATATTCCAAAAACATTTTCAACTCAGAATCTTTTGATTATGGCAATTAGTATGTCTTGGCAGAATAGCCAATAACTACAGAAACCATTTGTCTCAGATTTTCTGGAACAGCCCCAGTCTCCTACGTAAGATCATGTGTGTTTGTAAAATATGATTACCATCAGATAACTTAAATACAAGGTTCTCCTTGCATCTCCAATGTACATTTATGTAGTGCACTTTATTATTTAAAGATAAAAGTTTCCTGTATTGATACAAATCACATTCTTTTGATATACTATAACAGATGAGTGAAAGAATGAGAAAAGTATTTATTAATTACTTATTGTGTGCCAAGCATTGTGCTAAGGGTTGGAGATACAAATGTAAAAAAAAAAAAGATAGATTTTTCAGTCAAGCATGCATTCTAATAGGGAAAGAGAGTGCATGTAAGGGAGTGATGGCCAGGAAAGGGGGTTTTTGTCTGATGAGTCACAGAGATGGCAAGGCGATGCATCAAGTTAACTAACTTACCCTTTTTAGAAGTAATAGTAATGGTGCTATCACGAAATTATTATCAATTTATTATTCCAGGTAGAAGATTGGGATGGGAGGTAGGTAGATGGTAAAAGGGCCTGGTTGGATGGTTATATGGCTGGATGTAAAGGTAAACTATGGCCTGGTAAATAGGCTTAGCAGTAGTGCTACTCCTTATCCTCTTCGAGAGAGTAAGACCAGCTAAATAAGCTAGTGTGTACTCTCTTAAATCACCAGTCAATTTGGTTGGACTCTAGGGTGGGAGCTCCAAAAATGAATGGATGAATTTCCCTAGGTACTGAAGCCCTGGATTATAGAGGTTCAGGTAGGGAGAAATAAGGTTGTGGGGTAGGACTGAAAGGATGGCTATACTTAGTAGAGAAGATGAAAAAGAAGACCCATTGGAGGAGATGGCTAGGAGGAAAGTTAAGGCAGTGTAGGTTTAAAGAAGACAAAGGAGAAGGAAATTTCAAGAAAAGGTAGGTAGTTAACAATCTTAAATGCTACAGAGAGCTCAAAGAGGATGAGGACTGAGAAAAAAGCTGTTGAATTGATTTGGTGATTTGGGAATCATAAACTTTGAGAACATTATTTAAGTGGAGTGGGAAAAGAAGTTAGTTTGCCAAAGCTGTAGGCAAATCATCAGATTTGGAATCAGAGAAATTGAGTTTAAAATTCTGGTTGTTATTTACTAGGGGTACAACCTTGGGTTAAGTAAGTTCAATTCTCTGGGCCCCAGTTTTTCAGCTGCAAAATGATAGCATTAGAGCAGATGACCTCTAAGATACCTTCAAAATCTAAATCTATGATTTTAGGATCAAAAGCAGTACTATGTAGTGGTTAGAACTCTGGACTTGGAATCAGAGGACATAAGTTGAAATCCTATCTTACATAGCAAGTCAGTTAATCTCTTTAGGCCTCAGCTGCCTCTATGTAAAATGAGAAGTCTCGACTTGAATATCACAAAAGCCAAGCATGGACACCCCAAAAAGAGAACTCTGTCTTGACATGCTTTCTAGTTTTATGGTCTCTTCTACACAATTCTGATGTCTGGCCTAGGAGTAATTTCTTACTGACCTTAAGTCGCAAACCATTTGTAAAGCTGAAATGATTACATTTCAGGTTTGTGATGTCCTCTCATGACAGTAAAAAGCATTAGTAATGGTGAGGGGACTTCAGTGGTCTAATTATTTCACTTTAGAAAGGTAAAACAAGCAAGGTGTCCTCAATGCTCTTTGGATTAAGTAAAAATTTGACTGAATTTCTGTAGTAGTTGATTTTTGATGTGTCTTAACCTTTTACTGATGTAGCTGAGTAGCAGACAGAGTGGAGAAGGAGAAGAAACATCTCCTCACACTTTTCTTCCAGTTCTTTTCACTATTGTATGTCTGATTATATTTCTGTGGTGAGCCTTTATGCCTTTCTCTTTACTGTTTCTTTGATTCTTTCCAGACCCTCCAGGGAAGGTTAGGGTCCAGCTGAACATTTGCCACCTGAATTTTGTGCTTCCTTGTGTTAATCTCAGTGGTTTAACAGTTAGGCCTGTGTGATCAACCAGGTGGGTTGCTGTATTCCTTGAGACCAGTAGAGTCCCAGAAAATCCTGTTACCCCTTTACAATTCTCCTGAATATCTACCTAGAACTACTTACATGGTCAGATCTGTGCTTTAGGAGGTGATTAGAGTCTGAATTAGGATGAGAGCCATTTAATGGAGAGAGGTATAAAAGACAATGTGAAAGTAATATTGACAAGAATTTGGCAACTAATTTCATAATGGAGAGTGAGAAATAAAGGATGACTTTGAGACAGCAATCCTAGGTACCTGGAAGTATCAAGAAATAGGAAAATTTGGAAGAAAGACCTGAGTTTACAGGGAGTGAGTGTAAAGTGAAAAGAATTAAGGACCAAGTCTTGAGCAGTAACCACATTTAGTTGGAATGGGGTGGATTTTAGGGGAGCCATAATGCATTCTGTTTTGGTCATGTTAAGCTTGAGTTGACTATCATCCAGTTCAAAATATCCAATAAATAGTTGGTGATATAGGGAGAGCTCAGGATAAGGGCTAGAGCTAGATGTATCGTCATAGAGATGATAATTGAGCCTGTGGGAACTGTTGAGGTTGTTGAAAGAAGCTAGAAATGGAAGAGGGGGCCATGAGAGAACTTTATAACTACACCCAGAGAGTATGGTATTGTTAATGATTGAGCAAAGGATACTAAAAAGGGGAGAGAGAGAATGAGAATGAATCTAGGTGGAGAATATGGTTAGCAGTGTCATATGTTACAAGTGACCAAAAAGAATGAGGATTAAGGAGAGTCCAATCGATTTGGCAATAAAGAAATGTCTGATAACTTTAGAGATCAATTTCAGTTGATTGATGAGTTTGAAGTCAAATTGTAAGAACCCATAGAACATAGATTTAGATTTGAAAGGGACTCTTGTGATATTCAAGTCAAGACTCCTCATTTTACATAGAGGCAGCTGAGGCCTAAAGAGATTAACTGACTTGCTATATAAGGCAGAATTTCAACTTATGTCCTCTGATTCCAAGTGCAGAGTTCTAACGACTATATAGTACTGCTTTTGATCCTAAAATCATAGATTTAGATTTTGAAGGTATCTTAGAGGTCATCTGCTCTAATGTTATTATTTTGCAGCTGAAAAACTAGGACCCAGAGAATTGAATTTGCTTAACCCAAGGTTGTACCCCTAGTAAATAACAACCAGAATTTTGAACTCAATTTCTTTGATTCCAAATCTGATAATTTGCCTACAGTTTTGGCAAACTGACTTCTTTTACCACTCCACTTAAATGATGTTCTCAAAGTTTAAGATTCCCAAGTAACCAAATCAAATTCAACAGCTTTTTTCTCAGTCCTTATCCTCTTTGAGCTCTCTGTAGCATTTAAGATTGTTAACCACCTACCTTTTCTTGAAATTTCCTTCTTCTTTGTCTTCTTTAAACCTACACTGCCTTAACTCTCCTCCTAGCCATCTCCTCCAATGGGTCTTCTTTTTTATCTTCTCTACTAAGTATAGGCATTACCCAAGGCTTAATCCTTAACTCTTTTTACTTTATACCTGTTTCCTGTAGACTCAAGTCTCACTTATTCCATGAAGTGTTTTCAGCCTACAGAAATCTCCAGTATCTCTGAACTCATTCATGCTGTTTCATTTATTTGCCAATAAATTGCATACTTAGAGGAAAAAGACAACATGGTATAATGGATAAAGCACTTCATTTGGAGTTAGGAAAATTCAAAACCTACCTTATATAGCCAGGTTACTTGAATTTTCTTAGCCTCAGTTTCCTCATTTCTTAAAATAACCATACCTCTCTCATAGGACTATTATGTAGAACTAATGAGATATAGGAAAGAAAGAAAGAAACAAGCATTTATTAAGCATGTCGTGTATATCAGGCACTTTACTGCACTGTATGTTAGGCACTGCTTTATAAATATATCCTTTGATCCTCACTGGAAAGTAGCTGCCATTCTTATCCACATTTTACAGGTGAAGAAACTGAGGAAGACAGAAGTTAAAAGACCTGCTCAGGATCATTTAACCTAAGCATATGAGTCCAGGTATGAACTCAGATCTTGATCCCAGGTTTAACACTATATTCACTGCACTATCTAACTGCCTCTAATATTACTGAATATAAAGAAGTCTACAAAACTTATTTTTTGGATTTATTTTATAGTTACTGTTATTTTTTCTGTAGTATTCTAGAACCATAGAATGTTAGAACTGAGAAAGGTTGAGAAGGGAAATGAAAAGAAGTGCATTCAAATATAGAAGTTCTTTCTAGGACTTTAGACCAGAGAGTGAGAAGGGAGACAGAGGGGATAGTTATCAAGAGTTTTTTGTTTTGTTTTTAAGGATGAGAGAGGCCTGGGAGTACTTGTAGCCATCACTGAAGAGAAAGACCTTGAATATGAGAGAGTGAGATGAGGGTGATGACTGTGGAGAAAATCTGCCAGAGAAGGTGGAGAGGAATAGAATCCAGGGAACTAGTAGAGGGGGGCTGGCCTCTTCATTAGAGACTAGAATAAATGAGGAAAGAATGAGTGATGACATCTGGGGCAAGGATGAGAGGTGGATCGGTGAATGGAGTGTAGAGAATGCAAAAAGAGGTAGATCATGGTAGATGACCTCGATTTTCTTCAGTTGTAGGGTAAGGTAATATGGGAGACTTGAAGAGAAAAGAAAAATAAGGGTTTGGAACAACTGCTCTGGGAAGTGGGGTAGAGAAAGAATGTGGTAAATTAGTAAAAAGAATTGCTTTGCTGTAGTGAGATCCTAATTGAGATTAGATGATGTGAATTTATAATGGGCCCAGTTGGCTGGTGACTTTCACTGTTTTTTTCTTTAATGATGTTCAGTAGCATGTGAGTAGGATCCGTGGTAGTGGAAGGGTTGGAGTAACAGAGAACTGGAGATTGGCAAAGTATAATGTGAAGATAGGATAAGGGGGAAAAGAGGACAGGGTAGTGTTGAACTGGTTAATGGGTTAAGATTAGGAGGGAGACATTCATTGTAATTCTTCAGTGCAACATGGCTAATGTGAAAATGTGTTTAATAAGAATGTATGTGTAGAACACATATAAGATTGCATGCCATTGTGGGAAGGGAGGGGAGAAAAATTTAAAACTTAGGAAAGTGATTGTTGAAAACTGAAAACAAATAAATTAATTATTAACAAAAGCAAAAAAGATTAGGAAGGGAGAAAAATGAAGCCAGTAGAAGTGATTGTCTCAGAGTACACTCAGAGACAGAGAAACATGGTCGTGGTGAAAATGAAAAAATGGGTTTAGGAGGTGTGAGGCACATAGGAAGAGATGAAAATGATAGAGGATTATAGTTAGGTAGAGGAACTTCAGAATCCTTGGGTAGAGCACTTGTAGGTTATGGTGAGTTTAAGAGTGTGACCATCTCTGTATGTTAAAAGTGGAGTGAAGTTGTTTAATCTGATCTGTTTAATTTGGAAGTTGGTGTGGTTTAATTGGGGATGCAAGGACATTTAAAGAGGCAGTAACATATAAATTAAACACCTTTAGTAAGGGCTGGGATTGTAGTGGAGAGGAAGACTATGAGGCCAGGTACTGAATTCCTTAAGAAGGGTAGAGAATGATCTGGATAGGAAGAAAAAAAAAGACATTTCAGCAAAACTAACCACCCCATCAGCTGAGGCTGATTCTCACAGTCAATCTACAGTATTCCACACTTGTATTCTCCACATCCCTTTCCCCCAAAATGCAAGGAGGGAGGTACATTTTCTTATTTCTAGGGCCAAATTTGATGGTTGTGATTGCAGAGCATTCAGGGTTTGTTGTTGTTGTTTCCATGAAAATGTTTACCTGCTCTTGTTTAATGTGCTCCATTTCTGGTAAAGAACCCATTATTCCAATATCTTAAGCCATGGAACATAAATCCAAATTGCATTCTCAGACATCATCTTCTCAAGTGTTGTTTACTTCCCTAAACTGTTTTGTTTTTTTTTCTGATGCCTTTACTTTGATTCAGCAGTAATGATGTAACCACCATCTATGGCAGTAATGTCCTTACTTTCTTGTTTAGGACTTCATGAACCCTGCCAATGTATTCTAGATTCATTCTGGGTGATCCTTTTTTCTTACATGAATCACCAGAAGTGGTAGCAGTTGTTAGACTTGATAGGTGCCTTGTCATGTTACTGACAGATACAGGGGACTTCTGATTATTATCAGGTGACCTCTGTATTAGTGCTTGGGACAGTGCTTGACACAAAGTAGGCATCTGATAACCACTTAATGACTGACTCACTGACATGTGGAATTTGTTATGGATTCTCATCATTTCTGGGAGCAGAAACTGCCTTTTCAAAAGTTAGCAGATCTGTTCCACCTGTTTTTCCCTCTGTGGGAAAAATCCTTATACATATTTCACAGCTTCAAAAGTTTAATCATCCTTCTTACTTTCCTTCTTCAGGACATTCTTTTCCCTTTCCCTTTTCCTTTTCCCTTTTAAGCATTTCTTCCATTCTTATACTAAACCCTTCATCCTACCTTGATGGAGAGTATAGAAGTATTCCTTGATCCATTTTTAATTGAAAGACCCACCTACATTTAAAGCTGTTGTTTCATTTGGTGTATTTTCTAGATCTGTTTGAAGATGTTTGTGGAATAGAGTTCATTGCACTGCTTTCTGACACTCTGCTATCTTAGCTGCACCCTCCATTAATCTTTTCCTTCCCCAAATCTTGTATTATTTATTGTGTATTTGTTAAATTTTCTGTTGTGCATCTCTTAATTTTGGTTTTTAAGATTTCCTCTTGGGGGCTTCTTTTTAGATATTGATGAGTTAATTTTCTCATTTTTAACTCCATGTCAAGAGACAAAGTTGCCTCTAAGATTTCTTTACCTGCATGCAAAACTTTAAATTGTTATGTAAATGTGAATTGTTATGTATCTTGGTATGTTATATCACCTATAAAGCTCTTCAATATAATTTTAATTGTGTCTGTGATTTATTTTGACCCACTCATTTGAGATACCATTTTTTGGTCTCTTGGTGTCCTTTTTACCATAACCTCACTTAGGTTTCAATTCCCTAACAACTATCTTTTATCCTTCTTTTTCTGAAGGTTGTTTTCCCTGAGAAGAAAACATAAGCAAAATAGGAATTTTATGTTTCTACTTTCTTTCAGTTATCATTCCCCACCCCAAGCAATAATCCCTTCTCTGTCCTCCTTTTGGCTTTTACATTCATCCATCTATCCATCTGTGTGTGTGTGTGTGTGTGTGTGTGTGTGTGTGCGTGTGTGAATTAATCACCATTTTTCTGTCCTTAGTGTTTTTCCCAAGTCACAATTCCTTCTGGGTTTGAGTCTTTCCAACATTATTGTTGGAGGACTCGTCCAGTCTTTTGTATCTGTACCCATTTACTTGCCCTTTTGCCTTTTATAACTTTTAAGAATCTTAGTTTTTCAATGAGTTCCTGCTAGCCAGATTAGTGTCTTCAAAAATCTTACACATCAGAAACATGCAGAGCCAAGAGAACAGTTTACATAGTGATCACAATATCAATACAAGGTCCAATCATGATTTAAGAGGACTAACCAGTGAAGCATGTTTCTGTCAAAGAGGTGGTGGACAAGGTGCATAATGAGGCATGTATTGTCAGATATGACCAAAATATTTCATCTTCCTTAAATATGTATTTTTTTGTTGTAGGGGAAGTTTCTATTGGTGGCACTGCATGATTGGAATGAAAACTGAGTTGTTACTTTAAAAAACAGCATTAATAAAATAACTTTATAAAAATCTTATATATTTCTTCCATTTGGCTGGTCCATCTGTAGTATATCCTCACCACAGTATCACTTCACTATCTCCTTCCTTTTGCACTTGCATGTTTTTCCCACTTTGGTTTGTGAATTTGCATGTCTTCTTGATATATGATGCCACTACTCTTCTGTACCTTTTACTTAATATCTTTATTTTCAACAAGGCAAATCTTCCCATTATCATTCTTTTCTGTTCTATTTAAAGGCATACCCCATCCTGTCATGAGTTGCATACCACCAACTTATGCGGCCATATTTACTTCCTTACATTAAGATTTCTAGTTGACTTTCTTATGCATTTTGTAGTCTAAAAAATGCTTTAGACAACACATAGAACGGCTACAAGGAAGTAACTCACGGCGAATTCTGCACCCAGAGGCCACGGAACATTGGAGCGAGGGAGATTTCTGTTCCGGAGAGACCTGCAAACCTCTCGCGGGGGGTCCTTCGCACTGTGGACTGGGCGCCAGGACTGGGAGCTGAGTGCAGCCCTGCCGCGGCCGCGGCACCAAGAGGAAAAGATCCGAGCGGGCTTCAGGGATGGGATCTCCAGCGGCCACGCGGGTCCCTCCACCCCCAGAGGGACCTGCAAACCTCTCGCAAAAGGTCCGTCGCGCTGCAGACGCGGAGCCCAGCCCAGACCTGCTGCGGCCGCAGCCGTGGCACCGAGAGAAACAGATCCGACCAGACTTCAGGGATGGGATCACCAGCGGCCGCACAAGTACCTCCACCCACAGGTGACGGGGGTCGGTGAGAGAGTCTCTTTGGTGGGTCAAGAGGGGAGTGGGGTGCCCCCATAATTCAGGCCCCCCTGGGAGGTAGAAGCTGAGAGGTGGCTGCAGACAGGGGCTCCCCAAGCGGGCGGGAGCCTGAATCCATTGTGGAAGGTCTGTGCATAAACCCCCTGAGGGAACTGAGCCTGACAGGCGGCCCTGCCCCGACCTGACCACATGAACTTAATCTCACACTGAATAGCAGCCCTGCCCCCGCCAAAAGCCCTAAGGCTGGAAGCAGCATTTGAATCTCAGACCCCAAACTTTGGCTGGGAGGATCAGGAGGCGAGGTGGGTGTGAGGAGAATATTCAGAGGTCAAGTCACTGGCTGGAAAAATGCCCAGAAAAGGGAAAAGAAATAAGACAATAGAAGGTTACTTTCTTGGAGAACAGACATTTCCTCCCTTCCTTTCTGATGAGGAAGAACAATGCTTACCATCAGGCAAAGACACAGAAATCAAGGCTTCTGTGTCCCAGCCCACCCAATGGGCTCAGGCCATGGAAGAGCTCAAAAAGAATTTTGAAAACCAAGTTAGAGAGGTGGAGGAAAAACTGGGAAGAGAAATGAGAGATATGAAAGAAAAGCATGAAAAGCAGATCAGCTCCCTGCTAAAGGAGACCCAAAAAAATGTTGAAGAAATTAACACCTTGAAAACTAGCCTAACTCAATTGGCAAAAGAGGTTCAAAAAGCCAATGAGGAGAAGAATGCTTTCAAAAGCAAATGGAAAAGGAAATTCAAAAGCTCACTGAAGAAAATAGTTCTTTCAAAATTAAAATGGCACAGATGGAGGCTAATGACTTTCTGAGAAAGCAAGATATCACAGAACAAAGAGAGAAGAATGGAAAAATGGAAGATAATGTGAAATATCTCATTGGAAAAACAACTGACCTGGAAAATAGATCCAGGAGAGACAATTTAAAAATTATGGGACTACCTGAAAGCCATGATCAAAAGAAGAGCCTTGACATCATCTTTCATGAAATTATCAAGGAAAACTGCCCTGAGATTCTAGAACCAGAGGGCAAAATAAATATTCAAGGAATCCACAGAACACCGCATGAAAGAGATCCAAAAAGAGAAACTCCTAGGAACATTGTGGCCACATTCCAGAATTCCTAGGTGAATGAGAAAATATTGCAAGCAGCTAGAAAGAAACAATTCAAGTATTGTGGAAATACAATCAGGATAACACAAGATCTAGCAGCCTCTACATTAAGGAATCGAAGGGCATGGAATAGGATATTCCAGAAGTCAAAGGAACTAGGACTAAAACCAAGAATCACCTACCCAGGAAAACTGAGTATAATACTTCAGGGGAAAAATTGGTCTTTCAATGAAATAGAGGATTTTCAAATTTTCTTGATGAAAAGGCCAGAGCTGAAAAGAAAATTTGACTTTCAAACACAAGAATGAAGACAACCATGAAAAGGTGAACAGCAAAGAGAAGTCATAAGAGACTTACTAAAGTTGAACTGTTTACATTCCTACATGGAAAGACAATATTTGTAACTCTTGAAACATTTCAGTATCTGGGTACTGGGTGGGAGTATACACACACACACATGCACACACGCACACATACATAGAGACAGAGTGCACAGAGTGAATTGAAGAGGATGGGATCATATCTTAAAAAAAAAAATGAAATCAAGCAGTGAGAGAGAAATATATTGGGAGGAGAAAGGGAGAAGTTATATGGGGCAAATTATCTCTCATAAAAGAGGCAAGCAAAAGACTTATTAGTGGTTGGATAAAGAGGGGAGGCAAGAGAAAAACATGAGGTCTACTCTCATCACATTCCACTAAAGGAAAGAATAAAATGCACACTCATTTTGGTAGGAAAACCTATCTCACAATACAGGAAAGTGGGGGATTAGGGGACAAGCAGGGTGGGGGGGATGATAGAAGGGAGGGCATGGGGAGGAGAGTGCAATTTGAGGTCGACACTCATGGGGAGGGATAGGATTAAAAGAGAATAGAAGTAATGGGGGACAGGATAGGATGGAGGGAAATATAGTTAGTCCTATACAACACAACTATTATGGAAGTCATTTGCAAAACTACACAGATTTGGCCTATATTGAATTGCTTGCTTTCCAAAGGGAAGGGGTGGAGAGGGAGGGAGGTAAAGAAGTTGGAACTCAAAGTGTTAGGATCAACTGTAATGTTCTTGCCACTCGGAAATAGGAAATACAGGTAAAGGGGTATAGAAAACTATCTGGCCCTATAGGACAAAAGAGAAGACGGAGATAAGGGCAGAGAGGGATGATAGAAGAGAGAGCAGATTGGTCATAGGGGCAATTAGAATGCTTGGTGTTTGGGGGGGGGAGGGGAGAAAAGGGGAGAAAATTTGTAACCCAAAATTTTGTGAAAATGAATGTTAAAAGTTAAATACATAAATTTAATATATAAAAAAAATGCTTTAGTTGTATTTTTTTTTAATGGAAGGGGAGAAAGGCTCAGTTCTTCTGTGATAGGCTGAATCTGCTTTACACGCCACTCTTTCTTCTTCTCTGGCACCCTCTACTCTATCACCTTTTCTGGAATCCTTCATTACCAAGGAATGGAAGTTCTATGCTAGTTCAGTAGAGCTTCTAAGCTCTGTGACTCCATGGCCAGGAGATGACTTCTGCTTTATCACTTTACCATCTCTCTGCCTGTGACATTAGAGGTGAGAAACCAATTAGACAAATCCACTACAATCTTTTTACCACTAAAAATCCATGGCCTTTGTCCACAAGAGCTACCTTGGCATGGAGACTCGAAACTATGTATGCCCATGTTGAGCTAGGACTAATGAGAGCTTACTTTGAGAGCTTGGTAGAACCATCATTGATCCATTTGTCCTGCTGTAGTCCAAGGATCATCATATCCAACCTGGGTTCAGATCTATCCTTCCCTACATCAGCTGAGACTCAATTACATCCTCACCCCCTCAGGTTATTGAAACCTGGATATCTCCTTGGCTCAAAACCCTTTCTAATGATCTCTACTTTCCTTTGCCCCAGTAACTCTTTCAAACTAGGCCTAATGAGGTTTCTTGTGTACATTAGGATATGTCTTAGAATAAAGACTGAAACTTTTATAGCATTTCTAAACTATCTCTGTCTTTTGTAAAACCTTGGAGGGCCCATGGCAGTTGTGATGAACCTGAATACTCATATTCTGTGCATTAGTACAGAGATATCTGAGGCCACAAATATAGTTTCTCCCTCTCACTCTAGTTATTGACTCCTGTGAGTGGGCTTCTGGTAGTTTTCTTTTTAATACTCTATGGTAGAGGCTCATAACTTAGGGCCTATGATAATTTGAAAACTGTATTTAAATATAATTGGTTTCTTTTTATAATTCTACATGTTTTATAAATTTCAAAATATTATTCTAAGAAAGGCTTCACCAGACAAACAAAGGGGTTTATGACACACACAAAAAGGTTAAGAACTCCTTCTCTGTGGTAGCTAGCTTAAAAATTATGTCTGGGCAGTAGTTTTTTGTTTGTTTTTTCTATTTTCAGTTTAATTAAACACTTGGACATTCTTTTCTGTCCTCATTAGAGAGATTCCATTCTCAGCCTAGAGTCTATTATATTAATTCACTGTCCAAAAAGCCAAATCCTATGGTGACATAATCTTTTCAGCCAACTCTTCCCTTCTCCTTTTGTCTTCTCTAACAAAGTCCTTATGTTCAAACTCTAGCAATAATGAACACTCTACTTATGCCTCAGGTTCTGTTTCCTCCTCAGCACTTAATAATATTTAAAGATGCATTCCAGGTTCCTTCATATGGAATCAGTCATTTCTCCATGAACTCTCAAAGTGTAGTAGTTGTCAGTGGGTTTGTCAAATCTCAATAGACATAACATTTTCCAAGGAAGATACTATATGTAGTGCTTAATTAGTCAAGTCAGGTTGACATGCCACTTTCATACATTTCAGTAGAGTGTTGTCAAACATGACACTTCATCTTCTATATCTATCTCAAAATTAATAGATTTATTACTTATACCTTGACTCTTATGAAAAAGGGAAACTACTTCCACTTAGAAAGGTCTAGATACCCTTTCTCATGGAAATCTCATGCCCCTTTTTTCTCTTCCTCTTCAGTATCACATCCTTCATACTGTACTAGAAAGAATAGTAGATTCTTAGTCAGAGGAACAGGGTTTGAATCCTAAATCTGAGAGTCACTTACCTTGCAACCTTTGGCAATTCACTTAAGCTTTAGTTTCCCTAATCTGTATGGTTCAGGTGTTGGGCTATATTCTCTCTTAAGATCTATTAGAACTCCAGATTCTGTGATGCAGTGAACCTCTTGACTAGTTTGGATTCAATCAGTGATTGATTCAAGTGTGGTTCATTCAACAAGCATTCATTAAATGCCTACTATGCTCCAGGCACTGTGCTTTGGAAACATGAAAACAAAAACAGGCTCTGCTCTCAAACAGCTTACTTTCAATTTGGGAAAGAACATGTACATACAGAAGTAAATAAAAAGTTACTTTTTTTGGAGGGGAGAGTTACTAGCAGCTGGGGACACAATGGTAAAGATTCCATATAGGAAGTAGCATCTGAACTGAGCTTTGAAGAAAACCAGAATTTAAAGAGGGAGTACATTTCCAAACATGGGGAATAGTCTGTACAAAAAAACATAAAAATGAAACATGTGAAAGAGAGCATGTTATCCAGCATGGCCATATATATGAAGAGAGTCTACAACCAGATTGTAAAAGAGTTTATATTTTGTCCTGGAGGCAATTAGAGAACTTTAGAACTTATCAAACTTATCTGGATTAATCAAATCTATGCTTTATAAATATCCACTTGTTACCTGTGCAGAAGAGATCAGAGAGCAAAGTGACTTGAGGCAAGGAGACCAATCTGGAGGCTTGGAAATACTCCAGGAAAGAGATAATGAGGACATGAACTAGGCTGGTGGATTTGTGAATGGAGAAAAAGGGGTGGTGCCATAGTAAAATTGATAACACTTTGCAACTGATGTGGTATGAGGAGTGAAGGAGAGTGATTTCTCCAGTCTTCTGTTTTTTCTCCCTGGAATATTTCTTTCATTCAGCAAGAGAACACTTCATGGAATCCCTTAAATGCAGGTCTAAGGAGCTTGGATTTGATCTTGTAGATAGAGAGGAGCATGGTGCAGTAGAAAGAATATCCTGATTTAACATCAGAAGCCCTAGGTTTACATCCCAGCTCTGCCATTCACTATCTGTATAGCTTTGGGCAAGTTACTTAACCTGTCTCACCCAATTTCCTTATCTATAAAATGAGGAGGTTAGACTAGTTGCCATCTGAGTTGCCTTCCAGCTCTAAAATTATTATCTTACCATCTTCAGTAAGGGCTATTAAATCTTTTTAAGCAGAGTAATACATTCAAAGCAGGATGCTAGAAATGATTAATTAGATGATAGCTTGTAAGGTAGATTGTGGGAGGGAAACTGAGTAGGGCATTTATCAAGCCATGGTAACAATAGTCAACATTTATGTACTACTTGCCATATTCAATTCAGGAAGCTACATGTATATATAGAAATAAATAAAAATGCCAGGTAAATAAAAAGTTACCTTTCTGGAGGAGAGAGGCTGTGGGGGCATAATAGGAAAGATCCCATGTAAGAAGTATCACCTGGGCTGGACTTTGTTGCTGTTCCTCTGACAGTGCCAGGCACTAAGTCCTTTATGAATATTATAAATATTATCTCCTTTGATCCTCACAATAAAATAATATAGGTGCTATTATTCTTCTTCTTCACATTTTACAGATGAAAAAACTGGGGCAGATGAAAGTTAAATGATTTACCTAGGGTCACACAGCAGCATCTGAGGCTGAATTTGAATTTAGATCTTCCTGGCTTGAAGCTCAGGACTCTTATCTACTGGACAACCTGACTTGAAGGTGATGATTAGTTTTAGGGTAGATTGGTAGCAATGGAAATGAAAACGAATGAATATGTATGGGAGAATACTACAGAGGAAGAAATTAATTACTGACTAGTTTTAGCAAGTTGAGGGAAGGAGTCAAGATTAACTCTTTCATCAGTCCTTAAAAATCTTCAACAGATCTACTCACCACTTTTTTTGATACACCATGGATATGGATTCCCATAAAGATCTGGATGGACGATCAACAAAGAGCTAATTTTTTTTTTCACTCAATCAACTCAAATATATTATCTGCCTACTACGTGTCAGGCACTGTACAAGAAGCTACACACACAAAGACAAAATATGAAAAAATTTCTGCCTTCCAAGAGCTTTCATTCCTTCAGGAGAAACACCATAGGTAGTTGTAGCCAGGATAATTTGTGGATGGAATAATATTAGGTCCCTAATACATGCACATCTCTTCCTCAGGATTCTCCAGGTCCTACGAGTACCACTGTGAGGTTCTTCTTTTAGAAAAAAAGCTCTCAGCTCAAGACCCCATTGCAGTGTGTTACCCCAAGTATCAGTCCCCAGAGAATTTTGCCCCAATATCATTTAACCAATTGACATGCATTAGACTTTACAAAGGGATATTTACTGAGAAGATATAGCATCCTTTTGAACCAGGGCTATTCTCCCCTTAACCACTTTGGTTCATGGAGAGAATGGTTACTATGAAGCATTTGTCCCCACCAATTTCATCTGAAAATTCAACAAAGCTTTGGGCAGATTTGCTGCATTCCTAGTAGGATACAGCACCTAAGCTTCCTGGTTGAACCATTACCATGCTAGATCAGGCAGGTAGCTCCTTAGGACCTCTTCAGGAGCACTGGGCTCAGCTGCCGGCATATTCTGGTATGGACTCTGGTTTCTGGACCTCCAGTGACTCTTCCAATCTTGTTAAGCTCCTAAGGTCACATGCCCTAGCACACTCCATTTACAACATTCATTCACAGGGTCTGGAGAACATATGGAAAAAGGATAACTAACAGCTCCTGGTGACCAGAATTCTTTTTCTCCTCTTCATGGAGTTCCTCAGCATTTATTAAGCTCTTACTATGTGCCATGTACTGTGTGGGGAATTGACAGAAAGACAAAAGGCCCTACTCTCAAGGAGCTCATGGCCTACTAGAAAAGATGATGTGAAAATCATTTTCAACCAAGGCATATAAAGGATAAATTAGAGATAACCATTAGAGGGAAGATACATATGAAATTCCCCTTAGGCATGATGGGGCTTTCTCCTAGGTTTCTTTTGGTCTTGAAGTTGCCTTTCCTCAGTGTGTGTAATTTGACCTTAGCTCCCAGTGAATTCACTGCAATCAACCATCATTGTCTCAGGGATGCTGCTAGAATACTGATTAGAATGTCCAAATCCTTGGACCCTCTGAAGGTCACAAGGTCATCTTCCAGGAAGGAAGATGCTGCCAATTAGGTGATATCATGGATAGGATCTGGGTCTGGAATCAGGAAGCAGGGAAAGGAAGGGGAAGAGAGAATATCCATTTATATGGCACCCATGTGTCAGGTAATGTGCTGAGCACTTTACCAATATTACTTCATTAGACAGGAAGATCCAAGTTCCAATCCAGCTTCAGACACTTGCAAGTTGTGTGACTCTGGGCAAATAATTTAAGCTCTGTCTTACTCAAATTCATTCACCATAAAATGGGGATAATAATAATATTTAACTCACAGAATTATTGTGAGAATCAAGGGACCTAATATTGGAAAAGTCCTTAGCATGGTGCTTGTTATGTAGTAGGTACTTCATAAATGCTTATTCCTCTAGGGGTAGGTTCTCTCCCCCTCCCCCACTCTGGTATTTCTCTTCCCTAGAATTCTAGATACTCAAATACCCAAGGGAGCTTAATTTTAATAGGGATTTTGACAGCATTCTTCACCTTTTATTTTTATAATTTTAAGTATAACTTTTAATGCTTAATTTGAATGCTATATTCAAAACCTCTAGGGGAAGAACATAGTGTTTAATGATATTTACATCATAAGAGTCATATTACATTGGACTTGTTCATGGCTTCCTTTTGGGAACTTCCATATACTTGCAGAGCTGAAGGGAGCAGTAAAATTCAGTCTCGACTTGAACAGCAGCAACAGCAAATGAGAAATGCAGTTAAAACATCAAACAATGTGAAACATTCTCCACCAAAAGAAAAAATGTCCCCAGAATCTCCTATGGATGACATTGAGAGAGGTAAACTGAATCACATCATGTATAATTGTGTGTTTGTGAATATTTCAGGTAACAATTGTAGTTTTGACCTTAAGTTTGTAAGACTTCTATTTAACTCTCTTCCTCCAGAGGGCTTGCATATCTTTTTTTTCCCAACCATGACAGAATCTTGTTAGGTGTAAATTTTAAGGCATATTATTTGGGGGGCACCTATGGTATCCCACAGTTTTTAGTTCCCAAACTGTTAGGGGTATGAGAGAGAATATGTGATTGTGTTCCTCTTTTTCAAGAATGCTGAATACACATCCCTTGTTTGAAGAAGATCTTATCTGAGTTCTGGATCTGCTTCAAGGTTGAAGATGAGTAAGAGGTCACTCACCAAGAAGACAACAACAGATAAATAGGATATGGTCTCAGTCAAGAACAGATAAAGCAGAGGAGAGCATAGATTTTTCAAACGTTGCCCTCTTCTGAGCCAGCAGCAATAGAGTGTTTCATCTCTGTCTCTTCAGTGGGTTAACAGTCCAGTTGATCAGAAGCAGGAGAACATTTCCTTCACTTTGTCCCACTTATGTCCTTTGCTTTGCTTGGCTGTAATCCCAAAGTTGTCAGATATGACAGTGCTCTGTTCTTTCCTTCCCTCCCTTTACTCTTTCTCATTTACTAATGAGGGATTAAATTCCTTGTTAGTCTCAAACCCCTTTTGCTTCCAGGTCATGCAAAGGTGGAAAGGCCAAGAGAACGCAAAGCTTTTAGTTCTCCTGAAGATCCTGAATTTGGGACATAGCCAGAGCAAAGGCAAGAAAAACAGCTATACTAACAGTTTGTTTGCTTGAATTCTACCTGACCCAGGTGTCATTGAGACAAATTCAGGGGAACCAGGTGTAAGAAACTGAGAGAAATTTTTCTTATCTTTGCCTCTTATCCCAGGATTTGCTATAATGAACCTTCCTGTTACCAAGGACTGTGAAACTGAAAAGTGTTGTTTTTTTATTGCCTTAATTATTTCCACTGCCTCTCCTTTCATTGCTCCTACCTTAGGTATTTCAGCTTGCTCTATATGTGAAGTCAAGACAGGGAAAAGACCTTGGTCAAATTGTAGATCAAACCATTCGATTGGATGATAAGCAAATTCTTAAATTCCTGGAAGGTACTCTTTTTTTCACATATACATACATACATACATACATACATACATACATACATACATACATATATATATATATACTCTTTTTTCACACACACACACTATATATATATATATATATATATATATATATATATATATATATATATATATATATACATGTATATATGCAAACATATGTAAATATATACAAGTGTACCCTGATATTTGAGGTTGGTGTATGATTCCTCCTCAGTTGTACTCCCTCAAAAGACCCAAAAGGATCTTAGATGCCTTTTTGGAATTTTCAGCAAAATGTAGTTTATAGTCTACAAAACTGGATGTTCAGTCAATCAATCCTCAAGCATTAATAAGTGCCAACTATGAATGCCAGGCATTCTGATAAGTACTGGGGATACAAAGAAAAGGCAAAAGACAGTCCCTTCTACAAAGCAAGCTATATATAGGATTACTAGGAAATAATTAAAAGTGGGAAGGCAGTGGAATTTTGATTATTCAAAAAGTAGCCAATGCCTCTTATGTATTCAATTCTATTTGCTTCAGACAAAATATAAGAAAATAGCCCCTTTGCATTTTGTAGTGCACTGTTTGTGCACTCTTTGCACAAACAGTGCAAGAGGAAAAAGAAAATTCTATGTATGTATACACAGACACAAAATTGTGTGGCAGAAACTAAATACTAAGGAGTGGCTGTACAGTGAAAGCACAACTAAGTTACACTGAAATCAAATCACCAGCCATGAGGTAGTAACCTAAAGAACTACAACATAAGATGATTCTATTTTTGAAATGTGATTTTTGGGGGAAGTTCCTGCTATAGATGGTACCAGATGGTAACCTCTGTGGGGAATGGAAATTTCTTATGAAAACATTATATTTCCCTCAGTGCATAGCACAGCACTCTGCATATAATAACTGCCTAAATGTTTATTGACTCGTACGATCCTCATAATAAATATTATCATAAAAAGAAGAGTTTTGCATAGCAGAATGTTTTATTTTCTAGTGGGTCACCCTTGGAGATTGCCTTGTTTCAGGGGTATTTACAAATTACATATAATAAATAATCCAGCTCAGCAAGTGCTTTTTATGGAGTCTGTCCACTTCTTATCTTTGTAAGGAAAGAACTTGATTGTTAATATTTGTTTTTTGGTTCCCTTTGACAAGTAGCAAGGTTTGTGAAGTTCATTTTTAAAAAGATTATTTTATTTGTAGAGACAAAATTCTTTGTATATTCTGATCTTTAACTTCATTAATTGTGAGATCAAATTCTTAACTAGGGTCTACTTTGCAAGCTTGTTCTGATACAAAGTCTTCATTTAGTTATTGTTATTTCTGTTTTTCAGATCATTATGTTTTATGTGAGTTGACATTTTAATGTAAGTTCGCATTTATGCTCTGTGGAATATAGATTTCTCTATTACTCATGTCCCATGTTATTTTATAATTCTGATTTTCCTAGTGATTATTAAAATGTGGCTTTTGTTTACATACTATGTTGGGCCCTAAAATGGATAATCTTACCCATTTCTCATCAATAATTTTATAACTTCCACCTTTAAATTTTCATTAGCTCTCAATTTCAATTTGTTGATTCATTTTTTATTTTATTTTTAGATCTGAAAGCAGAAGCCAGCATAATGGACCAGATGACTAGTTCTGATAGCTCTTCAGAATCCCAGAGTTCTTCATCTCCAAGTAATGAAGATAGTTCTAGTGACTCAGAAGAGGAGGGGTGCAAACTCTGTCATTCTAGCTCAGTAAAACGTGCATCAGGCCATCAAACCTCATCTGCTGAACCACAGCAATGGATTCCTGACATGGAGACCATGTGTAACAGATCTCACGATGGGAGTGACCTTTTGATGAATACTTTAAGTAAGGTCACTAAACAAAAGGGGAAAGGGAAAATCTCCCAGGATAGTTTTGATAAAAAAATAACAGAGCTATGGTAAAAAGTCCATCTTATATAGATCTGCTTATATACTTTTTGGGGAGGGACAAAACGTTACTTTTGTGTATATCTGTGTTAAGGAGCTGTGCTGCTGTATGCTAATTCTGATTGAATAAGTAAGTAACTAGGAGTAAATAAAGCTGGTAAGAATCCAGATGAATTGATAGAAGTGGGAGAACCACTAGTAAAAGAGAGAGTTCTGTAGTAGCTGAGGATTAGGCTAGACTTGCTAGAGGTTCAGGAAAGCCAGGCTTTTGATACTATTCTGTGTGAACTGGGAATTGGAGGTCTTAGAGACCAGATAGCACTACTTCTCCTTTGGGTGGCTGGGGCAGTACAAGAAAAGTTCAGTTTGGATAGGATAAAAAGAAGAATGGATATGGAAAGAGAATGAAGACTTTTGATAAAAGGGACCTGATGGAACACGTTGGATTTAGGTGTATTGGTGCAGGATTAGGTTGTTGAACAGGGGTACTTAAAACACAGGGGTATTCTAAGATACCTTCAAAGTGAGATAAAGTTGGATTCTTTCTACTCTTCCTGGATCTTTCTTGGATGATCTTAATGTTTGAGGGGAGGCCTCTTGTTGTAAAAGAACTTTTAAAGTACAATTTTGTAATTTTGGTACAATTTTGTGCAAACTTGTAACCTCATTGCTGTTTTCTGTGTTTTATATCAACATAGTATCCCATGTATCCCTCCCTACCACATTCCCCAAGAGCCATTCTATATGACAAATAGTATTTTTTTTTCTTTTGGAGAAAAAACAAAACATATCAATATATTGAGAAAGTTCAAAAACATCTACAACATGTAACACCTATGGACCTCACACCTTCATGGTGGGATAGGTTGGGGAGTATCTCATATCTCTTCATTTGAGTCCCACTTTATAATTTTGTTACATTTACTTTTGATTTTTTGGTGTGTCATTCTTTCCATTTACATTACTGTAGTTACTGTGTGTATTGTGTTCTTGGCTCTACTTAACTCACTCTGCATCAGTTCACATATACTCATGCTTCTCTGTATTCATATGTATCCTTTCTTTCAACATAGCAGGGTTCTTTCTTAGTTTTTTGAAAATAAAATGTGAAGTATGAGTACAAACTATTTGTTAAAATTTTGACAGGACACCTATCAGATTGGCTGAGATGGCAAAAATGGAAAATGACAGATGCTGGAGAGAATGTGGGAAAATACCTACATAATGAATTGCTAATGGAGTGGTAAACTAGTACAACCATTCTGGAGAATAATTTGGAACTAGGCCCAAAGAGCAGTAAAGCTATAGCATACCCTTTGAATCAGCAATATCACTATTAGGTCCCATATCCCAAAGAAATCAAAGAAAAAGGAGAAAGATCCATATGTACAGAATGATTTGGGGAGGGACAAAGTTAGCCCACGTTGAAGATGTCTTGAGATTTGACCAGAAATCATACCGTGAGCCTCTGGCTTCCTGAAGCCTGGAAACAATGGTCTCACCCAAAACCAACCCAGGTCAGGGGCCAAGCTCCCAGACATTTTTGCCCTTGGTCATTTTCCCAGCTGCAACTCCTTGTTGTCTGTCTGACTTGCCATCTACCATCATGATTGCTACCTTCTTGGGAATAACAACATTTTTTTGAGTAATTTGTAATATTTTGCTCAATATTTCATACTCAGCATCTCAGGGAGTTTAGTTGATTTCCACTGTGTGATGTGAAAATCAAAGTAAGGGCTTTTGCCTTCACTGTTAAGTAATTGGGTGACTATGTAAATTGAGTAAAATAACTATGTGCATATACTGATTGAAGTGTTTTTGTTCAGACATTCTTCAGTCATATGTGATTCTTTATTGACCCCATTTGGGGTTTTCTTGGCAAAGATACAAAATGGTTTGCCATTTCCTTATTCAGTTGCATTTACAGATGAGGAAACTGAGGTAAACAGGGTAAGTGACTTGCCCATGGTCACAGAGTTAGTAAGTGTCTTAGGCCAACTCAGGAGAAGTCTTCTTGATGTCAGTATCCATTGTGCCATCTAGCTGACCAATTGATTGAAATAAATGAAAGCAATTTGATTAACTCATTGAGTGCCTTTCCTTTCCTTGGAAGATACATTTTTAATTTTAGTCCATCTATTTCCCTTGATACTTTGAGTATTTTAACTCTATAAATCAGTTAAAGAACTCTGTATATGTTCTTTAATTTGTTCACTAGTAGTTATTAATTAAAAAGCTACTTTGTGCAAATTATTGCTGCATGAATTACAGTATATCTACTACTTTTACATAAAACAGTCCCTGACCTCAAGAAGCTTAAAGTCTCTTAAGGGAAAATGTAGAAACAGAAAACTGTGCTAAACAATATTATGTGATAAATGTGAACTGAAGTATGAGGTTCCCTGGGGGAGGTTATTACCATCTGGGGGATCAGGAAAGATTTCATAAAGAAGGAAGCTTTTGAGTCTAGCTTTAAAGACCTAGTAGGAATTTAGTAGGTGAAATAAGAGTGGAAGGACATTGATTTGATCAAAAACAGAAGCAAGAAAATTCAAGGAGTGATTAGGGTGCAGAAAGTAATCAGGTTCAGCTAAGGCCTGGAGTACCTGGGGGACAGTTTTATCAGATAAGGCTAGAAAATCAGGATTTACTTACAATGACTTTTGCAGCTCAAAAGCTCAGAATTTTCATGGAAAAGAGGTTGTTAAAAAGAAAATGAGTATAATTAATACTCATATACCTGTGCTCACCTTTAAAGTATTATTTTGTCCCAGGATCCAGAGGCTAACATCATTTCCTCCCCCTCTCATTCATGGTTTTTTTGCATGCACTTTATCAGTTCTGTTCAGCAGCCAGTTAGTTAAAGGACTTTTCTTCACCAAAAATTATGCTGACACAAAACCCTTATAGAATATGTGCATGTACTCTGAAGTAGAGGGTAAGGCATCATGTAGCATCATGCATTTCCTAAAGCAACTTACTCTTTTATTGACAATAGGTAGAACAGACTGCATTCTCAAAGGAAGGACATTGATTTGATCAAAAACAGAAGCAAGAAAACAAAAAAAAAAAAGAAAAATGATGCATCTTAAATTTAATAATTTATTGAAAATTTGTGGGTTTTTCCTGCATTGAGATTTCTTTTTTTTAAAATAATTTGTAATATTTATTTATTTTTAGTTTTCAACATTCATTTCCACACAATTTTGAGTTCTAAATTATCCCCCCATCTCTCCTCTCCCCCTACCCCAAAACACCATGCATTCTGATTCCCCCTTCCACCAATCTGTCCTCCCTACTAACACCCCTTCCTTCCCTTATCCCCATCTTCTCTCTTCTTGTAGGGCAAGATAAATTTCTATACCCCATTACCTATATTTCTTATTTCCCAGTTGTATACAAAAACAATTCTCAACATTTGTTCCTAAAACTTTGAATTCCACCTTCTCCTCCTTCCTCCCTCCCCACCCATCCCTACTGAGAAGGCAAGTAATTCAATATAGGGTATATATGTGTAGTTTTGCAAATGACTTCCATAATGGTCATGTTGAGTAAGACTAACTATATTTCCCTCCATCCTATCCTGCCTCCCATTTCTTCTATTCTTTCTTTTGACCTTGTCCCTCCCTAGGAATGTTTACTTCTAATTGCTCCCTCCTCCCATTTGCCCTCCCTTCTATCATCCCCCCCCACCCTGCTTATCCCCTTCTCCCCTATTTTCCTATAGTATAAGATAGGCTTTCATACCAAATTGAGTGTGCATATTATTCCTTCCTTGAGCCAAATGCAATGAGAGTAAACTTCACTTTTTCCCTCTCACTTCCTCCCTTTTCCCCTCCATTGAAAAATATTTTTCTTCCCTTTTTTATGAGAGATAATTTGCCCATCCCATTTTTCCCTTTCTCTTCCCAATATATTCCTCTCACCCCTTAATTTTACTTTTTTTAGATATGAACCCTTCCTATTCAATTCACCCTGTGCTTTCTGTGTGTGTGTGTGTGTGCATGCATAATCCCTCCAACTACCCAAATATTGAGAAAAGTTTCAAGAGTTACAAATATTATCTTTCCATGTAGGAATACAAACAGTTCAACTTTAGTAAGTTCCTTATGATTTTTCTTTCCTGTTTACCTTTTCATTCTTCTCTTGTGTTTGAAAGTCAAATTTTCTTTTCAGCTCTGGCCTTTTCATCAAAAATGCCTGGAAGTCCTCTGTTTTGTCCAATGACCATTTTTTCCCCTCAAGTATTATACTTAGTTTTTCTGGGTAGGTGATTCTTTGTTTTAATCCTAAATCCTTTGACTTCTGGAATATCCTATTCCATGCCCTTCAATCCCTTAATGTAGAGGCTGCTAGATCTTGTGTTATCCTGATTGTATTTCCACAGTACTCAAATTGTTTCCTTCTAGCTGCTTGCAATATTTTCTCCTTGACCTGGAAACTCTGGAATTTGGCTACAGTATTCCTAGAAGTTTCTATTTTTGGATCTCATTCACGAGGTGTTTAGTGGATTCTTTCAGTATTTATTTTGCCCTCTGGTTCTAGAATCTCAGGGCAGTTTTCCTTGATAATTTCATGAAAGATGATATCTAGGCTCTGTTTTTGATCATGGCTTTCAGGTAGTCCCATAATTTTTAAATTATCTTTCCTGGATCTATTTTCCAGGTCAGTTGTTTTTCCAGTGAGATATTTCACATTATCTTCTATTTTTACATTCTTTTGGTTTCGTTTTGTAACTTTTTCATTTTTAATAAAGTCATTAGCTCCATTTGCTCCATTCTAATTTTTAAAGAACTATTTTCTGCAGTGAACTTTTGAATCTCCTTTTCCATATGATTAATTCTGATTTTTAAAGCATTCTTCTCCTCATTGGCTTTTTGGACCTCTTTCACCAATTGAGTTAGCCTGTTTTTAAAGGTGTTATTTTCTTCAGCATTTTTTTGCGTCTCCTTTAGCCAGCTGTTGACTCGCTTTTCATGATTTTCTTGCATCACTCTTATTTCTCTTCCCAATTTTTCCTCCACTTCCCTTTCTTGATTTTCAAAATCCCTTTTAAACTCTTCCATGGCCTGAGACCATTCCATATTTACTGTGGAGGTTTGTAAGCCTTGACTTCCTCTGAAGGTATGCATCATACTTACTCTGAAGGTATGCATTGTTCTTCCTCCTCCAAAGGGATGAAAGAAAATACCTGTTCACCAAGAAAGTAACTTTCCATAGTCTTTATTTTTTCCCCTTTTTTGGTCATTTTCGTAGTCAGTTATTTGACTTTTGAGTCCTTTGTCAAGAGGAGGGTATATGCTGGGGACCTGTAGGCTCTCAGTTCCTCCAATGTGGCACGGTCAAAGGAGAGGAGATTACTTCTCTCCTGGCCTGTGCACTGATCTGTGAGCAACCAAAAACTTTTCTGCCCAGAATCTGGGAGTAGTAGAATTCCCTTTCCACAGTCTCTACCTCTGCCACGCTAGCACTCCTTCTCACCCCAGGACCATGCTAAGGGCTGAGATTCAGATCAGTTGCTCGATTCCCCCAGGGGTTTTAGGCTGAGTGCTCCACAAATAGACACTGCTGCTGCCTGCCACTGCCACCTGGGGCTGGGGCTGGGGCTGGGGGAGGACCCTGCTCCGTTCTCTCCCAGATGAAAAAGCCCTCTCACTGACCGTTGAAGTTGTCTTTGGTGTTTGTGGTTTAAAGGATTTGCGAACCTCCTCTACTGCAGGGGATTCTGCCCCAAGACCTGTTCCAGTCCTGTTCCTTTTGGTGCCATACAGCCAAGTCTGGGCTGTGCTCCACTCTGCGTCCAGTGTGATAGACCTTTCCTGTTCACCTTCCAGGTTAACTTGGGCTGAAAATCTTTTTCACTCTGTTGTTCTCTGGCTTCTGCTGCTCTAGAATTTGTTGGGAGTCATTTTTTACAGGTATTTTATGGGCTATGGGGGAAGAGGTAGAGAATGTGCATCTTTCTACTTCACCATCTTGGCTCTGCCCCTGCACTGAAATTTCGATGATCCAATATTTCATCATGTAACTGTATAGTCTTGTATCATAAACAAGTCTTTACATGCACATATTCCTGCCAGTGGAGCGCGCTGGACTTTCTAATAATGTGGGACATGCTAGCCTGCTAACACTTGCTTGTTAAGACCTGTTGGTGGACTTGACCACTGATCAGTTATAATTTACATTTTGTGGGTGTATTTGGGAAATAATGTAATCACTACAACTTTAAATCCATTACACAACCAAAGAAACATGTACAAATAGTTTTTCCAAATTCTCTTCTTTCCTTATGCTTCTACTACTCCCTTATTTTTATTTAAACCCCACAGTTGCACCCAAGGCTACTACTGCTCCCCTCAATCATCCCTGTGTGCCCCAAGGTGTGATACTGACCACTTTGGGAAACTCTATCCTAGACCATGGAAATAGATAAAGTTGCCTTATCTTTGGTGCATCATTTCTCTTTTGGGGATGTTTGAGAGGTCATGGAGATAAGGGGAAAAAATCTAGCCTGCCATCTTCTTGGTGACATGATCCCAGCAGCATTTTTTTTTCAGTTAAATGATTATTATACAGTAAGCCATGTGCTTATTTTACATTCTGCAACTTTGTTCAAGTTGATCATTATTTTTACTGGTTTTGTAGCTGTCTCTTTAGGCTTCTGTAAACCACCATGTAAACTACAAAAAGGGATGGTTTCTTTATTGCTTCTGCTTATTCCTTCAATTTCCTTTTCTTGTCTAATTGCTATAGCTAGCATTTCTAGCACAATATTGAATAACAGTGATGATAATAGACATCCTTGCTTCACCTTTTATTTATTGAGAAGGCTCCTGGTTTATCTTCATTATAATGCTTGGTCTTGAGTTTAGTTATACACTATCATTTTAAGAATAATTCCATTTTTTCCTGTGCTTTTTAACAGGAAATACAGTTTATCAAATGCTTTTGCTGTCTCTATTGAAATAATCATATGATTCTTATTGTTTTGTTATTGACATGATCAATTATGCTTGTGATTTTCCTCATACTGACCAGCACTGTGTCCCTGGTATAAATCTAACATGGTCATACTATGTGATTTTTGTGATATGTTTCTGTAATCTCCTTGCTATTATTTCATTTTAAAATTTTGCATAAATATTAATTAGAAAGATTGGTCTATAGTTTTCTTTCTCTGTTTCTACTCCTTGTTTTGGTATGGAAACCATTTCTGTGTTATTGCAGGAATTTGATATGACTCCTTTATCTATTTTTTCAAACAGTTTGTATAGTATTGAATGAATTATTCATTTTTTTCTTAGGGTGCTCATTTGTGATTTGCTCAGTTTCTGTTTTCTAAGATAGAGTTGTTTAAGTATTCTGTTGCCTATTCTGTTAATCTGGGTAACATGTTTTTCTAAATATCCTCCCATTTCCTCTAGGTTGTCGGTTTTATTGGTAAAAGTTGGGCAAAATAGCTCCTGATAATTGCTTTTGTTTCATCTTCATTGGTGACAAGTTCATCTTTTTCATTTTTGATTGTGGTAATTTGAGTTTTTTTCCTTTTTTTCTTTTTAAAATTTTTTTTTAAATTAATTTTATTTATTTTCAGTATTTTACAATCACTACCATATAACTTAGATTTATTTCTTCCCCTACCTATCCCCCCCTCCCTTCTCCCTCTCCTACAGGACATACAATTTTATATAGGTTCTACACATACATTCCTATTAGGTTTTCTTTTTTCTTTTAAAAAAAATCAAATTAGCCAATGGTTTGTCCATTTTGTTATTGTTGTTGTTTTCAGATAACTATCTCCTACTTTATTATTTCAATGTTTTTTTTTTTAATTTTCATTTTAATCTCTTTGATTGTAAGGATTTCTATTTTGGTTTTAAATTTATTATTTTACTAGTGTTTTTTATTTGAATGACCAATTTATTGATCTGCTATTTCTCTCTTTTATTGATATAAGTATTTAGAGATAGAAATTTTCCTCTAAGTACTGCTTTGGTTGTAACCCACAAATTTTGGTATGTTGTCTCATTGTTGTCATTATCTATATTTTGTCATTTGATGAATTGATTCTTTAGTGTTAGCTTATTTAGTTTCTAATTAATTTTTAAATATTAGCTTCAGGGGTCCTTTATAGAAAGTAATTTCCATTGCATTATGGTCATAAAAAGATGCAATTTATAGCTCTCCTTTTCTGCAGTTATTTGTGAGATTTTTCTGCCCTAATATATGGTTAGTTTTTGTGAGTCAAACATAGCTGATAAATAAGTATATTATTTTCTATTCCCATTCAGTATTCTCCAGAGGCCTATCATAACTAACTTCTAAAATTCTATTTATCTCCTTTTTTCTTGTTTATTTTATTGTTAGATTTCATCTCGGTATCAGAGGGATAAATTGAGATTCCCCACTGTTATAATTTTACTTTATACTATGAGTTAATTATCACTGTTAGTTTGAAGCTGATGAACTTGGTGCAACTCTGCCTCACTTATATCTAATTCACATGCAAATCAAGACATTACCCCATGTTGTCCTTGGTCATCTTCAAAAACAAAGGACAAACAACAGTTTTACTATATATTTCCTCCTATAACATTTAATTTTTCCTTTAGTAACATGGATGTCATGCCATTTGGTACATATCTGTGTTCAATATTGATAATTCATTGTCTATAGTACATTTTAGCAATAGTTTCCCTGATTATCTCTTTTAATTATATCTACTTTTGTTTTTGCTTTGTCAGAGATGTGCCTTTTTTACTTTAGCTGATTCTCTTCCAGAACCTTATTTTAACTCGTTTTCTTTTTAGATTTTGGTTTCTAATCCATTCTATGATCTTTCCTTTTATTGGTAAGTTTAGCAACAAACACATTCACAGTGATTGCTTTGTTACCTCTATTCTTTTATATTTCTCCTTTTTTGACCCTGCCCCCTCCTTAAGAGTTTATTTTGCTTCTGACCACTGCCTCCCTTAATCTATCTTCTCTTTAATTCTTCTCCATCTTCCTTTCTCTTAATTCCTTTCCCTTCTGTTTCCCTGTTGGGTAATATGAATCTCTGTACCCAGTTGTATGTATGTAGATTCTTCCTTCCTTGAAGCAGTTCAGGATCATTGACCAGCCACCCTCATTGCTCTTCACCCTCATTACATAAACTATTCCTTGCATTCTTTTTTTGGTATGAGGTGACTTTCCTCATTCTTCCTCACCTTTTCCTGTTTCCCTAGTACATTGTTCTATCTCACTTTTCCATTCTTCTTAAGAGTCTCATACCCATGTCCTTTAAGTGGACTCCCTCTACTTGCCTTAGTGATGATAAAGTTTTTAGAGGATACATATATGTTCTTCCCATATAAGAATATAGACAGTTTAATTTTGTTTAGTTCCTTAGAATTTCTCTCTTATATTTACCTTTTTGTGCTTAAGTCTTGTGTTTGAATGTCATATTTTCTATTCACTTCTAATCTTTTCATGAGGAATGCTTGGAAGCACTTTATGTCATTAAATGTCCATTCCTGGTCCCCTCCTACCAATTATTCTTCTGGGTAGATTATTCTTGATTATAATCCTGTCTCCTTTGCCTTCCAGAATATTCTATGCCCTCTGTTCCTGTGTGATGCCGAGGGTGGTTCCATGGTATTTTGATCATTTCTTTCAGTTTTTTCTCCTTGACTTGGTAGTGCACAATTTTCACTATAATATTCCCAGGAATTTTCATTTGGGCATGTCTTTCAGGAGGTGACCAGTGAATTCTTTCAATTTCTACTGTGCCATCTCGTTCTAAGATATCTGGATAATTTTTCTTTATAAATTTTTTGATATATAATGTCTCTGTTCTTTTTGGGGGGTTCATGATATTCAGGTAGTCTTATGATTCTCAAATCATCTCTCCTTGATCATTTTGGCAGGTCAGTTTTTCCTGTGTGATATTTCACATTTTCTTCAATTTTTTTCAATATTTTGACTTTGTTTTATTATTTCTTGATTTCTTAGTCATTAGCTTTGACTTGACCAATTCTAATTTTTTTAATTGAATTATTTTATTTGTTTTCACTTCCACATATCTTAGATTTTTTTTCCACTCCCTCCTCCTGATTCCCCCTCCTTCCACTCTCCCTCCCTGAGATGGTCTACAATCTTATATAGGTTCTGCATGTACATTCCTATTAAATACATGTTGCACAGAAGAATTAAAATGAATGGGAGAAACCATAAAACAAAACAAAATTCAATACAAAAGAAAACGGTCTGTTTCTATCTGTGATCTAATTTCATAGTTCTTTCTCAGAATGTGGAAGGCACTATAACTCAAGAGTCCATTGGGAATTTTTTAAGTCCATGCATTTCAATGAAGTACTAAGTCTACCAGAAAAATTCCTTGCGCACTGTGGTTGTTGCTGTGTACGAAGTTCTCCTGGTTCTGCTCCTTTCACTCAGCATCAGTTCATATAAGTCTTTCCAGGCTTCTCTGAAGTCTTCCTGTTCATCATTTCTCATAGCATAATAGTATTCCATTATATTCATATACTACAACTTGTTCAGCCATTCCCCAATTGATGGGCATCCCCTTGATTTCCAGTTTTTGGCCACCACAAAGAGATCTTCTATAAATATTTTTGTACATGTGGTACCCTTTCCCATTTCTACGATCTCTTTGGAATAGAGTCCCAGAAGCAATATTGCTGGGTCAAAGGGAATGCACATTTTTGTAGCCCTTTGGGCATAGTTCCAGTACTACTTGGTACTGGCTAAGAAACAGGGGTAGACCAGTAGAATAGGTTAGGTGCTCAAGATATAGCAATCTACTGTTTGATAAACCCAAGGACCCCAACTTCTGGGATAAGAACTCACTGTTTGACAAAAATTGCTGGGAAAACTGGATAATAGTGTGGCAGAATCTGGGCATGGACCAATACCTGACACTATACACAAGAATAAAGTCCAAATGGATACATGATCTAGGTATAAAGGTTGATACTATGAACAAATTAGGGAAGCAAGGAATAGTATATTTGTCAGATTTATGGAGAATGGATAAATTTATGATCAAACAAGAGATAGTGAACATTATGAAGTGCAAAATGGATAATTTTGATTACATTAAATTGAAAAATTTTTGCACAAACAAATACAATGCAACCAAGACTAGGAGAGAAGCAGAAAACTGGGAAAGAATTTTTGCAGCTAGTGTCTGTGATAAAGGCCTCATTTCTAAAATATATAGGGAACTGAGTAAAATGTACAACAGTACAAGTTATTCCCCAATTGATAAATAGTCAAAGGATATGAACAGGGAATTTTCAGAGGAAGAAAAACTATATAATATAAAAACACTCTAAATCACTATTTATTAGAGAGATGCAAATCAAAAGAACTCTAAGATACCACATCACACATATCAGATTGGCTAACATGACAAAAGAGGATGATGACAAATGTTGGAGAAGATGTGAGAGAGTTGGAACATTAATTCATTGTTGGTGGAGCTGTGAGCCTATCCAACTGTTCTGGAGAGGAATTTGAAACTATGCCCAAAGTGCTACAAAAATGTGCATACCCTTTGACCCAACAATATCGATTCTGGTACTCTATCCCAAAGGGATTGATTCTAATTTATAAGGAGTTATTTTCCTCAATCAGCCTTTGTATCTCTTTTATCATTTGGCAATTTTTTTTAAGGAATTATATGTTTTTTGGCATTGTTTTTGTGTCTTTTACCAAGCTGTTAAGTCTCTATAATTTTCTTGCAGAGCTCAAATTTCTTTTATCAATTTTTTATTTGCCAATTTTATTTTAATTTCAAAATCTTTTTTTGCTCCCTTTGGAAAAATTATTTTCTTGATCTCTTCTAGTAGTCTTGTTGAGCTTCTGTCCAATATTCGTTTTTCTTTGAGGCTCTGCTTTTCAAGTTATTGTCTTCTTCTGAGTTTGTGTCTTGAGCTTCTGTCTCACCATAGTAGATTTTTATAATCAGAATCTTTCCTGGTTTGTTCATTTCTTGTTTTTTCCCATTTATAATTTTTAAAATTAATTTATTTTAAACTTAAATACTAAAACTTAAGTTCACAATAAGGCAAAAAGAAACATACACTTAAATACAAAATAAGAAAAGAAAAAGCATTGCCATGTGCTCAGCAAAATGTAAGAGAGGATTCAAAATATATGGCAATAAATTTCCATTTCAGGGCCAAGCCAAGATGGTGGAGTAGAAAGACACACATACACTACCTCTTCCCCCACATCCCATAAAATACCTGTAAAGAAGGACTCTCAACAAATTCTAGAGCAGCAGAAGCCACAGAACAATGAAGTGGAGGAGATTTCTAGCCCAGAGTGACCTGAAAGACCAACTGGAAAGGTCTGTCCTACGGGACACAGAGCAGAGCCCACCCCAGCCTTGGCCGCGTGGCACCAGAAGGAGCAGGACCAAGCAGGCTTCAGGGACAGACCCTCCAGTGGCAGAGCAGATCCCTCAACCCACAGGCACTAAAGGTCAATGAGAGGGTTTTTTGGGCTGGCTGAGAAGGGAGCAGGGTGTCCTCATAACTCAGGCCTCCTCAGGTGGCAGCAGTGGAGGCAGCAGTGGATGACAGGGTGGGTGGGTGGGGCTCCCAAGGGAGACAGCAGCTCACATCCATTGTTGAAGGCCTCATCATGAAGCCCCTGAGGGAACTGAGCCCTGTGTGGCAGCCCTGCCCCTACCTGAGCAGCTAATCTTAATCTCACACTGAATAGTGGCCCTGACCCAGCCTAAAGCCCCTGGGGGATTGGAGCAGCTCATATGAATCTCAGCCCCCCAGTGCTGGCTTGGCAGAATTGGAGGTGAGGTGGTAGTAGAGAGGAAACTCAAAAGTCAAGTAACTGGCTGGGAAAATGCCCAAAAAAGGGGAAAAAAATAAGACCATAGAAGGTTACTTTCTTGGGGAACAGGTCTCTCCCCCCATCCTTTTGGATGAGGAAGAACAAGGCATACTGTCAGAGGAAGTCAAGGCCCCTGCCTCCAGTGCCTCCAAAGGGAACTTAAACTGGGCTCAGGCAATAGAAGAGCTTGAAAAACAGCTTACTAAAGGAGAACCAAAAAAATGCTAAGGAAAATAACACCTTTAAAAAGAGGCTAACTCAGTTAGAAAAAGAGGTCCAAAAAGCCAACAAGGAGGAGGCTTTAAAAAGCAGAATTAGCCAAATGGAGGAGAAAGTTCCAAAGCTCACCAAACAAAATAATTCATTGAATTGAGTTCAGGGAAATGAATGACTATAAGATAAACCAAGCAGTTAAAAAACAAAACCAAAAGTTTGAAAAAATAGAAGATAATGTGAAACATCTTATTGGAAAAACAACTGACCTGGAAAATAGATCCAGGAGAAACAATTTAAAAATTATGGGACTAGAGCCTAGACATTATGTTCCATGAATTGTCAAGGAAAACTGTCTCGATATTCTAGAACCAGAGGGCAAAATAAATATTGAAAGAATCCACCCATCACCTCCTGAAAGAGACCCAAAGAGAGAAACTCCTAGGAATACTGTGGCCAAATTTCAGAGTCTCCAGATCAATGAGAAAATAGTGCAAGCAGTTAGAAAGAAACAATTTGAATATTGTGGAAATACAATCAGGACAACAAGGATCTGGCAGCTTCTACATTAAGGGATTGAAGGGCTTGGAATAGGATATTCCAGAAGTCAAAGGAACTGGGATTAAAACCAAGAATCACCTACCCAGCAAAACTGAGTATAATATTTCAAGGGAATAAATGGTGTTTCAATGATATAGAGGACTTTGAAGCATTCATATTGAGGAAAAGACCAGAACTGTACAGAAAATTTGACTTTCCAACACAAGAATCAAGAGAAGCATGAAAAGGTAAACAGGAAAGAGAAATCATAAAAGACTTCCTAAAGCTGACTTTTTACATTCCTGCATGGAAAGAAAATATTTATAACTCTTGAATCTTTTCTCAGTATTTGGGTAGATGAAGGGATTGTACATACATACACACACACACACACACACACACACACACGCATATAGACAGAAAGTGCAGGTTGTGCTGAATCAAAAGAGATGATATCCACACAAAAAAAATAAAAATTAAGGGGTGAGGGAGGAAAATACTGGGAGGGGAAAGGGAGAAATGGAATGGGGTAGGCTATGACTCATAAAAGACATAAGAAAAATCTTGTTCAATGGAGGAGAAAAGGGAGAAGGGGAGAGGGGAAAAGTGAAGCCAATCCATGATGCCAGTAAGCCTGTGAGATGCTGGTATGAACTGAAAAAGGTGATCTCCTGGGAAGGGTGGAAGAGCAGCTGTTCAGCCTGGACTGAGGTGGGATTCTCCTGACTCAATTTCCCCTCTGACACCTGGCAGACTTTAAGCCTGACTGAATGCAAGTTGACAATCTATTCCTACCTGGAATTGACATGAAGTTGGGGAGATATTGGTTCCCTGCAACATCCCTACTCTTAGTGGCAACTTCCTATAGTCAAAAGGTTTGTATGCTTAATATCAGATATATTAAATTATAGATTGTTGGTAGGGGAACATCCAAGGTTAATTTTAAAATTAAGCTATTAGGACTTCAGACCAACAACAAGTTAGGGTTCTTTAATTTTTAGTAATACTGTGGAGACAATTAGGTCAAGAGCTTGTAAAGTTAGCATACATAAATATTATTTTTGTTTCAGTTGGTTAATGTTTTAAAAAAAAATTCTTCTGTAGTCTATATTGTAAATGCTTTAAAAAGAAGTATCACCTGACCAAAAGTTGGAATTGTTTTATGTGATATGAACTGTATTAAAAATGAAAAATAAAATATAAAAAAAATTAAATCAAAATGTGAATGAATTTACTTAGACCTTCTCTGTAACCATTGGGAACTTTCTTGATGCAAAAGCAGTGGGCCTGAGATTTAGCACAGAGCTAAACAAAGGCAGTGATATAGGAAAAGGACCAGTCCTATATAGCATGATTTTAGGGTTTCCTTGTGGGAATTATCTAGGGTAAATCATGCAAGATAAAGGCCCAGGATGAGGACTATGAATGTCACAACATAAGGAAATCCCATTCCCAAGATGAAGGGTTGGGACAACGAATCTTATGTTCCCCGCTGGATGAAGCGGGGCGGGAAATTATATGGTCCAGGAGAAAGGGAAGTTGTGGTAAGAGGAGACTTTAGGGCACTAAGGGCTTCACAAAGTCACTCAATATTATTTTAACTCTTAGGTCACTGTTTCTATCCACATTATTACCATATGCTATGATGAGGGCTCTGATCTAGGGCACCTAACCCCCACACCTGGGAAAAGTTGTTTTTTTTTTTTAAAAGGGGAGGCTAAACCTGAGTGCTATAATCTGAGAGGATGACTCTGTCGTTGTTCAAAAGGGTTTGGCATCTTCTTGGGCTGAGAATAAGAAGGAAGTCCCTGGGCCTGGATTGTGAGCAAGCAAAATCTGGGAGTCGTCTGCTAGTCCTAGGCTGACAGTATCTTTTCTAAAACAGAATAGCATACCTGCCCTGGCTGAGGAATTCACTGAAGCTACAACTGGAAGCCTGAAAGACCAAGATTAATGGGAGCTTTGTATGTGCATGTGGCCAGATGGCACCAGAAACTTGGATGTGAGTTGCCCCGCCTCTTGTTCCTTTGCATGCTTTCTTTATAGGAATGCTTCTCTACTGACAGCCCTTCTGTATGCCTACTCCTTGTTCAAGCTCTGTGTTTATGTGGGAGACTACACCTCAGGTTAATAAGAGATATTGCCCAAAGAGATAAATGAAAGGGGGAAAAGACTCTCCCTACCCCCATATACAGAAATACTTATCGCAGCCCTTTTTGTTTTACAAACTAAGGGGGTACTCAAGAAATGGGGAACAGATGAAAAAATGATGGTGTATGACTGGTACAAGAACATAATACAATATTATTGCCCTATAAGAAATACCAAAAGGAATGATTTCAGAGAAACCTGGTAACAATTGTATGAACTGATGTAGAATGAAGTAAACAGAACCAACAGAACAATTCATACAGTAATAACCAAATTATTAAAAAAAAAGATAAAAGAAATGAAGGTCATTGAAGCATTCTTTAATATGTATAGAAAGGAAGAGGAGGAAATTCAGGGGGAAATACAGCCTGGCTAAGCTTTGAAAGTAACATTGAATTAATAACTTTTTTTCTAAAGCAAGCTAAATGTAATAGACAAATACAATCCTCTTTTTCTGTTCTGTTTTCTGTACAGAAATGTTCTCTCTTCTGGGGAGGTATTAAATTCAGAGTAAAAAAATCTTTTCAATAAGGCAAATACTCTGTTTCTTATAATACCTTGTCAGCAAATTGCTGAGGGAGTCATGAGCTCTAGTTTTGAGAATGCAGATTTAAAGAATACCTTTAACCTACAGTATCTGTGCCCTTTGGGAACTCAATTTGAAAGCCTAAATTGGGCAGGGGTTGTCTTCCCTGGAGGGAAGGGTAATCCAGAGAAGACACCATAAGATGATATAGTTAAGTCATAATGTACCATATAAACATCAGCTAATATGATTACCTCTTCCTCTTTCAAAATTTCTTACCCCATTTCCCAAAGGAAAGAATTCTAGTTACAGGAGTCCAGTTTGTTTTCTGACCAAAGTATTAATGATTAAGTTAGAGACCATTCCTCTCAGAACTCTTGTTCTTTCTAACTTAGTTTGACTTATGCCTATTGGAGTGAGCAAATGAATAGTTAGAAATTATTAGCCAAGTTAGCCAGGGTCACCCAGAAGATGTGCCATGTCACTGCCTCAGGCCTCGTCCTATCTAGGGAGCTGAACAGATACTTTCCTTGATTGTGCTCCTTCTCCCTCCTAAGGAGAGATACCTCGTACCTGTACAGGCTCTGGAAACCCCCTTGAACTCTCCTTGAATCTTCCCACTTGATCTGGCATTTGCATGAGGCTATAATCCCCTCAGATGATCTTTTCTTAGTGCTAAACCCAATTCTCTGTTACTCTTAACCTGGCCCAAGCCTTCATTGTCTGTTACTCCCAGATTGCCTCCCAATATTTCCTACCCTTGATTCAAACTCAACCTCATTCTCTTGGTTCCTGGCCTCTGACCTCTAGTCACCCCAACCTACTGACTACTCCCATCCAAATCCTCTCTAGACTCCCCCTCCAATCAACCCAGACTACTTGGCCAACCCTAGATCCCTCCCACAGTCTTACTGTATATAAGATCCATCTCAGCCTGCATTAAGGGGCTTGTATTGCAATACAAATGCTCAGATTCCTTGCAAGTCTAGTCAAGGCTGAGATTCCTTAAGTGTCTGACCAATATGGCAGATTTTTAAAATCACCTTCTATTAGTGTTGTAATAAACCTTGTCTTTAGCTGAAAAAAAGCTGGACTTGTCTTCTGGGGTCTAGGTAGGACCCAGGGGTGTCACTATTTTGGGATCCCATCCCAACCCAACATTTTGACTCCCTGACAAGGAATTGAATCCAGGCCATAGCAGGGAAAGTGAGGGGATTATAGCCTCAGGCAAATACCTGATCAAGTGGGAAGATTCAAGGGGATCCAAGGGGGGTTTCCAGAGCCTGTACTCCTTCACCACAATATGGAAGCCTCAGACCATCATGAACATGTTGGCTAATTTCTGCAGGCCACTGTTCCCCCAGCAGTGAATCTCTATCCAACGAATTCATTGATAGGTTTTTGTTACAATGCTTTCTTAAGAGACAGGCACAATACTAACTGCCAGGGATGCACAGACAGGCAAACAAAGCAAAAAAATGTCTCTATACTCAAGGAAAGGGCAGCTAGGTGGCATGGTGGATAAAGTACCTGCCCTGGAGTAAGGGAGCCCTGAATTCAAATCTACCCTCAGAAACTTGCTAGTTGTATGGGCAAGTCACTTAACCCTTTTGTCTCTGTTTCCTTATCAGTAAAATGAACAGGAGAAGGAAATTACAAACCACTCCAGTATCATTGCCAAGAAAACCCCAAATGAGATCACAAAGACTGAATTAACTCAAGAACAACAAAAACATGATGACTTCCAAAATTCAAAATTTTAGAGTTCCTTCTCTTATCCTTCCTTATCCCAGCAAACCCTAGGGTGAAAGGAATCCTGCTCTCAGGTCACCAGGCTTGCACTTTCTTATGTGTTTCCCCACAAAGGCTAATTAATTGCTTTCGCTGTCCAGGAGACACTCCTGACCCCCTCACTCCAGATTGGCCATAGTCTATCTTGGACCACCATTGTAAGATCTAGTGCTTTGGGGAAAGATGGACCATGCATCACTGAATTCCCCACAAGTAGGTGCCAGTTAAAGCAAATAATGAATGACCTGAAGTGGTCTCATTATTTGAATTCATAGTGTATGTTTCCAAAGGGCTGGAAACAATGATCATAATTTCTATAGTTATAGCTTTGAATAGTGCGAATTTGAATATATATAATGACTTCAAAAGATTCAAACTAATTGAGATCCACCTGTATTCTTAATCTTTTTACTCTTTAATCTTCACTATCTTCCCCTCTCTACCCCACCCCACCCCCACCCCTCCTCTTGTAGTTCTGGAACAATGAACTATGATCAACTCCCTGCCATTGTTCCTGGATAGAGTACCTCAATCTACTCCCCTCTTCTCTTACCTTCACTTACCATTGGTTAGTGTCCAGGACCAAAGTCATCCCTCCCTTTTGAGTATTTTTCCCATAGTCTTTGCTTTTGAATTTGTATGCCTAGCCCTACAGCAGTACTTGACAATAGAAAGCAATAGGCTTTATTATTCATGATTAGAAGAGCTAGTTAACAAAGGACCAACTATCAGAATATACATACTTTTTCCAGACATAGCCTATGTGTGATTTGTTTTGAATGACTATATACTTGGTAAAAATAGGGCCTTTTTTAGAAGAGAGAGAGGAGAATTAGGGAGGAGATGGGACATAGGCTATGGTCACATAGATGGAAGAGATACTGCCTGAAGGCTTTTTTTAGCTGCAGTGGGATTCTACTATTCACTTTCTTCAACTAAATTAATGATCCCATCTTCATTATCTGTTCTTGTTCTCACCCAAGGGCAAATTAGAAAATGGAAAACTAGTTGAAAGAGATAAAGAGAACTGATGAAAAAAGCATCTTCCAGATAAAAATGAATGTCATCAACTTACCTCTTGATTGGAACTTATGAACTAAAGACAGTGAAACTCACAAAAAGGGAGATCTCTCCATCAGTAGACAGTGAAGGAAAAGTGAAGGCCATATCATTAAAATGTCAGATTACATCATTGATATGGATGGGGGGAAGGGTGTTACATGAGAGTCTGTGCAGGGAGTACACTAGCACTGGTATGGTCAACATAATTTCATGGAATGACATGGCCAGGGAGTGTTGTAGGCATGACTCAAGTTCAATTTGGGTATGAACTGTGGCACTTAGAAGACACTGAGCATTTAAAAAAGGAGGAAGTGCACTTAACCCTAACACCGTAAGAATACAGTGACCTTGAGCTTCTCTCATTGAGGTCCCCATTGTCTCTATCTGGAAATGTGCCCATGATAAGGAGCTGGAGACTCTAGTGGTCCCAGGCACCCCCAAGTCTGAGAGGTCTTGACTAGACATAGCTGGGATACAGCTATACCAATATGGAGGAGGAACATGGTATGATGGAGCAACTCTTTCATGATTCTTTGCAGTCAGAGCCCTCCTGAATGGGTTGGGGGAGTCTTTGCTGTAGGACCAGCCATAAGCTTATGCTCAGACAGAGTGATTAGACTGGTGGCTGCTGGAGGATCCTGAGCAGTAGAGTAAAGAAAGAGCCACAGTGAGCATTATTGTTGACTGTGCTGCATGAGTTGAACTGCTAGCATAGTCAGAAACTGGGCCAGAACATTCAGCCACTAGAAAGAGACACCTGATGTGGGCAGTCATTTGAAAAATGATGCAGCTGTTTCATTAAAAAAAGAACTCTCCTTTTCAGAAGCAAGCCAAGGTAGGGCAGCAGGCCCTGCTATGAAAGAGATCTCTCCTGAAAGGGATGGGGAGAGAGAGACTCCATCTATGAACCCATCCTATAGTCTATGACCCAGAGGCTCCAGGTCCTAGTGATAAAGAAGCCATGGCACTGGAAAATGAGAGCCAACTTGGGAAAGAATTTGGGGAACTTCCAGGGTGATGAGAAAGCCCAGATTTATCTGCCTTTTATTGGGAAATCTCTTTATCTTTCAAGATTGGATCTACCTGAATCTCATCTGATCAGTCGTGGTGATGGTGGTGATGGTGGTGGTGGTGGTGGTGGTGGTGGTGGTTGTCCTTTGTCTTCAAAGAGGACCAAAATGACATCACCGTGATAAAATGAAATTTCAGTGTGTCCAACTGGCTGATCAGATCAATGTGAGCTCAGAATGCTCTGTCACAGGTTGGGCACAGATAGTCCATGTGAATATTTGAGGTGGGTGCCCAAATTTGCACATCTTGCATTTACTTTGTGTTGTCTCAATTCTGCTTTACTCAAAGAGCACAGTACCTTTTCTTTTCTGTGGGCACGCCATGCTAAGCAGTCCTGTGCCAATGTCTCCCATGTTGTACAATTAAATCCAAAGTTCTTGAGAGAGAACTTGAGAGTATCCTTGCATAGTTTCTTCTGGTCACCATGTGATTGCCTACCCCATGTAAGTTCTCCATAAAATAGTGTTTTTGGCAAGCATACATTTTGCATTCGAACAACATGGCCAGCCCATCGGAATTGCGCTCTCTGAAGCATAATTTTAATACTTGGCAGTTCACTTCAAGCAAGGATTTCAGTGTCTGGTACCTTATCATACCAGGCGATGCTCAGAATCTTCCTAAGACAGTTCAAATGGAAGCGATTCAGTTTTCTGGCATGGCACTGGCAGACTGTCCTGTTGAGGGCCAGGGTGGAGTGTGGTTGACAAGATCAGGAAAGACCTTCGGGGAAACTGTTCTTTGAGACTGTGCTCATTATCATCCGGAATGGCTCTCCATGACCCCCAGATATTGCTGTCTCCATGAAACAAGCAAGAGAATTACAGAAAACAAAGAATATGTAAAACAGATGCCCTCTAGACTAACAGTCTTTAAAGACAATAAGACTGGCCAAATCACTGGGACAGGAGATGAGCACAATGTCATGTGGACTTGCAGTTTCTGTCTATATATATCCTAACCCTCAGATCAATAAACAGAATTGGTCTATCTTTTCCCACCTCCTGTGTCTCTCTTCTTCACCACATTACCAAGCCGTGTGGGGACACAGGCCATCTGCTACATCTGGCGCCCGAACAGGGACCTGATCCAGGAAAGGGGCTCATCTTTCAGTGATAGTAGCCCCCTTGGAAAGGAATTCCAAGTTGTGACAAGACAACTAAGGTAAGGGGAAGCCTCAAAGAACCCCAGCAGGGGCGTTTCACTTTGTCTGAGGTTCATGCAGGCATAGTAAAATCTCAGCAATTATAGGCTTACAGGGGAGAATTTACTGTGTTAACAGAATCAAAAGGCAGATTCTGTTCATAAGAAATCAATACTGACAGGTAAATAGCAAAAGGAAGGTTAACAGTGGGTCAGATACTTTTTAAGAGCAGACACACTCAGGTAGAGGTGGATGTGGAGAAGGAGGAAGGGGGAAAAGAGGTGGACTCCTTGTCAGAGGAAGCCTCAGCACCCAGGAACCCTCACCTTCCACAGAGCCACAATTCTGTATGCCTCCAGAAAGGAAAAAACTAGCAGGTCCTTTATCCAAAGCTCATCTTTCGCCTATACCGCTGCAACCTCCTAAATTGCCGCAGACAGAAACCCCAGATCCCAATAACCCAGGAGGAGTTGCAAGAGAATTCACCCCTCTGGATTCTAAAGTTTTAAAGGAATTAAAACAAGGAACAATCAATTACGGACCAAGTAATCCTTACATTCAGTCTCTTCTAGACAGCATTTCTCAGACAGCCCTATACCCCACTGACTGGTGTAATTTAGATAAAACCACTCTTGAAGGAGATTACTTAATGTAGAAATTTGAATTTCATAAAGTATGTTTGGAACAAAGTAAAAGAAATCAAGCCATAGGTCTAATTTGTGCAGAGGATTTCTGACAATCTTTTCTCAGTATTTTGAATTCTTTTTTATTGTTGGTATATGTATTCTGTCTCTATGTTCTGTGTGAGTGTGTTAATCTCTTTCCCATGTTTTCTCTTTCCTTCCCCCTTGTCCCTTCTCTCTGATGACTGCAGCATCAGGGAGAAGTATGGGAAAAAGAGAGAAAGAAATTAATCTTATATTGCTAAAGGCAGTTTTAGATAAGGAAATAACGCATGTGCAGTTTTAAGGAAAGCATAAAAGTTTTAGAAATTGTTGGAAAGTTGTTGGTAAAACTCTCTCTCTTTCTACCTTCTAACCCTGGCCAGGTTGTGAAGGTGGAGAGAAAGACAAGAAGAAATCAGGGAAGTTTTTTCCTCATACCAGAGACAGGCTGACTAGCATCTTAATTATCTCATGCCTCATCTAAAAGAAAAGTTTTTGTATAATGGGAAATAACCAAAAAGTAGTTATTCTAGTCATATTTTAAGTGAAACATGTCACTCCTAATTGGATGTTTAAGACAGGTCAGAATTTGTTATATTATTTTGCACTAAGGCAAATTGGAAAAATGCATAGATCTGAAAAAGACTGCTCAGCAGAGATAAAGCTCTTGAACTCTCCAATAGAATGGAGGGGACTTGGCGCCACTGGATAGTTGTCCAGAAGTCTCCCTCACTTCAGCTGATAGATTCAAAAGCCCTCTCTTTCAAAGAAGTTCTTAAGGAGTGGACACAGAAGTAAAATTTACTTGAGTAAAGGTAAGAACCATTAAGATTTTTTTTTTTTTGCCCTGCAGTCCCAACTCATCATCCAGCTAGGACTACAGTGAATTGTAATTTATCATCCCAGATTAGATCAAGGGAAGACAATGCTAAAGAACCGTAAGGAATTTAATTTACCCTCCCTGAGAGTAGGGGTTGGGCCACAGCAGTATGAGATCACAAGCCAACCAGCCCCTACATTTAGTAAGCCCTGTCTTCTATTAATAATATTTATATGATGGTTTGGAAATTTAATTAATGACACCTAAGGTTCACTATTTGTGTTACTGCTGTGCTTCTAAATTGTGATAGTCTTGAGTAACCCCTGTAATCCAGAAACAGTGTTAGAGAAACCAATTTCTAATCTGAATGTTGTTGAAACTAAAAGGTGTTGGGAAAAATGTGTAAAACCGGTTATGTTATTTTAAAGTTTATCAGTCCTGCTAACCTTGTCTTATAATGTTTTGGTTTTTGCAATTGTCATTTAGAAAACCAGGTATTTTCACCTTTGCCTGTTAAAGAAGTTTCAGTTAAAAACAATTTGGCTATCATTTCAAAAGTTGTAAGGTTGTTAACTAAGTTATTTGGAGTTACTGTTTTAATGCTAAACCTAAAATTGTTAATTGATTACTGTGTAGAAAGAAAGGAGTTGAATGAAAACTTTATTTAGATTAGTTCTGCCCATTCAGAACAGTCCTGCATGCTTGGGGGTTGGCAGGCTTAGGTACAGTGCAGTTATCAATCTCTTTTATTTTGTAAAATTTCTAAGGCCCCTAGGAAACCATGCCTATAGGTACAGTCATCAACCCTGAGAAAGAAACTTGATTGGCTTATGCAAATTATGAACAGTGAATAGGACTTGCTCAGAAGTTGTAATATGTGGAGAGGATTTTTTGCAATTGGCTTTTACATCTGGACAAGTTTTAAACTTGAAAAGGAATGATCTTAATGGAATTCCCTTATGCATATGAGTCCTGGTAAATCTTTATTGCTTACTTTAACTCCTTGAGAATAGAAATGACTATCTGGCACTGAGCTGATTAGTGAATTTTGCTGTTTAAGGCTAAAGACGTTTGATACCATAAATATTTTTGTTTTGAGTTTGAATTTGGGTGTGGTTGTTTGCAATCACTATCTGAGAGAAATGCCACAAGCTACTCAAAGGGAATATTTCCCACCTGACTATTCCTGAGTCTGATACTACATAATTAGAGAATTTTACTTTTATCTGAATTCAAACAAAGTCAAGGATGTTTTATCCTGTCATATTGGCTATGTCACATGTCCCTGTTTTCTCCTTGTATAGCAAATTTCTATGATCAATAGCAAGTGACCAACAAAACATGTGAGCTCCTTTTGTGTAATCTTACTGGGAAATCTAATATTTTTATCTGAAATTAGAACATGTTCAGCAATCTAAGTACTCACTTAAGATGTCCCCATTGTTTAAAAGGATCAGTCTCTTACTGTTATCAATGTGAGAGTATATTTCACCTTTTTGACTAAAGCATTTTGTGTTATCTAGGAATTCTGTGATAATTAAGAATTTGGTTTGTTGTAATACTTTGGACATTCATATCACTTAAGGACATTTTCATACCAACTAAGTTTTAATGGTTTATTTTTAAATTTTAAATGGTTTAATTTTAAAGGTTTATTTTCGTTTCAAAGTAAAAAGAGAACTATCATTTTAAAGGTTTTCAACTATTTTCTTTATAAAAGTTTAGTGACTTAACATCAGGACAAACTTTAAACTTTTAAAACAAAAGAAAACACTTTTAGAAGAAATATTTTAAAATAATCTCTTGTAAAGCCTACTAAATTTTCATTTTCAAGACAGTATATTGATAAATTAATATGTAATGATCTATAAAGCAGAAAAGATCTTGCTCTTTTACTCTGAATTTGTAGTCATTCCATGGCCTAGGCAAAAGTTTAGTGTTTGAACTTATTAACAACTTAATTTCTAAAAGTTTTTCTTTCAGAGTAAATGTAATCAGAGAAGGAGAAATTAGCCTGTGAAGCGATGATGTACATCTATTCAGTTGTAAGGTTCAAGTCTGAAATCTCTTTTGTTTAAGACAATACAATTATGCTAGTGAAGAGTGATAACTTGTGAGCTATCTTGTCTATGGTAATCTTACCACTTAACCTGGCTTTTCATACTCAAATTTGTAGCCAAGTCTTGCTGAATCTTCCCACTTAATCTGGCCTTTCATATTCAAATCTGTTGCCCTTGTCCTAGCCTCGCTTTCCTTAGTCTGTTATGCCAGGGAAATTGTCCTTTATTTATATTCCTTTTGTGCCTGTTGGGTCTTTGTCTAACTTCCATGCCAGGTTTGTCTTTTCCAGAGTGCAAGCCAGAAACTTCCAGATAACTGCTCAGACTATGTATCCCTTGAATAAAACCTATCAAGGCAGGGACAGCTCTACATCCAGTCTCAGCAGGAAGCAATTTCAGAAGCTGAGACCTTCATCCCTTACCCCAAAAGATCTTGGGTCTCATCCCATACACAACTGCCAGGGCCTATTTCAGAGGGAAATAGACAAGCAGACAGCTTGCTCACGCTGACAGTTTTAGAAGCACAGCATTCCTACAACCGATTTCATCAGTCACCTTCCATGCTTCACAGGCAATTTCATATTACTAGAGAGCAAGCAAGAAGCATTGTAGTAATGTCTTGTCCATATTGCATTCCGTTTTTGCCAGCTCCATCAAATACATCCATCAATCCTTGAGGATGCAATCCTCTTGAAATATGGTAAATGGATGTCATACACATCCCAGAATTTGGAAGGAATAAATACCTTCATGTGACTATAGACACATATTCAGATTATACTATTGCCACCCCACTGACTGGGGAATCGACAAAATTTTTTATTGATCATCTGTTTAGGTGTTTTGCAACTCTAGGTATTCCACAAATTATTAAAACAGATAATGGTCCAGCTTATACTAGTCAAGCCTTTACTAAGTTCTGTCTGTCATACAGAATACAGCATAGAACTGGCATCCCATATAATCCTACTGGTCAAGCCATTGTAGAACATTGCAATCGTGACATAAAAACTCTCCTCCAAAAACAAAAGAAAGGGGGAGAAGAAGGCAAAAGAAGAAGGAGAAGAGTTGATATGGTGTTGTATACCGTTAATTTCCTGACACCAGATAGAGAGGGGCTTATGCCTGTTCAAAAATAGTTTCAAAAAGGCAAAACACACCTCACTGATTGGAAAAAAGTGAAGGTGAAATGGAGGGACACGAAAACAGGCTTGTGGCATGGACCCTCTGAACTCTTTACGTGGGGGCGAGGGTATGTTTGTATTTCCACAGGAAATGGTGAAGAAACGATTTGGATACCAGAAAGAAACATCTGACCTCTGCCATACATTGGAGAAGATTAGGATCGAGGAAAAGAGGAAAGAAAAAAAAATCAAGACCACAACTGACTGACAGGACAATGAAGACACTCATTCTGCTTCTGGGCACCTCCAGCTGACCACTGCAGCAGAAGGAACTGATTGAGAGGAAGATGGATGGACTTTTTGTACATAATCCGCCTTGGGTTATGGGTGGTGAAATGGGGAGGGAAGATAGAGGAGGTAATTATGGTAGCACGTGGGTTTAAGGTTTTTGGGAAACAAATTGATATAGACAGAATTTTTTTGGTTTTATGATTGGGAAATAACATACTTTAATTGCTGAATACAGTAATGGTTTTCATATAGCTAACACTGGCATTATATCTGTAAATATGTGTCCTAGGTTTGCTTTAATGCCTATCAAAAGTAAAGACTGGTATCTGTCTCTATCTCATCAAACTTTTAATCAGTTGTTGACCTGAAAACTTGTTGAAGAAAAGGCAACATGGCTAAATGCATACATTTTATGATTTAATTAATTAATTGATCAATTCCCCATAAAGAAAACAGTTACATAATGCATTATGGAGCCAGAAATGTTCTGGCTCCCCAGTGCAGAAATCTTCTGGCTTATACACATTTTGCCATGAGGAGGAAACTCTCTTAACTAAGCAAATCATAAATTCAGTAAGACAAGACAATTAACAAAGCAATGTCAATCAAATGTTGGGATTCCAAGCTGGGTAAACATATGTCTCGGTGACAAGGAAGGAAGGAAATCCCACCACTAGTAAGTGGCAGGCTTCCTGCCCCAAACAGGTAACTGACACAGGAAAGGGCAAACAATGTTCAATAGAAACCCAGGATGCCTATTTTTTCTTTACCATTAATATCCCATAATATAGTATGTGTCCATTATTCAAGATATGTCATAACATAGTATGTGTCTATAGATAATAAGATACAAAGGAAAGACCCATTATTCAAGATATGTCATAGGTTAAAGGTCTCCAAGGAATGCAGTCAGCCCTGGCTGGCCTCTGCCGACACAGGAAGAGGCATTCTCCGAGTTCGCCTCAGAGAGAACAAAGAGATTATTCCAAAATTTTATATTAAACATTATCACAGTTAATGTTGAAAGTAAGACAGAAAAGATGTATAAGTTGCATGATTTTAGGCATTATGAGCTTTGTGGCAGCATTGGCATCCTCTTTGTCAATTGGTTTATCCGTACATACAATTTACTGGATACATTAAGGGAAACAATTGTGGTGGTGGGAAACAAAGTTGATGTTTTTGAAACAAGATTGTTCATAAGATGTGATTATAGGTTCATTTCTATTTGTGTTACTGCTGTCTATTATAATACCACTATACATAATTTATAGACCAGGCCTCCAAGGGAAATCTTGACCCCAAGGAAGCTGCCAGCGATTTGGGATTATGTTGCTAATACAAATCCCTTTGCATCCCAGTTCTGTAGGCTCATATCTATATTACCTCTATCCCTTTGTTTCTCTGCTTGGCCACCTATTCATAGGTGCCTTCTCTCTTGAGGGTAAGCTTTTCAAACCCAAATACCTTATCTCCAGTTACAGCTAAAGAAGGGGGAATTGTTGAGGGCCTGGGTGGAGTGCGGTTGACAAGATCAGGAAAGACCTTCCGGGAAACTGGTCTTTGAGACTGTGCTCATTATCATCAGGAATGGCTCTCCATGCCCCTCAGATATTGCTGTCTCTGTGAGACAAGCAAGAGAATTACAGAAAACAAGGGATATGTAAAATAGATGCCTTCTAGGCTAACAGTCTTTAAAGATAGTAAGACTAGCCAAATCACTGGGACTGGAGATGAGCAGACTTGCAGTTTCTGTCTATATATACCCTAACCCTCAGATCAATTAACAGAATTGGTCTATCTTTTCCTGCCTCCTGTATCTTTCTTCTTCACCACATCACCGAGCCTTGTGGGGACGCAGGCCGTCTGCTACACTGTCCATGTTTCACAAGCATACAACAATAAGGTCAGCGCAACAGCTCTGTAGACTTTCAGTTTGGTAGTCAGTCTAATACCTCTTCTCACTCAAACCTTTACTCAGAGTCTCCCAAACACTGAGCTAGTTCTGGCAATGTGCACATCAGTTTCATTGTCAATGTGTACATCCTTGGAAAGTATACTATCAAGGTAAGTGAACTTATCCACAGCATTCAAAACTTCTCCATTTGTTGTAACTGATGGTTCCATGTATGGATGGTGTGGTGGTGGCTGATGGAGCACCTGTGTTTTTTTGGTGGTAATTATTAGGCCAAAATTAGCACAGGCAGCAGAGAATTGATCCATACTTTGTTGCATCTCAGCTTCAGAGGCTGCATTGAGTGCACAATCATCTGCAAACAGAAAATCATGCACCAGCACTCCCTCCACTTTGGTCTTGGCTTGTAACGTTTTCAAATTGAAGAACTTACCATCAGTACTGTAGTTGACCTTGATGCCATGTTCATCCTCATTGAAAGCATTTGTCAACATGGCATGCTAAAAAGCATGGGAGCAAGCACACAGCCCTGTTTCACTCCATTGCTGACTGGGAAGGCACGAGAGCTTTGTCCCTTATCCAGAACCCAGGCAAACCTGCCATCATGAAATTGATGTACAATATTGATGAACTTCTCTGGGTAACCAAATTTTGACATAATTTTCCATAAACTCTCATGACTAATGTGTGAAAGGCCTTGGTCAGATCCACAAACGTTGTGTACAGACCTCTGTTCTGCTCCTGGCATTTCTCCTGGAGTTGTTGGGCAGCAAGCACCATATCAACAATTCCTCAGCCCTTTCTGAAGCCACACTAGCTCTCAGCTATATGCTCATCTTCCAGGTGAAGGATCAGTCTATTAAGGAGGACTCTAGCAAGAATTTTGCCAGCAGTGACTAAGAGAGAGATCCCCCTGTGATTGTCGCAAGACAGTCTATTCTCTTTACCTTTATAGAGATGGACGATGGAGGCATCCTTGAACTCCTGGGGAATAACCTCCTCTTGACATATAACCTAGAAAATTTCAGTCCAGATTTGTGTGAGCAGTAGTCCCCCTACCTTGTAAATCTCAGCTGGAATAGCATCAGCACCAGGTGCTTTGCCACATAAAAGGAGCCTAATGGCCCTCAAAACCTCATCTTTAGTTGAAGTTCAGCTAAGGAGGAACTGACTTCAACCTGAGGTAAACAGTCAATGGCCTCAACATTGATTGATGATGGTCTGTTGAGAACACTATGGAAGTCTTCAGCCCATCTCTCTAGGATCATGTCCTTACCACTAATCAATGTGGCTCCATCAGCACTGAGTAATTGGGATGCACTGTAAGTTTTTAGTCCATAAATAGCTTTCAGAGAATCATAAAAGCGCTTTGGATTGTTACTACCAGCATAAAACTGAATTTCATCTGCCTTCTTACTGAGCCAGGAATCCTGCATCTCTCTAAGCTTTGCTTGTACTTTGCTTTAGATAGAATTAAATGTTGCCTTCTAAGAGGTGGATGAACTATCCTGCTGGTAAATACTATGTAGTTCACGCTTTTCATTTAGCAGCTACTGAGTTTCCCCATCATTTTCATCAAATCAATCTTGGTGTTTGCAAGTGTTCTGACCCGGATGAGCAAATGCAGTGCTGTACACCAAATCTCTGAGAGCTGCCTGCTCCTTTTCTGCTCCACTGTTGCCAACTGTACGTTGGCTCCACTTTCCCTCCAAGTCAGCAGCAAACTGTTCACCCTCAGAGAAGGGCTCTAATTTGTTGACATTAATTCTTCTGGTAGTCATTTTGCCTTGGGGGAGGTGCTTTTGATGAATGCCAATATTTAGCTTGGAAAGGATAAGTCTATGATCAGTCCAGCACTCTGCACTACACACGACCTTTGTCACTCTCACATCTTGTCTGTCTCTTCTTCTTACAATCACAGTCTATTAGATGCCACTGTTTGCTGTGAGAGTGCAAACATGAAGTTTTATTGCATTTAGGTAAATGGAAGACAGTATTGGTGATGAGAAGGTCATGCGATGCACAAGTCTTCAGCAGTAAATGACCATTGCTGTTGCTGTTTCCAACTCCATTCCTCCCTAGGAATCCCTGCCAAGTCTGGTAGTCTGAGCCTACTCTAGCATTAAAGTCACCCAGAATTTATAAGCTTGTCCTCTTTTGGCACATTGATGATAAGGGTCTCTGGGTCTTCATAAAATTTTTCTTTGACTTCATTGGGGTTTGTCATGGTGGGAGCATAGACACTAATGATGGTGGCATGGCATTTTCCTGTGAGTGGCAATTGCATTGTTATGAATCTGTCATTCACTCTTTTTGGCAGGCATACCAGCTATACTCTGGTTTCTCTTTAGATCCTATAAATCTATCTCATCAGTACTCTCTGACTGGAGGACAGGGTGATGGGCTCCAGGACCTCTATGTAAGGAGGGGGCTCAGCACAATATTTCTTCCCATTTCCTACCAGTCACCCTGCTTTTGGGTTTCTTTGGAACTCTCCTTCAAGCTCTATACCTTCTTCCCCCATTAAATTGTATAAAATCCTCAAGGGCAAGAACTATTTTTGTTTTATTTATATTTTAATCCCCAGCATTTAGCACAGAGCCTAGTAAACAACAGGTACTTAATAAATATTAATTGATGATTTTGGAAGGGCTGTGACTTCTTTCCCTAAAGGAACAAGCTATGGGTGAAGGTGATTGCTGAGGTAGTTCAAATAGAAACTGGAGGAGTTTCAGGAGCAATTGTTCCTGAGGGCATGGAACCTGGAAGGTTACTGCTCATAAATGAAACATAATTTAGCTTTCTGACATTAAGCCATTTATTTTTCATCTCACAAATCAAATAAGGAATTGATGTTGAATCTGTAAGACGAACGAACAAATTGTTTTCTCTGATCCATGGACTTCCTTCACCTTAAATTTATATGCATCTATTTAGTTATTACCAATTTTCAAGAATAGCAGATGGCAAATATAAAATACAATCAATAATTATCATATATTGGAAAAAACACTGAATACATTAAAGCTGTATTGTTTCCATATAACATTAGCAGAAAATTAAGAATCAAATTATATTTCTGTTACCATCAAAATTGAGACAGTTCTCAGTCTTGAGAAATTTTATTCAGAGTGCAAAACAAATTCTCTCATGTTCTAATATTTTAAAAATATTTATGTTGAGGCTCATAGTTTTTTCACTCATCACTGTCACTTCCTGATTCACTCAGCTGCAAATCATTTCCTAAAATAAAAAAGAAACAGGTAAATAAACTATTTACATTAAAGTTTTTAAAAATTCAATTAATATAGAATAAATAAGATCAGGTAAAATGTGAACTTATAGCTCATTATTTTCAATTGTTATTTTACACAATAACAACACTAATGTTTACATGTACTTTATGTTTTACAAAGTGCTTTACATACATTATCATATTAAGAAGTCTGCTTATTTTAAAATTTGATGTATTAGTGTTCAAATTTGTGATTGTCAAATGTTTGTTTACATATATTACTTACCATCTATTTTTGTCCTTTTAGTTCATATCACCAATGTATTGTAAACTAAAAGCCTCCCTTATGTATTACACTTTTAATTCTCTTCATTTGGGACTTTTCTGAGAAATTATCAGGGAATTGAGGAAAATCTAATTTAGACAACCATCTTACACTGTTTTGAAACTAAGACTGAAGTTTTACTTGGATGATTGTTACTGATGGTGTATAGTGGTTCATGCCAAGTGGTATTATTCTCTAGAAAGCAATCCTAGGCCTGATAGGTTAGAAATGGGGTACTGATCCTCATTATTATGGCCTGTGAGGTCAGAAACGTGGCAATGGACAGTCACCTAATGTAATTCCCTGACACATTCTACATCAGGTTGTGTTAGCCACTTCTTTTAAAAAGTGCTTGTGTCTTTAAGAAGACCAGTCATCATGTTTTTCTTGGTCTTGAATTGTTTCAGTCTTTGTGATCTCATTTGGGGTTTTCATGACAAAGATCCTGGAGTGGTTTGCCATTTTCTTCTCCAGGTCATTTGACAGATGGAAGAACTGAGGCAAACAGGGTTAAGTCCAGGGTCATACAGCTAGTAAGTATCTGAGGCTGGATTTGAACTCAGGTCCTCCTGTCTCCAGGCCTAGCACTCTATCCATTGCACCCACCTAGCTGCCCCATCATGTTTTCACGTGAGCACCTTTAGTCATATTGCTTGTTTAATGTGTCAGAGTTTATTTTCCTTGTCTTTATAGGTAGGAAAAACTGAATTTGTTTTCCATATGCAATATTAATACATTATAACCACAGAGAATAGCACCACAATGTAACAAACCTAAAATAAACACAAATGTATTCCAGATTACCTGCTAGCACTGAAAGAATGGCAGATTTGATTGTTGTGCAAAAGAGGAAGTAGAAAGGAGAGGAATTTTGGACACAAAAAGAGAAAAATGTTTGGAGCTGGAAAAGAAGAAATTTGAAGGAGGAAAGAAAGGAGCAAAGAAAGGGAGATAAAGGATGTTTTATTTCCTGCCATACTAGAATAAAGCTACAAGAGCTAGTTCTATGAATGGATTCAGTCCACTTTGTCTGTGACCAGATCATCAACCTAAATTCTCTACCACCTTCAACTCCAGCTCTCTAGTGTTTGGAGAATCAGTGATTGAACTGGGAGGCAAACCTGACACTTTCCCTAGCTAATACATTAAATTAAATAATTTATTTATTTTATTATATTTATTTTAATAATTAAATAATATCAATAAATAGCTAATAAAGTCCTAACTTCTTTGATAGTTGATAGAAAACTTCTTTCTGTTGCTACCTCTTCCCTTTTGATATATAGGTTATTTCCAATGTTTTGCTATAACACCTAAAGCAACTATGAATAGTTTAATTATATACATATATATGTATATATATATATATTTTAAAATTTGTTTGTTTCAGCTTTTAACATTCATTTCCACAAGAATTTGAATTCAAAATTTTCTCCTCATCTCTCCCCACCTCCCACCCCAGGGCAGCATGCACCCTATCCATCCTTTCCTCCGGTCTATCCTCCCTTCTATTACCCCCCTTCTCCATTCCCCTCCCCTCTATTTTCCTGTAAGGCAAAATAGATTTCTATATCCCACTGCCTCTACATCTTATTTTCCAGTTACATGCTAAAATAGTTTTTAACATTCATTATTAAAGCCTTGAGTTCCATATTCTGTCCCTTCCTCTCTCCCCACTCACTCTCATTTGAGAAAGTAAGTAATTCAGTATAGGTCATACATATATAGCCATGCAGAATACTTCCATAGTAGTTATATTGAGAAAGACTAATAGTCACAATGTCCTTCCACAATAGTGTTTGCTTCTGAATATCCCTTTCCCCAATTTGCTGTCCCTTCTATTATCTTTCCTCTCCAACCCCTTCTCCCTTGCCTTCCTGCAGGGTAAAATGAATTTCCATATCCAATTGAGTGTGTGTTATTCCCTCCTTAAGCCAGCTCCCATGAAAGTAAAACTCATTTATTCCCTTTCATCCCCCCTCTCTTCCCTTCTATTGTAAAAGCTCTTTCTTGCCTCTTTTAGGTGAGATGATTTTTTTACAGCTTCAATACTGAATTCCAACATTATTTTTTTTTACATTCTAAAGGTTAAAAGGTGACATTTTAAAGCCATCTTTATGGACAGTTCAAACATATTTTCATTTGATTAATGGTTTGTATTTTCTCCTATAAAAATTTTCTGTTCATCAGGAAGACTTCAGAGAGGTCTGGAAAGACTTATATGATCTAATGCTGAGTGAAAGGAGCAAAACCAGGAGAACTTTGTGCACAGCAACATCCATACAGTGTGCGAGAGTTTTTCTGGTAGACTTGGAACTTCATTGCAATGCAAAGACTTAAAAAAATTCCCATTGGTCTTTCAAGGCAAAATGACTTCCACATCCAGAGAAAGAACCATGGAATTCAATCACAGAATGTAGCAGATCATTTTCTTTTGTATTACATCTTGGTTTGTTATATGATTTCTCCCACTCATTTTAATTCTTTTATAGTGAAACTGTATTTAATAGGAATATATGTATAGAACCTATACAAAATTGTATGCCATCTCGGGGAGGGAGGGGGGAAGTGAGGGGGCAGGGAGAGGAAAATATAATCTAAGTTATATAGTAGTGATTGTAGAATACTGAAAACAAATAAAATTAATAAAAAAAAAATTTTCCTGTTCATGTCTGTCAGGGACATTTATTTACTAGGGAGTATTATAAAATTCTAGATAGCAGATCTATAGCTAATATTTCCTACTACTATTTGTCTTCAAATAATAAAGCTTATCAAGTTTTACTCCAAAAAATTTTCTCTCTGTTTTATTAAAATGTCTTCCCTCTCTGTAGATGGAATAAATATCATTTTTTCTTGAAGTTTTTAAGTACTTATGTATTTAATACTTAGATTGCTAAACCAAGTGAGAATTTATTTTGAAGTATGATAGGGACCAAACACATTTATTTTTTTGACCACACAGTTTTCCCAGCAATTTTTATTTAAAGATCATTCTTTCCACCATGCTTTTTAAAATTAAATTTTATTTTATTTTTAATTAAGCACTAAAAAAAGAATACTTCCAAATGCAAAGCAGCACAAAAAAAATCTGAAGATATGTGAAATCACAAATCTTAGTTACAGCTTGCTTTTTTAAAAAAAGCAAAAAAAATTTAACATGTCATTTTTAAAGTTGTCTGCCTGTTTTTGTTTCCCTCTAATCTTCTGTTCTCCTTAGAGTGTTTTTAAATCATGGGTTTATCCAATACTAAACTTTTATATATGCATCTTCTTCTATTTCTGGGTTCTTATTTCTCTCTTCTTTTTCCAGTAAAATGACATTTTCAGTTGTTTCTACAAAGTACATTTTGAGATCTGGTAGTATTACTCCCTCTTTTGCTTTCTTTTTCATATCTGCTCTTGATATTCTTTTTCTACATGCATGTTCTGACATCAGTTTTAAGAAGTCATCTATAGGTGTCTTGATTCCATTATCTAAGTTTATTAATATTTTCATTTTCTTAGATTTGTTCACTTTAAAAACTGATAATTCATTTTGAAGGACTTAGTATTTTCAGAATTTATTTATTTGTTGATGAATAGGCAGATGGGAGAATTATCAATTGGACTTATGGCTTATTAAATGGGCAGATTTGGTTCAGAATTATAGATAGCCTTTCATTTGTTTAGCCCTTCCTTGATTTTCACCTGAATAATCTTGAATTTATCTTTTTATGCTTCAATAAATTAATGTTCAAATATGTGATGCATTTGATTATTATTACAAAAGGCATTTTTCATTTTTCCGGTGGCCTAGGGTAGACTACTATGTTCCCTTCTCACCCAAGTGAAAGTGCTTTCTCACTGACCTTTGAAGCTGTCTTTGATGTTTCTGAGTTAATGAATCTGGGACCTGCAGCTGCTTCTGGTGGCACTTTGAAGCCCGCTCCAGTTCTGTCCTTGCCTCGGTACCTGGTGCGATAGATCTTTCCTGTTGGCCTTCCCGGCTGCCTTGAGCTGGAAATCTCTCTCTCTGTCATTTTGTGGCTTCTGCTGCTCTAGAATTTGTTTAGAGTCATTTTTTACAGGTATTTTATGGACTGTGGGAGGAGAGTTTCTAGAGGTGTGTCCTTCTACTCCACCATCTTGGCTCCACCCTCAGAACATGTGATTTTCTAAGTCAGTTTGAAGCGGGAAGGGAACCTCATACATATGGGTTTCTATCTGAGTCTGACACCACTACCCCAGAAATCAATGAAAGAATGCCTTCCATCCTTGTAGCTTCCACAAGTGCCTAGCACACTACCTGGCATATAATAAGTGCTTAACAAATACTTGTGGAATAACTAATTGATTCTATTCTGGATCTGATTACACTACACAAATTTCTAAAGAAATTCCAGAAACCCTGAAATAAACTGGCCATTTTATCTTAACATTTATGTTAGTGGAAAGGAAAGGCAAGTTTTGTTTGACATGTACTATTTATTTTATGAGAGCAGGTTTCAGTGGGTTCAGAGAAAGGAAAGCTAGGTTCCTCTAAAACAAAATTTTGCAGCAGGAGTCATCCATCCTAAATGTTCTCCTAAATGAAATTCTGAGTACGCAAAGAAAAACAATTCCACCAGGAGGAAAAGGGGGAATTATCAGATGGGGAAGCAAAGAGAATCACCACACTTTTTTGAATTAAAAAAAAAAAACACAGAAGAGAGAATCAAGGGGTAGAAAACAGAGGACGAATACACAATCATGAATGACCTTATAGGAATAATGTCAAAAATGCTAAAGCTGAACAAGGGAAGCTTAAGAACAACTTGGGATATTTTAAAGATGTACTGAAGAAAAGGATAAAAGCTAAGACCAAATGATCAATGAGATGTTGGAGGAGACAAATCTGCTCAAATTCTGTTGTACATCTGTTTTCTATGCCAGAGAGAGAATAATCTTTAGATTGGAAAGGAAAAAATGAAAATGACTAATAGAATATTGGTACCAAAACTAGCTGTCCTCAAAGAGTTCATATACTACAACATCTACTGAAATATCCAGTTGAGAAATGTAGCTACCTATAGTGATGAGATCACAAGTGCAGTAAAGAATAAATTAAATAGTTTCATAAATATTATCATGATATTATGAAGAAAAAGTCACAGAACTGTATTTCCATGAAGCCATAGTTTGTAGTTAGTACCTGGCTTGTCTAAGCAAGAATATAAACTCAGTTTTATACTTAATTAAATAGCACAAATTGATGTATAATCAACTTTTTTGATCATTTACATCTGATTTTATCCCAAAGCAAGTTTTTTCAAAGGTATAAGCATAGTATCATATCTACATTTTGTTAATATTAACAATACTTTTGTTTACTCTAGTTAAATAGGTATAGGAAAACTAAACATATTACCTTTCTACCTCTGGGAAGGCCCAAAAAAGACACAGCAGGAATTTAGATAAGCTTCCCTTTTAAGCTTATGCTCTCTATTGGTTTAAGAAGTGGGGGAGCATGGAAGAAGCTGGAGGAGAAGGCAGTAGGGAAGCCTAGCAGGATTCCAGCTCTTTCTAAGTCAAATTCTGCCAATATAGCTTTATTATTTATGTTACTGCTAATATAAAACTTTTTGAATTTAGATAAAGCCAATTTGAAATTTTGACACCTTATCATACAGACCTTTTATAAAGATAAATTTTGTATTACCTCATTTACTTATAAATTAAGGTAAATAGATAGCAATGGGTACAAGGTGTGCTTATAATGTAATAAGTTCACAATCATAAGGTATGTGTAAAAATCTGTTTCAATGCTTTCTCATACAAGTTGAATTTCTCTTGCATTATCAGGGAAAGAGGTATGTTCACTCAAGTAAACCTTATGGATAACTGAAACTTAATTCTTTAATCCTAAAACTCTTCTTGTTTTAACTATTTTCAAAGATATACTGTGACTTTTTCTTGGCTTCACCACACAGAATTCAGGCTGGTACATTTTCCATGTGGTTGTGGAGGAAGATTTGGGGGAGCTGAGGCAAAGTTGGAAGCTGTTACTCCACCTTGCCTCTGCCTTCTCTACATCTTTCAGCTAATCGTGAAATGGTAAAAACGTGTGTGTGTTCATTCTTCGTTGACGAAGAAGACCATGCCATCAGAGAAATAATGACATAACTTGCATTTGACTTTGTTGTCTTTTTTTTTTTTTTGAGTGAGGGAGGGCTGTGCAGGTCACCAGCCTCACTTCTCCTCTAGAGCCATCTGAATCCAGTGACCATTCATCTGGATGACTGGAGATGACCCAGGATGAGGAAATTGGGGTTAAGTGACTTGCCCAAGGTCACACAGCTAGTGAATGTCAAGTATCTGAGGTAAGATTTGAACTCAGGTCCTTCTGACTCCTGCACTGGTGCTCTATCAACTGTACCACCTAGCTGCCCCTCTTGGTAAAAATGTGGTTCATTGTTGAATATTGCTTGGAAAAGACTGCTGTTCCGCTGATACCCACGTCCAAAATGCCCTTAGTTTGTATGTACGTGTCACTTGTAAAGGTTTTACACAGATGAGAAAGTAGGCATATAAGTTAGTAGCTACTTTTTTTAGTATTAGTATTAGAATATGGCAGAAACACAATTAGAACTACACAAGGCATAGCAGTGGTGACACTAAAAGAAGAAAGGACTTAGAACACAATACATTGAAGAGCAAAAGAACTCCGACGTGGCTGAAAATATCATAGTTAAGCATAATCTTGAATGGGAAAAAAAAAGGCATTCAATGAATTGCCAGACTTTTAGGATTTTGTTGCAAAAAAACCTGAACTTAATAAAAATTTGACCTACAAGATCAAAGAGAAACATGAGGTACACATCAAAGACTAATTACAAGGGACTCCATAAGGACAGACCATTTACTTTTAAATGAGGAAATGCAAAATGTAAGTCCAAAACTGGTATTGATAATTGGGTACTTTGAAAGAAAGACTCAGTATGATGTGATTCTAAAAAGTAGTTATTTAGAAAACGTAAAAAGAATAATCATCTTAAACAAATAAGGTGCAAGAGGAAGAAATGACACAAAGGACTTAGATGGTGGAAGAGATCTGGTAGTTCTGAAACACTACTCTCATAGGGAGTGTGTTAAAGAAGGAACAGTGCATATAAATCTAGAAGGGTATAAATGTCTTCTAAATTCAGAAAGAAATAAAAGGCTAAGGGGATAGGGAGAGGGAAAAGAAAAAGGGAGGGATTTTTAGAGGGAAACCTATTCATATCAGATCTGGATTAAATAAAGAACTATGTTTACTTAGAAGGGAATAAAAGTCTTCTAAATTTATAAAAAAAAAGAGGGTGAGGGAACAGGATAAGGGGGCATATAGAAAGGTGTTTAGATCAATGGGAATAGGGGTTTAAGGGAGGGATCTTTGAAGGGGGACTAGGTTAAGTAATAAGGGGACAAGGTAGCAAGTTAAAGCAAAAATAGATTTAAGCAAAAGAGAAAAATATGGAAACTATACTATATTAGCCATATTAATCAATATTGTTTTAAACTACTTAAAATAACTAGTAGTGATGAGTTGGTGAAATTCCCTTCTCAGGGGAGAGGGAGAAAACAGAATAAAAAGTGCACAACAGAGAACAAAAGAAAACTTATGAGGAAGCAAGAAAAGGTGGAAAAGGTGGACAGCTCTAAACACAATTCTTGAAATGGAAATTTATTTTTTTTTCTTTTTATATTTTATTGGTCTTAGGTAGCACTTTTATTATTATATCTCCAGCAAGTAATAAAAGATAATTGAAATCTGAATGAATGATTTTAGCACAAAACTTATACAAGAGTATTAAATTAAACAAGAATTATACCAGAATAATGATTTAATACAAGCATTATCATTTTCCAAACAAATAAGATGTTCTCACTTTTAGCTGGCCAGTAATGTAGTTTGTTTCCCAAGTGAACTTTATGGGAAAGTCTACATGAATATTTTCATGAAAATGAGACAACTAAGAAATGAAATACTTTGTCCTATTAAGCAGTGTCCACCCCAGAGCCTTGGGACATTAAAGACAGAACTTTCACCCCAAAGCATTCAGGCCTAGGAGAGAAGTACCTTTGAGCATAAGGGTTTAGGAAAATGTCATTCCAAGCAAGAGAAAGGCTAACTCAATGTAGATTTGAGATAAAATTCAAGCCAACAGACATTTATGAAGCACCTACTGTTGTTCATTCTTCCATTTTTGAAGAGGATCAGTGACATCTTGGAATGATGTCTTGACTTGCTCATGAACTAGATTTAAGTGAGGCAGAGCTACACAAAGTCATCAGCCATCACTCTTCCAGAGTCATAGAAGTTCACTGATAGGACAAAAGTGCAGATGATTAGCAGTGGCCCAGAATGCAGTAGATGACCTTGGTGTCTTCTATGACTGATCAAGCTCTAAGCGCTGCTTCAGCCACCTTCATGACTGTTGGAATAAATTGTTCTCATCTACCTATTCAACAGGGGAAAGTCTTCATATGCTTGGAGTAGACATCCCCTTCACTCATCATGGGTTGGAGGCCTGTCAGTTACCTTCAACATGCTTCAGCTTGTCTGCCAAAATGGTTTTGCTGGGATGTGGCCACTGCACATGCTATAGCTTCTTGGAATCACAGGTGAGAGTTGGGTGAAAGGTGGACACCCAAAGTGAGTGAGCAGCCCTGAAAAGGGCAGCGCAACCCTCCCACCAGAGGGGCTAATCCTGTCAGAACACTCCATATACTCCAAGCACCTACTATATGCTAAGTGAGTGACAGAATGGCATAGTGAATGGAGAGAAGGACATGGAGTCAGAGAAACCTGGGGTCAAGGATGGCCTGGAATACTTCTTACTTACTTACTCTCAAACAAGTATTCCTACTGGAAGCCATAGCTAAGACTTCTTCACAACCTTCTATTTTATTGATATTAGGTTACATCTTTATATTACATCCCCAGCAAATAAAATGTAATTAAATTCTAAAAGCCCTAAAGACTAGAAGTTGTGGGAAAGATGATGATTTGCATTAATAGAAGAAGAGCCACACAGGGAGCTAGTTAAGTTAAAAAAGATGTCACAGGAAAATGGCCCCCTCAAAGAGCTTATGATGTAGCACAGATATGGTGGTATGGAGCTAAAGCAAAGAGAGAGTAGAACACATGAACAGAATATGCTGTGCTGATTATTACAAGGACTATAGGGGGTTGGAATAGAAAATTCATGGATCTTCTCTGCCTTAGAAAACCCCTCCTAAGGGGCTATCTCTCCCCTAAGCTCTCATCTATTTTATGTCTTTCCTATGTTAGATCAGTCTTGTTTGGTGAAGCTGGAATCATAACTGAAATCTGATTCCTGCTCTGGATTATTTCTATCAGACCCCTGGGCTTCCATTGCAAGATATGGGGTAGGGGAAGAAGGAATCAGAAGTTATAGGAAAATTCAAGGGTCTTTAGGAAGTCAGATCTCAGAGTTCCAGAACTTCAAAGGGTTGCATGGATGCAATAACCAAAGGCTTTGAATTGCTAACCAAAGCCACACCAAAGCAAGGCAATTAGGACTTTGCCTCAGTGTGCTAAGGGTAGTAATAACTGGGGACTAGGAGGAGTATATTTCCTCCCTTCAACAAGACTCTTCTCCACTCTACCTATTTTTTTTTTATTTTTCATTTTTTAACACAGTTCATATCACATAAAACAATTCCAACTTTTGGTCAGGTGATACTTCTTTTTAAAGCATTTACAATATAGACCACAGGAGAATTTTTTTTAGACATTAACCAACTGAGACACAAATAATATTTATGTATCTTAACTTCACAAGCTCTTGACCTAGTTGTCTCCACAGTATTACTAAGAATTAAAGGACCCTAACTTATTGTTGTTGGTCTCAAGTCCTCAGCCTAATAACTTAATTTTAGAATTAACCTTGGATGTTCCCCTACCAACAATCTATAATTTAATAGATCTGGTATTAAGCTTACAAACCTTTTGACTTTAGGAAGTTGCCACTAAGAGTAGGGACATTGCAGGGAACCAATATCTCCCCAACTTCATGTCAATTCCAAGTAGGAATAGATTGTCACCTTGCATTCAGTCAGGCTTGAAGTCTGCCAGGTGTCAGTGGGGAAACTGAGTCAGGAGAATCCTACCTCAGCCCAGACTGAACAGCCGCTCTTCTACCCTTCCCAGGAGATCACCTTTTTCAGTTCATACCAGCATCTCACAGGCTTACTGGCATCATGGATTGGCTTCACTTTTCCCCTCTCCCCTTCTCCCTTTTCTCCTCCATTGAACAAGATTTTTCTTATGTCTTTTATGAGTTATAGCCTACCCCATTCCATTTCTCCCTTTCCCCTCCCAGTATTTTCCTCCTGCACCCCTTAATTTTTATTTTTTTTGTGTGTGTGGATATCATCTCTTCTGATTCAACACAACCTGCACTTTCTGTCTATATGTGTGTGTGTGTGTGTGTGTGTGTATGTATAATCCCTTCATCTACCCAAATACTGAGAAAAGATTCAAGAGTTATAAATATTTTCTTTCCATGCAGGAATGTAAAAAGTCAGCTTTAGGAAGTCTTTTATGATTTCTCTTTCCTGTTTACCTTTTCATGCTTCTCTTGATTCTTGTATTAGAAAGTCAAATTTTCTGTACAGTTCTGGTCTTTTCCTCAATATGAATGCTTCAAAGTCCTCTATATCATTGAAACACCATTTATTCCCTTGAAATATTATACTCAGTTTTGCTGGGTAGGTGATTCTTGGTTTTAATCCCAGTTCCTTTGACTTCTGGAATATCCTATTCCAAGCCCTTCAGTCCCTTAATGTAGAAGCTGCCAGATCCTTGTTGTCCTGATTGTATTTCCACAATATTCAAATTGTTTCTTTCTAACTGCTTGCACTATTTTCTCATTGATCTGGGGACTCTGAAATTTGGCCACAATATTCCTAGGAGTTTCTCTCTTTGGGTCTCTTTCAGGAGGTGATGGGTGGATTCTTTCAATATTTATTTTGCCCTCTGGTTCTAGAATATCGAGACAGTTTTCCTTGACAATTCATGGAAGATAATGTCTAGGCTCTTTTTTTGATCATGACTTTCAGGTAGTCCCATAATTTTTAAGTTGTTTCTCCTGGATCTATTTTCCAGGTCTGTTGTTTTTCCAATGAGATGTTTCACATTATCTATTATTTTTTCAAACTTTTGGTTTTGTTTTTTAACTGCTTGGTTTATCTCATAGTCATTCATTCCCCTGAACTCAATTCAATGAATTATTTTGTTTGGTGAGCTTTGGAACTTTCTCCTCCATTTGGCTAATTCTGCTTTTTAAAGCCTCCTCCTTGTTGGCTTTTTGGACCTCTTTTTCTAACTGAGTTAGCCTCTTTTTAAAAGTGTTATTTTCCTTAGCATTTTTTTGGTTCTCCTTTAGTAAGCTGCTTTTCAAGCTCTTCTATTGCCTGAGTTCAGTTTAAGTTCCCTTTGGAGGCCCTGGAGGCAGGGGCCTTGACTTCCTCTGACAGTATGCCTTGTTCTTCCTCATCCAAAAGGATGGGAGGAGACACCTGTTTCCCAAGAAAGTAACCTTCTATGGTCTTATTTTTTTCCCCTTTTTTGGGCATTTTCCCAGCCAGTTACTTGACTTCTGAGTTTCCTCTCCACTACCACCTCACCTCCAATTCTGCCAAGCCAGCACTGGGGGGCTGAGATTCATATGAGCTGCTCCAATCCCCCAGGGGCTTTAGGCTGGGTCAGGGCCACTATTCAGTGTGAGATTAAGATTAGCTGCTCATGTGGGGGCAGGGCTGCCACACAGGGCTCAGTTCCCTCAGGGGCTTTATGATGAGGCCTTCAACAATGGATATGAGCTGGTGTCTGCCTTGGGAGCCCCCACCGCCACCCTGTCATCTACTGCTGCCTCCACTGCTGCCACCTGAGGAGGCCTGAGTTATGAGGACACCCTGCTCCCTTCTCAGCCAGCCCAAAAAACCCTCTCACTGACCTTTAGTGCCTGTGGGTTGAGGGATCTGCCCTACCACTGGAGGGTCTGTCCCTGAAGCCTGCTTGGTCCTGCTCCTTCTGGTGCCACGCGGCCAAGGCTGGGGTGGGCTCTGCTCTGTGTCCCGTAGGACAGACCTTTCCAGTTGGTCTTTCAGGTCACTCTGGGCTAGAAATCTCCTCCACTTCATTGTTCTGTGGCTTCTGCTGCTCTAGAATTTGTTGAGAGTCCTTCTCTACAGGTATTTTATGGGCTCTGTGGGGGCAGAACTAGGGTATGTGTGTCTTTCTACTCCACCATCTTGGCTTCACCCCCCCATTCACATTTTGAACCAGCTCTCCCATCTCTCTCTGTAACATAATGGTGCTGAAACCCGGGAGTCCACATATTAATTGGACTCTGGTGATCTTCTCATAGTCACTGGAACAAGAGATAAGTGCTCTTTTCTGTGTTGTCTTGCCCAGATCTTTTTGCTCGCCCTGTCTCCCTAGTGGTGAGACCATTGGAGCGTCCAGACACTGCCAGTGGCATCTGTAGCCACAGACTTCTGTGCAGTCAGTCGGACTGTGGAACCTCCTATAAGGAGATGACCTTGCACTGGGTCAGTCCCATTTTTGTCTCTTCTCTTCCTGCCATGCTGGGACAAGTTGCGAGAGGCTGCCTGGAGACTGCTGGGAGGTGAATTCAGGGAGGAGATGTTAAGGAAAAGTGACTATTGTTCCATCGTATCACAGCCTGACCTCAATATAATCTGGAAAAGTAATTTGTGAAGGGAATTTCTAAACTTAGTAAGAAATTTAGTAAGCTTAATAAGAAATTTGGTCTCTAAAACTTAAAGAAAAGGCACCTTGCTCTCCTTGAGCAGACTTTTTACCCTGTGTTGTTCCATCCCCTCCCCCATGGAACAATGAGGGAGGTGAGTAGGTGAGCCTCTGAGCCTGGTTTTCTTTGGGAGTCCCTGAACCAGGCTTTCAGCATCTCTGTGCCCTGCAGGCCTCTGTGCCTGGTTTACTACCTACATGTAAGCTTTGTTTCCGTCAGTAAAGCTCCCAATGGCTACAGTGAAGGTCCAAGTGAATTCACAGTTTGAACTAGCTCTTCCATCTCTCTCTTCAACAGTAACCAACCAAGAATGCTTCCTAAATTTCCATCTCTGCAGATCAGGCAATGAGCGTGTTACCAATAACCACAAAACAGTTCAGGTGCTTTATTATGCCATTTTTATTTCCAAGTATCTCCTGCTCTTGTATATAAATGAAAGGGAAAGGAAACAATCATTTATTGTTCAGTCATTTTCAGTTGAGCCCAACTTTTCATGACCCAATTTGGGGTTTTCTTGGCAAAGATCTTGATTTGCCATTTCTTTTTCCAGCTCATTGGACAGGTGAGGAAACTGAGGCAAACAGGATTAAGTGTGTTGCCCAGGGACACATAGCTAGTAAGTATTTGTGATGGCAAACAAAATAGGATCTTTTCTTTTTTTTTTTTTTTTAGTATACTTATCTTTATCAACCAAGAGTTTACTAGGAGTAAAGTACAGAAACAAGAGTTTCTTTAACTAGAAAAAGTATATGTATTTGTATCGTTAATGTGATTAAAGATCTTACACACCCATTAATGGGCCTGCCCATTAAGGGGAGTTTGATTAGGGAAGATTTGTAGGAATGCAAACACCTTTGGTTAATGAGGCACTGGTTCTCAAGGGTTGGGAAGCCCTCTGGCACTAAAAATAGTATAAGTACTCTGAGGGTGAGGTTTTACTTTGAAGTGTTTGTTTGGCCACAAAGGACTAAGGCCACCCCCACCCCCCACCCCAGAACCCAGATGTTGGTGCTTCTCTCTTTGGTAACTATGGACAGATTTGAACTCAGGTCCTCCTGATTCCTGCACTGGTGCTCTATCCACTGCACAACCTAGCTGCACCTCAAACACTTGATACTCACTAGCTGTGTGACTTAAGCAAGTCACTTAACCCCAGTTGCCTCATCCTGGGTCATCTCCAGTCATCCTGATGAATATCTGGTCATTGGATTCAGATGACTCTGGAGGAGAAGTGAGGCTGGTGACCTGCACAGCCCTCCCTCACTCAAAGCAAAGTCAAGTGCACATCATGTCATCATTTCTCTGATGGCATGGTCTTCTTGGTAAACAAAGAACGAACACATACCCAACTATGATCAGACAGTTGGACCTGTAGACAGTCAGGCAGAGAAACTGTGTCTCTTGACTTTTGATTTCTCTGTATTGTATTTGAAGTTCAGGGTGCTGACTCCCCTGAATTAGGTAAATAGTATGTGTGCTTGGTTAAAGGAATGACACATGTGCTTGATTAAAGTGATTGTTAACTGCTCAGAAGTTGCCTTTCCTTTTATGAATGCAGATCTAAGAATCTGTGGTAGTAGGCCCCCCTGTGTATGTTAGGGTGCTTATTGTTACAGTCTCTAAGGTTGGAACTCAGGAAGATGACTGACTCCAGGCCTGACACTATCCTCTGAACCACCTAACTGCCCATAAGATACTGGTAACTGTTGTTCAGTTGTTCAGCTACGTCCTACCACTTGTGACACCATGGACCACACTGACCATGGAGTTTTCTGGCAAAGATACTGGAGCATCTTTTTGTCATTTCTTTCTCCAGTGGGTTAAGGCAAATAAAGGTTAAATGACTTGTCCAGGGACACACTGCTAGTAAATGTGTGAGGCCACTTTCACTGAGCAACATAGCTGCTTAAGCATTTAGTAACATTTACTATGTGCCAGGCACTGTGCTAAGTGCTTTAAAAAATATTATCTAATATAAGAATCACTACACTCAGGAGGTACTACCATTATCCCCATTTCACAAATGGGGAAACTGAGGCAGACAAAGGTGAAGTGACTTGTCCAGTGTCATATAGCCAGGAATTGTTTGAGGTTGGTTTTGAACTCAAGTTTTCCTGAATCCAGGTCTCTATCTGCTGCGCTGCCTAGCCCTGGGTCATTGAATGGGTGTTGCCTCAGACAAACTGAAGAAAGACCTTAATTTAGAAAGGCCAAGGTCACCCACTGCATCCTGAGCCCAGGCCAGTCCTCTGACTTTTTTCTTGCCAAGTAACTAATGACTCTGGAAGAGAGAGCAGAACTGTGCCTCACTTACATCCAGTTCATATATCATCAGCCTGTGAGGTCACTGGTTCTCTTCAGGAATGAAAACCCAACAACACAGTAGCCACAGTAGCCTAGTGGTCTAAATTCATGTTTAAAGGAAAATTATTAAGGCAATTTACACTCATCCACTCACTGTCTTTGTCTAGAGCTCCTGAACCAGTGAATTCCTGGCTTTTGGATAAGCAAATGCTGTCACTTAAGGTCTAGTGAGGGAAAAGCAGAAGGGAACTTTGCCTTTTTCCTACAGGTCACTCTTTAGGTCTGGACTTCACCAAGCCACAGAAACCTCTTCCTCCACAATGTCACTTCAGCCTTGTAGTTCACCCCTCAGGAGGATCGTTGAGGCCTCTCCCTGTTCCAATGACTCTTCTCAGAACCTCTTTAAGGAGGGTACCCAGGCCAGCCATACCTCATTTCTCCCTCATGCCACTACCCCCTTTCAGCTTCTTTTTATGTGTTTCCCTCCCCCAGTAGAATGTAAGATCCTTGATGTCAGGAAGCACCTTTCTTTTTGCTTTCATTTGTATTTTCAGCACTTAGCTCTGGGCCTGGCACTTAGTAAGAACTTAATAACTGCTAGTTGACTGATAGTCAGAGAAGATCCCTCAATGTGTATACATACCTCCTAGAGAGATCAATGAATGAGATTCACCAGGGAGGGCAATGAGTCTCAGATATCTCTGATTAGATAAAGAATGTCAGCTAGAGGGTGGGGAAGGAAGGGCCAATCCCCAATTTCAGTGTCCTGGTGTTTCTTGCATCATTCCTTCCATCTTTCTCTCCCTTCCTCCCTATTTTCATAGCTATTCATGACCTCATCCTGGGATCATTCTATTAGGGATTGCAAATTAATAGATTCCTTGCCTAAGTCAAATGAAAGCAACAAATACTTGAGTACCTAGTAAGATCAAGGTGCTTTATTACTACAGTTCAAGACTGCCAAGATAGTCTCCCTCAAAAGTATTTTTTTAATCATTCCTTCTCTGGTAATCCATCACAATTTTCTCTCATTCTTCCTTGTGACACTGTTCTTACCAATGTCCCATCCCTCAGTAAAGTCCCAATCTGAAAGCAATATAATGTACCTATTACTAATCACACTAGTCAGTTCTCAGAATAAAGTGTGATAATGATGATGTTTCAAAAAACAGAAAGCATTGTACAAATTTCAGAGTTGTTTCCAAGTCCCTCCCCTTAACCACCTTGTATTTCAGTGAACCAACCACAATTAATTCCCAGCTGTGCCCCATACGCCACTGAACAGCTACAGCTCACACCCACAGGGTTAAATTCTGAAACCACTTCCCACTTCCCACCCCTCTCCTAGTCCCTCTTCTCAAAGAAAGCTGGGCACTGTCCCAGCCGCTTACTGCAGCCACATGCCAGAGGAGAGAGCTATTGAGGAGCTAGACATGAATACCTTCCCCACAAAGGAGTCTAAGGAAACTCTTTTTGCGCTCGTCTCCCCAGAAGAGGAACTACCCCGGCCGTCCAGTACTCCAAAGAAAACAGCTTGGGTGAGTTTCTGCTCTAGGCTTGTTCTGCTTCTTATCAGGGATACCTCACTCCTCTTGTCTTTATCTCTAGGTTCTTTCTGCCTCCCCCAGTTCCAATATGGTTGTATAGGAGCAAAGAAATCAATTTTGTCTGGGACTAGAATTATCCCTTCAGAGCCCTTTCTTTAGATGGGGTGAGACGTAATCATTGTACTTTGTCTTAGATTCAAAGTTTCACACAATGTTCTGGAAGAATTCACTAAGGGAAAAGAATAACGCTCTTGGGGAGGCTTGCCTGCATGCTTGTCTACTGATCTAAGAGCGAGAAAGTTCAGGTCACATTTCCTCTGGGTATAGAACTTTATCCTTGCGAAGGGATAAAGTCTGGGAAATCTCTGTCATTAGGAAGTAGCCAGTCTGATGAAAGGGAGCAGGCTGCAGCCACAGCACTTTGTACTTGCATACCAATTTGTACTTTTGAAAACCCATCTTCATTACCTCCCTTCATTTTGATAGCAAGCTTTTACGTGTTATTAAGTCATTTCAATCATGGCTGAAACTTCCTGACCCCTTTTGGGGTTTTCTTAGCAAAGATTCTGGAATGGTTTGCCATTTCCTTTTTTCCAGCTCATTTTACAGATGAGGAAACTGAGGCAAATAGGGTTAAGTGACTTGCCCAGGGTCACATGGCTAGTAAGTGTCTGAGGCAGGATTTGAACTCAGGAGGATGAGTCTTCCAGATTCCAGGCAAGGCACTGCCCACTTAACTGTCCACAGCCTGATACAGTTTTGATTTTGTTCTCTTTTTGCAAATGAAGAAATTGAAGCCTAGAGAAATTAAACAACTGAAGGGTACTCAGTCTTTCATTCAGCCAGAAAACATTCAGTAAGGCTCTCCCCTGTGCTCTTGGAAAATGATAAAAATGTAACTTCTTATACTTGACTAATATGAAGCTTTTTTTAGTACCAGTGTTGTCACCCATTTCACTGTGCTTCTAGTACAAATTATTATTGTAAACTAAAAATAGGACCAGAGGCCAATAGGCACTGCTCTGTTTGGCATCCAAAGCCCTTACTAACCTGGTCCCCACCTACTTTCCAAGTTTCTTAAACCTCATTCCCCACCATGAACTCCAGTGACACTGGCCTCCTGGCTGTCCCACATGTCTCAGCTCCTGGCATTTTCTCTGACTTTTCCCTACGCCTGGAACTCTCTTTGTCCTTCACTGACTGTTGACCTCCCCAGATTCCTTTAAGTTCTAACTAAATTCCCACCAATGTCTTCACTCTGTTAATTATTTTCTATTTATCCTGTATTTAGCTTGCTTTGTAAGTTTGTCTGCACTTTGTCTCCCCATCTGATCTGAAGCATTTTGAGGGGACTTCATTTGCCTCTTTTGTGTATCCCCAGTGCTTGGCACAGTGCCTAGTACTCGGTAGGTGTTTAATAAATGTTTATGGATTGATTGACTCACAGATATGTCTGATTACCTCAGGGAGAGAGGTAGTCTCTCTGAGGTTGTTTCTCTCCCCTTGACACTGGCTCTGATCAGGGGGGTTGGGACAGTGGGCAGAATTTGGGATAAAATGTTCATTTTTTTTTCAGCCAGGTATCAACTTGCATACTGTAGAATGAGTCTTCTAACATCCAGGGCAGTAGAAGCCCAATTAGATTGTAAAGTTTCCTTTTCTTGAAGACTTGGAAGAAAAGTGAACATTTAATTTTATGGTATATCAGTATTTTCATGTTCTAAGTTGTTCGGTCATTTCAGTCGTCTTACTTTTTGTGATCCCATCTGGGATCTTCTTCGCCAAGATTCTGAAGTGTTTTGCCCTTTCTCCAGCTCATTTTACATATGACAAAACTGAAGCAAACAGGGTGAAGTCACTTGCCCAGGGTCACACAGCTAGGAAGTGTCTGAGGCTGGATTTAAACTCAAGTCCTCCTGACTTCAGGGGCATCTAGGTGGCACAATGCATAGAATGTTTTCATGTTTTGAGTTACAGGGGTCTTAAGTTTCTGCTCAACAGAGGCCACAACCAGGTGCACTAAAATTAAACTGATCTCTTAGAGTAGTTTCTCTCTTTTTTAATGGACCCTGTCTCTAACCATCTGGGGAGTCACTGCATTGTTAAGAATTTTCCTACAAGGATGAGTAGGTTATCCCTAAATAGCTGGTAGCCCACTACTGCAACTCTGAGATAACAGAGTCCAAGTTTAATCTAGGAGGTTTCTCATTAAGTAATTCTCTTTCATCCATGCTCCCACCTAAGTATACTAGTAGAATTTAGTTCCCGTCTAGATCTTTATGAGAGGAAAAGAGCAAGAAAGAATCCCTCAGCTCCCTAAGTGAAGTTGGGCTAATACTAAGGCTAAGAGGACACTGAACATAGGACAGGTTTTATTTAACCTGGTCAAGCAGAGATAAATGACTAGAATCTGCTCCCACCAGCAATCAAAATCCATAGTCTTTCCAGCTTTAACATTCTCCTTCCCCACTCTAACTTGCAATAGGATAAGACATTAGCCATTGAGACCCCTGATAGCTTTCCAAATAGAGACTTGGCAGAGTCTCTACCTGTAATTGTCACTCCAATTGGAACCTAAACTATTGTATCTATAAATTCCCAAACTGGTGATTGGACCTAACTCAGGTTAGTCACTCAACAAGCATTTAAGTGCCCCTCAAATGGCCAAGCACTGTGTTCAGTTAAGGGGCTACAAAGCAAGGTAAAGAGAAAATAAAGCAGTCTTCCTTGCTCTGATGTAACTTACAGTCTAAGGGGGAAGACAACATGTTAAACGGTTAGATACAAATGACTGAATTGGAAATAATCTCAGAGAGAAGACTTTAAGATGATGGAAGACTAGGAAGGTAGAGCTGTAGCTGAGAACTGAAGGAAGTCAGAGACAATGCGAGGAGTCCAGAGAAATGAGTATTGTATGGAAGGAACAGAGAGGTCAGTGTTACAGGATCCTGGAGTACCTGGAGTTGGGCCAGGGGAGAGAGAACAAGGTATAATGAGATTGGAAAGGGAGGAAAGGGGCAGATTATGAAAGGCCTTTGAAAGTGGAGGAATTTATATCTGATCCTAAAAGTGAATTTAGGTGCAACATTGTCAGATCTGTCCTTTTTGGAAGGTTCATTTGACAGTTGAAGAGAGGGTGGAATAGATTTGGGAGAAACTTGAGGCAGGGAGACCAACCATCATCAGCCTACTGCAGTAACTTGGGCAGGAGGTGTTGGGGGCTTGCACCAGGGTGATGGCAGTGTCAAAGAAAAGGCCACATGCATGAGACATTATGAAAGTAGAAACTGATGAATATGGGATATGAGAGTGAAGAGCTGCCAGTGACAGAATTGAAAGCCTGGATGACTCAGAGCATGTTGGTACCCTCAATAGAGAAGTTAGTAAGATGGGAGGTTTTCTTGTGGGTCAGGGAATAGATAAGTTCAGTTTTGGACATGTTGAGTTTAAGATGTCTGTAAGACATCAAGATATCCAATACACAGTTGGAGATGTGAGACTGCAAGTCAGCTGAGAGATTAAGGCTGGACAGACAGATTTAAGAATCATCAGTATTGAAATAAGTGAATCTATGGTAGCTAGTCAGATTACCAAGCAAATTAATGAGAGATAGAGAAGAGAAAAGAACAAAGACAGCCTTGGACTGGAGATGCAGGCAAAGAAGCTGAGAAATGGTCAGAGAGGTAGGAGGAGAACCAGAAGAGAGCAGTGGCAAGAAAATGAAAAGAGAGATGTAGGATGAAGATTATGATTAAATCATTTGATCTGGAGATCCTTTGCATCCTATTAGTTTAGGTTGAGGGTTGGCACAAAATGGGGTACTCAGAGTCATTCAACAATTCAAAAGGCAGTTTCATTTAGCCATAGCATAGAAAGGATATTCGTCAAGGATACTACCACACTTGACTTGTGTTGATGCAGGCCCTTTTGTCTCTAGGCAAAGGGGGGGTAACTTGGGTGGCTTTGGACTTCTGCCAAATGTGAAGGGACCCAGCTTCAGCTGAATGGATCTTTTTATGTCCTTGGGCAACCAGGAAGTCTGTCAACATGGACTAAGGCTACCAGGAAACTGTCAAGTGAGGTATAGATGGAAACTTACTCCCTTGGGTGAGGGTTTTATCACCATTCAGGGAAAAGCTAGCATTTGGCGTGTGGCAGAGGAAGTGGAAACCCTCATACATAAGTGTCCTATCATAAGGATCTTCTAATCTAGCTCCACAAACATGGCCCATTACCTTAGGGGAAGAAAGGTAGAATCTTGGGACTGCTGCAGAAGTTAGTGGAAGTTTGAGTAGAGTGAGATTTTGTGCATTGTGATGCTTGTATACAATGTACATAATAATGTACAAAAATAACTCAGACATAGCCATTATTCCTGAATTCCTCAAGTAAGTTTATCCAGAAAAGTGGTAACCATGGCTATCACCTCACTAATCATTCAATCAGTAAACATTTATTAACTATGTATCAGGCACTATGCTAAGTGCTGGGGGTAACAAAAGATAGTCCCTGCCCTCAAGGAGGAAAACTGGGTAGCACAGTCCCTCCTGAGTTCAAATCTGGCCTCAGACAATTACTAACTTTGTGACCCTGGACAAGTCACTTGTTTGCCTCAGTTTCCTCATCTGTAAAATGAGTTGGAGAAGGAAATAGCAAAACATGCCAGTCTCTCTGCCAAGAAAACTCAAAATGGGGTCACAGCCCCAGACACGACTGAAAAACACCCCTCAAGGAGTTCGCAATCACTTTTGGGAATGGGAAAGTGCATTTTCTAACTAAAATGCTAAGGTTGTGGGTTCATATATTTCAAATGCATTTACACTACACCCTTACCTCAGTTTACAACCATTTTGTTCCATAGAAAATCTGTGGCTCTAATTACCCAGTGAGCATTGCTTTCATCGTGGTGAATGAGTTCTGTGAACGATTCTCCTACTATGGCATGAAAGGTACTCTTTGAATCCCCAAATCCCACTCCCCACCTACCTTTCTCTTCTATTTCCCTGTTCTATACCCCCCCTCCAACCTTTGAGTCAGATAATTCCCCTTTCTCTCTGGCGAAAAGACAAACCTTCTTTTCTGACCTAGGTTTCCTATAAAGCCCTCTAAGAATTTCTCCTGTTTGAGGGGTTACCATGTAGTTCATACCAGGTTGTGTTGTGTTTGTCCTTCATTTTCGAGGAGGACCATGACATCAGGAAAATGATGACATGACTTACAGTTGACTTTGTTTTGAGTGAGGGAGGGCTGTGCAAGGTTACCAGCCTCATTTTCTTCTCCTGAGCCATCTGGATTCAGTGACCAGATATTCATCAGGATGACTAGAGTTGGCCCAGAATGCAATGGGAGACCCTGGCCCTTTTAGGCTAAGGCCTTTTCAGGTACTCAGAGTGACTTAATGCCCATTCAGTGAATAGGCCTCTTTAAGAAGTAGTCAAGGGATGGCCTCTGCCCTGACCCTGTGTCAGCTGAGATATAATGACTATAATAACAGTAACTCATTTCTCTAGCATTTTGAGGTTTATAAAGCCCTTTCCCCACAACAACCCTGTGAGGTAGGCATTTTCAGATGAAGATATTAATGAGGAGAGTAAGTGGCTTGCCCAGGACCCTCAGCTGAGGGTCCTGTCACAACTGGCCTATGGTGAGCTCACCATATCTTCATTGTGGCCCTGAATGTTGGCATGAAGCCAGGTGTGAAGTCCCGACCCAGCAGAGGCTTTAGCTTTGTGTTGATACTAGAAGTACAAGTGTAAGTGCTGTAGTCCTAATACTACCAACCCACACTGGCCAGAGAAAGTAGGAATGTTTCTGAATTTTGAGACATGTTTATGAATTCTGCTCTGCCTCCTGCTTGCTATGGTCCCATGATCACTAACATGACCTATTCCACTGTCTAGCTCTCAGTCTTCTCACAAACCATCTCCCTCCCATAGACAGCACTGAACATAGAATTGCTTAGACAATCTCCAAAGGGTTTATCTAAAAGGCATTAAGGATGAGTTCTCCATATATTATTCCTAAGGAGTCTGAATTTTCCAGGCTGGGACTAATCTTTTTCTTTCTTCCAGTCAATAAACACTTATTAACCCTCTATTATGTGTGAGGCAACATGTTACTCAAATTAGCTTCTTTATTCCATCCTTTCCTATCTGACTTTGCTTTTCCAAAGATCCCTTCTCTTTTTTGTATCATCAGTCTCTCTATGTAGGACTATATTTTTGAGACAAAAGTTTATTTCACTAATCAAGGCCAAGACGGCACTTTTTTAATGCACTAGGTATGGTTACAAAAATCCTTCCCTCCTCTACCCTAACCTTGGGTTATTTTGAGCCTTGATGTGTAGATCTTGACTTATCAAAATATAAATACCTACAAACCAGAGAGAACAACTTTCTGGCAGTAAAAATATTTGAATTTATAAAATCACATTAAAAAAATATACCTCCTTGAAACTTCATGTATTTTCTCCTAAGGAGTACCTACCCTGTCTACCCCTAGTCTCAGCTTTCCCTCTAGCTCATTGTTCTGAATTTTATCTTTTGCCTAGAGCTTTTAAAATTCAATCATTTAAGTTATAATTTGTAAAAAAATTAAAAAGGCACCACTTCTAGTCCCTGAATTGCCTATGAAAATCAGAGCTAAGGTACATCCCCTCTCCCAGCAATCCCTCCCTTTGCTTCCTTCTCCAATCCTTTGCAAATCCTTGGTGGCTTCCAATTCTAGGAAGTTAAACTGCAACAGGCATTCACTCCTATGGGATGCCCTGGAAGCAAAGGCTCCTTTGGCATCCCAAGCATTAGTTGACTGTGTCTTGTGACCCATTTCAACCTCTCAGAAACTGGGAGATTAGCTTATCAAATCAGCTTCTCATTTCTATGCAGATTATTAATTTTCTGTATTATCTATGGCAGATTTTAATCCTAGACTGGCTGCCTCTCCACCACTTCTATGTTAGGTGCTTGGAGCAGGTCGATTAATTTTAATGGAGTAAAAGGAAATTGATAAAGGAAATCATCACATCACACAATGCATTCCAAGTGAAGCGAGATTTTTTTTAAATTTTTATTTGTTTTCAGTGTTCTACAATCACTTCCATACATCTTAGATTTTTCCCCTCCCTCACCCTATTCTCTTCTACCTCCCCATTCCCTCCCTGAGATGGCATACAGTTTTATATAGGTTCTACACGTACATTCCTATAAAATATATTTTCACCTTAGTCATGTTGCATAGAAGAATTAAAATGAATGGGAGAAGTCATAAAACAAAACATAATACAAAAGAAGATGATCTACTTCATTCTGTGATTGAATTCCATAGTTCTTTCTCTGGATGTGAAAGGCATTTTGCCTTAAGAGACCATTGGGAAGTTTTTTTCTTTTTTCTTTTAATTTTATTTATTTTCACTGCTCTACAATTACTACCCTATAACTTAGATTTTTTTCCACTTCCTTCCCCCCTACTTCCCCAAGATGGCATGCAATTTTTATATAGGTTCTACACATACATTCCTATTATATACATTTTTGCCATAGTCATGTTGCATAGAAGAATTAAAATGAATGGGAGAAATCATATAACAAACCAAAATGTAATACGAAAGAAAATGATCTGCAACATTCTGTGATTGAATTCCATAGTTCTTTCTCTGGATGTGGAAGGCATTTTGCCTTAAAAGACCATTGGGAATTTTTTAAGTCCTTGCATTGCAATGCCGTACTAAGTCTACCAGAAAAATTCCTTGCACACTGGTTGTTGCTGTGTACAAAGTTCTCCTGATTATGCTCCTTTCACTCAACATCAGATCATATAAGTCTCTCCAGGCCTCTCTGAAGTCTTCCTGTTCATCATTTCTTATAGCACAATAGTATTCCATTACATTCATATACCACAACTTGTTCAGCCATTCCCCAGTTGATGGGCATTCTCTCAATTTCCAGTTCTTGGCCACCACAAAGAGAGCTGCTATAAATATTTTTGTATATGTGGGACCCTTTCCCATTTTTATGATTTCTTGGGGATACAGTCCTAGAAACAGTATTGCTGGGTCAAAGGGTATGCACATTTTTATAGCCCTTTGGGCATAGTTCCACATTGCTCTCCAGAATGGTTGGATCAGCTCCCAGCTCCACCAACAATGAATTAGTGTTTCAATTCTCCCACATCTTCTCCAACATTTATCATCTTCCTCTTTTGTCATGTTAGCCAATCTGATAGGTGTGATGTGGTATCTTAGAGTTCTTTTGATCTGCATCTCTCTAATAAAGTGATTTAGAGTATTTTTATATGATTATATATAGTTTTAATTTCTTCTGAAAATTCCCTGTTCATACCCTTTGACCATTTATCAACTGAGGAATGAATTGTATTCTGAAACGAGATTTTTGAAAGGCCATTGTTCTGGATTATTTATGTCACATTTCCACTCTATTAGTACAGGTCTTTGAAAATGGACTCTATTCTTCATAAATGTTCAGGTTCAGAACATTAACTTCCAACTCTTCCCTTCCCAGATACTGATCTAATCCACCTTCATCTCACCTGCACCCTTCTCTCCTCTCTAGCTGTGTTGACACTTTATTTTCTGTACTTCCTACACTGGAGTGAAGACACATCTACATCGGTGTACCATGCCTTCAGCAGTCTCTGCTACTTCACTCCTCTCTTGGGAGCAGTCATGGCTGACTCTTGGTTGGGAAAGTTCAGGTAAGAAAAGAACGTTATTCATTCTCATCAGGTGAAAGACCACATCCCAAGGGAATTCACAGATCAAGACTGCTAGAGGTCCTTTCTTTCCCCTTGGCTCTAGGCAGTAATAGATTTGTTGTTGGTGGTGAGTCATTTCAGTTGTGTCTCACTCACTCTTCATGACTCCATCTTGGGTTTTCTTGGTGAAGATACTGGAGCAGTTTGCCATTTCCTTCTCCACCCCATTTTACAGAGGAGGAAACTCAGGCAAGCAGGGTTAAGTGACTTTCCCAGAGTCACACAGCTAGTAAATGTCTGAGGCCAGATCTGATCTCAGGAAGATGAGTCTTCTTGACTCCAGGCCCAGCTTTCTATTCACTCTACCACCTAGCTGCCCCAATAACAGATTTACTTAAGCCTTAACAAAAAATGTCTATTCTAAGTTTACAGACTTTTGTCAGTGATCCTTGTAGTTTAGAAGCCACTGGTGTCCCCTGGTGAAGATGGAGAATATCTGCACATTGACAAATATTTATTCAGTATTAACTCAGCCTTCTCTTCCTTAGGGTGTGTAATCTCAGATCCTTTATCTTCTCTACACAAGCTTGTCTCTCCTGCTTTCATCCTATTTCTTGGTCTCCTGAGCCTTCGCTATGTTTCCTTGCTTCTCATAAAAGTATAAGGAATGCCTTCTTGAGTGAGCATGGCTCATCATTTGTTCTGTCTCAGATACTAGCACAAAAGGGGACACTTATAATGTAGTTGTCTTTCACAGCATTGTTCTCATGGGTTAAAGTTATATATCTTTGAAAATCCGTAATCTGTCATCAATGCCTTATGAATCTATCATCATGAAATCAGAAATTTATCCTAGCTTTTCTTGAACGTCTTTCTTGTCATTCATTCATTCATTCAAAAAGCATTTGCTCAATTGCATATTTAAGAGTTTATTCCTCTGTGTACGTATACACATAAAAACATGCAAGAAGAAATTGCTTTGGGTGTATACATATAAATATATAATTTACACAAAAGAATATATTGCTATAAATATATGTATATGCTTATGAGAATATGTTGCTTTGTAATATGTACATATAATCTGAGTATACTATATATAAAGCACACACAAGAAATTGCTCTGTGTGTATAAATATATACACATAAGAGTATATTCCTGTGTCTATGTATATATACACATAAGTATATGCTGCTGTATGAACATATATATCCACATATATACCCAACAGTGTATTACTGTGTGTGCATGTATGTATGTAGATATACATATATATAAATAAAAATTCTATATACAATTTATAAATAGTACTTTGGATCACAGAGAATTATAGGTCCATCTCTTTATCCTAGCCACTGTATCACAAGTCAATTAAAATGCAGCCTTTTACATATGGCACTGATTATGTGGTGGGGGAAGGAAAGGGAATAAACATTTCTTACCTGCCTGCTATGTGCCAGGTACTCTGCTGAGTACTTTGCAAATATCTCATCTCTGGAAAGTAGGTGCTACTATCACCCTCATTTCAAAGTTGAGGAAACTGAGGCAGACAGAGATGAAGTGACTTGCTCAGGATCACACAGCTAGTAAGTGCCTAAGTCAGTTGAACTCAGGTCATCTCTTTATCATATCCACAATATCATCTGCTCTACACAATATAAGATATAAAAGAAACACAAGACTTAACCCTTACCTTAAAGATTGCTCAGTTCAATAGGAGAAAATAATGATGGGTTTTACGGGCAAAAATCAATGTTTCAACTTATTCTAAAACTTTCTCCTTTAAACTGGAAAAAAAAATGCCTCCTAGTGTAGGATTTGATGGACAATTCTATATTTGCTCAGAACTGGTCAGAGGCTTGTGGTAAGGCCAGAGCATTGGTAGATAGACAAGTCTTGAACTTGGCTATGTAAGAACCTTAGAAATCATGTAATCCAATCTCCACACCCCACCCACTCCTCCCATTCTAAACCTGAGAGAGCTAGGGGTACAGTGGATATGGCCCTGGAGTCAGGAGGACCTGAGTTCAGCTCTTGCTTCAAACTACCTGTATGGCTCTGCCCTAATCACTTCATCTTTGTGTACCTCAGCTACCTATAAAAAGGGATAATAACAGCACCTATTTTTCATAGGTGTTAAGATAAAATGAGACAGTATTTGTAAAGTGCTTGTAAATCTTAAAGTATTTAAATGCTAATAATTATTATTGTTGTTGAGGGAACCCTAGTAACTAGGCTACTGGGAGAAATCAATCAATTCATAAAGTGTCTTCTACATGCCAGTTAACTGTGCTAAGCATGGGGGAAACAAAAGAAGGAAAAGACAGTCCCTGCCCCTCAGAACTTAAAATCTAAAGGGGGAGGCAACAGGCAAACAAATATGTACATAGCGAGCTATATTCAGGATCAATAGGAAATATTTAATTTGGAAGGCATTGGTGAAGTTTCGCTTGGGACTTAAAGGAATTCAGAGAGGTCAGTAATCAAAGCAGAAGAGGGAGAGAGTTCCAGGCAGGGAGAACAGGGAGAGAAAATGTCTAGAGCTGAAAGACTGAAGCGTTGTTCACAGAACAACTAGGAGGTCAGTGTCACTAGATTGAAGAGTATGTGTTGAGGAACAAAAGTTGTAAGAAGACTGGAAAGACAGGTGAGGGCTAGGTTATGAAGAAGTCAAACTTTAAAAGAAGCTAGGGATTTCATGAGTGACAGGTAAGAGGGAGCCCATTGTAGTCGCGAGTGATGGCTAAGACAAAGGATGCAAGGCTGGCGAGCAAGTGGGCCATTTTACGTAGAACACAAGGGGAATGATGTCAATAAGTGTTTATTAGATGGAGCCAGATTGCCAAAAGCTTTAAAAACCAGAGTTGGTATGTGATCCTACAGCTGTTTTATTGTGTTTCTCAAATACTGCACTTTTACAAATTGATGGTTTGTGACAACCTTGCATTGCACAAGCCTATCAGCATCATTTTTCAAACTGCATGTGGTCACATGTCTCTGTGTCACATTTTGGTAATTCTTGCAACATTTCAAACTTATTCATTATTATTTTTATATCTGTTGTGGTAATCAGTGATCTTTGATTTTTATCATAATTGTTTTAGGGCACCGTGCCCAAATAAGATAGTGCACTTAATAAGTGTTGTGAGTGTTCTGACTGGGCTGCTCCATTGACTGGCCATTCCATCTGTCTCCCTCTCCTTGGTTCTCCCCATCTGCTAAGACACAACAATAATGAAATTTGGCCGATTAATATCTATAGTGGTCTCTAAATGTTCAAGTGAAAGAAAGAGTCAATGGGGCAAGCTTCATTGTTGTATTATTTTAAGAAATTGCCACATCCACCTTCACTCATCACCACTTTGATCAGTCAGCAGCCATCCATATTGAGATGACCCTCCACCAGTAAAAAGATGACCTGCTTAAGTGTCAGATGATAGTTAGAATTTTTTAGTAATAAAATATTTTAAAATTAAAGCTATGTACGTTTTTCTAGACATAATACTTTTCCACACTTAACAGACTGTAGTTTAGTGTAAACATAGCTTTTATATGTACTGGGAAACCAAAAAAATTGCGTGACTCACTTTACTGCAATATTTAATAAATTGTGGTGGTCTGGAACTGAACCAACAATGTCTCTCTCCAAGGTATGCCAGTACCAAGGAGGAAGTGAGACTTCTGAGTGACCCCAAGGACATGGTTTGCTCTGATTTCAAGGGCCCTTTGGGTTTTAAAATCACTTCTTGAAAACTGTATTTTTCTGACCTCTCTCATGCTTCCATGCTAGGGAGGGTTAGCCAGTTGTCATGCAAAATATATCCATAATTGTCATGTTGTGAAAGAAAACAGACAAAAAAAGCCTCAAGAAAAATTAGGAAAGTAAAAAAAAAGATGTGCTTCAATCTGTATTCAGACATCAGTTCTTTCTCTGGGATTTGATAGCATTTTTCACCATAAATTGTTCACAATTGCATTGAAATATTGTATTGCCAGCTAAGTCATTCACAGCTGGTCATCTTAAAATATTGCTGTTACTTTGTACACAGTGCATTTCACTTTACATCAGCCCATGCAGGTCTTCCCAGGTTTTTCTGAGAGTATCCTGCTCATCATTTCTTATAATGCTATAGTATTCCATTATAATCACATACCACAATTTATTCAGCATTCCCCAATGAGCAGACATCCCCTCAATTTCTTTGTCCTCAGCAAAGAGCTGCTATAAATATTTTTGTACATGTGGTTCCATTTCCTTTCTGATTTTTATCTCTTTTGGGGTACAGACCTAGGTATTGTTAGATCACAGGGTATGCATGGTTTTATAGCCCTTTGGGCACTGTTCCAAACTGCTGTACAGAATGGCTGAATCCGTTCACAACTCTACCAATAGTGCATTAATGTCTCAATTTTCCCACATGTCCTCCAACATTTGTCGTTTTTCTTTTCTGTCCTATCAACCAAGCTAATAGGTATGAGGTAGTACCTAAGAAGTGTTTTAATTTGCATTTCTCCAAGGAATAGTTGCAAGGGCTAGCAATATGGGATCTATGGCTGTTTTTGTTGTGGTGTAATCAAGTGCCTCTGATTGAATCTTGCCTTTATCAACCAAGAGCCTTTACTAAGAGTATAGAAAAGAAACAGCATATGTATTTGTATTGTTAATATGATTAAAGATCTTAGCCACCCATTAATGGGCCTGCTCATTAAGGGGAGTTTGATTTTTGGGAAGACTTGTAGGAATGCCCACACCTTTTGTTAATGAGGCTCTGGTTCTCAAGGGTTGGGAAGCCCTCTGGCTCTAAAAAAGGTATAAATACTCTGACGGTGAGGTTTTACTTTGGGGTTAGTTTTTGGAAAAAGCTTTGTGTGCCAGATGAGACTCTGGGAAGCCACCAAGGACACTGCTTCCCCCTTGAAAACCCAGATGTTGGTGCTTCCCTCTCTGGCAAGTATAGTAAGATAGTTGAACCTGTCTTTTGATTTGTGATATATATATCACAATATATATATTGCTTATATCAGACAGTTTGGAAGCATTGCCTGTTGATTTCCTGAATTAAGTGAATGATATACGTGCTTGATTAAAGGAGATTGTTAATTTCTCAAAAGTTGCCTTTCCTTTTAGAAAAGCAGATCCAAGCACCCCCCCCCCCAAGTTAGTTGGGGTGCTTACTGATACAATAGTGAGTTAATATGGGCTAGAGAGTTTTGATTACTTCGTCTGAAAATTGATCATTTCTATTGGTCATTTATCAAGTGAGGAATGGCTCTTAGTTTTATAAATTTGACTTAGTTCTCTATGTTTGAGGAATGAAGCCTTTATCAGAGAAACTTGCTTCAAATTTTTTTCCCAGTTACTATGGTTAACTGTACTTCCCTCCATCCTATTTCCCACCTCCTCCTCTTCCCCTGTTCCCCCACCCCTGTTTATTCTATTTCCTCTTCCCTTTCATCCTGTCCCTTAAGTTGGCTGTCTTATTTGGGCACAGTTCATGGCACTCCAAAACAATTACAATAGTAACATCAAAGATCATTGATCACACATCGACATAACAGACATAACAATAATGAAAATCTCTGAAATATTGTGAGAATTACCAGGATGTGACACAGAAACGTGATCTGAGCATATGCTGTTGAAAAAATGGTGCTGATAGGTTTGCTTAATGCAGGGTTGCCACAGACCTTCAATTTGTAAAAAATGGAATATCTGCAGAGTGGTGGAGGTTGTTGTTCTAAGAGGACCAAAATGACATCCCTATGATAAAGTCAAGTTTCCATGTGTCCACTGTGGCTGATCAGACCAATACGAGCTCAGAATGCTCTACCACAGATCTGGCACAAATAGTCCATGTAAACATTTGGGTGGATACTCCAAACTCGTGAATCCTGCATTTCCTCTGAGCTGTTTCAATTCTATTTTGCTCATAGAGCACAGCACCTGCTTTGATGTGAACACACCATGCTGAGTGGTCCTGTGCCAGTGTCTCCTATGACATACAATCAATTCCAAAGTTCTAAATAAAGCTAAGCACAATAAAATGAGGTGTGCCTGTACTGACTCAGCTTACAAGTTATCTGACCTTGGGCAAGTGCCTTTACCTTTTGGGCCTCAGTTTCCTCAACTAGAAAAAGGGGATGTGGAGGAATTGGACTCACTTGTGAGCTCTCAAGAGTAGGCAGTGATTTTTAATCTTTCTTTGTATCCCCAGGGCTTGGCACAATGTCTGGCACACAGTAGGTGCTTAATAAATGTATATTGACTGCCTAGATGACCCACAGTCCCTCTCAGCTTTTGATAAAAATCTCTTCTAGATCTCTTCTTAGGTTCCTTCTGTAAGGGGGGGGTTGATTAGGGAAGCTTCCCTTTCTCTAATGAATTGGTGAACTCCCCTGGCCAGGGGGTGGGGGGAGGGAGGAGAATGTGGAGCAGCTAGATAGTCCAGTGGATAGAAAGCTGGGCTGGAGTCAGGAGTTCAAATGTGTCCTCAGACAGTAGCTGAGCAAGTCACTTAATCTATAAATTTTGTTTTATTTTTTAATATTTTGATGGCTGTATTTCAATATACCTGGTTTCCTTTGTAATCCTATGTATTCCATTTAATGCATTTAAAGGCATTATTATGAGAAAGGATCCATAGGTTTCACCAGATTGTTGAGAGGTCTTTGATAGGTAAAAGTTAAGAACCTCTCCACGGAGAATGTAGCCACAGGTACCTTGTTGGGAGAAAAAGGGACAATTTCAGGGGCTTAGGCTGCTACCAAGATAATCTGGTTTGCTCAGATTCTGTGAAGTCAGTTCAGTCAGACCAAAGTAATTTCTTAAGCACAACTAAGTGCCAATGATATGACAGGCACTGTGCTAAGTTCTGGGGGCCCAAAGAAAGGCAAAAGACAGGCCCAGACTTCAAGGGTCTCACAATCTAAAGAATTTGGGGGAGGAGAACCCATAAGAGGCACTCACATACACATGGGGATAGGAAAGAGAAAATGCCTTCTCACCATCCTTTTGTATTTCCTTTTCCCTCTTCAAAGCATGGACTAGACCAGAGTGGAGCAAACCTATGTTCTAGGAAAGGATTATGGGGTTCTAGGAAGATTGGGAAGTCTTAGTACAGTCTCCTCTTCTCTAGGAATCTGCAAATGGAAGCTTGGCAAAGCCTGTAGGTGAGCACAATTCTCCTTGGTCTGGGACCTGATTATAGATGCCATAGTGCAGGAACACCTGGGAGATAGGTTGTCAAACAGTCTTTTCTGGTTTACTTGACTAGAGAGAATTCCTGGTAGTGGACTTTCTCAGCCCAAGAGATAGTAATAACAGTGGCAATGATTCCTGCAGAAGGATTTGACTGAAGCAGATGTGCTCATCCACACAGAGAGTGTTCCTGATCCCCAGGTCCTACCTCAGAAATTTTCATCCTTTACTCCAAGAATTTTCTATTTGGAAGTCCATGAATGATGATGGGACCTGTGAACTTGTCTGAAGAAAAATTTACATACCTGTTTTCACTAAGTCCTAACTGAAATTTAATATTCAATTATGATTGTAAGCAATAAACATTCTGAGAAGGGATCTCTTCTCTTTTAAAGGGTGACTCTTTTTCCTCTTTTTATCTAAGATCCAGGTAGGTTTATCTAGGAAGCATTTATGAAGTGTCTACTATGTGCAAGACACCTGGAATACAAAAATAATAACAGTCAGGAGGTATCTCAGTGGTCCCAAAATGTAGAGACTACAATTTTCCTCCATCATCTTCTTTGACTACCCTTTTAACAATATAACTGTACATCTCAGAGAAGAATACTCATTTTATGATCTCCATGATTTCCCTATGTCCTAACAGTATTTTTTCTAGTCTCTCAGAAAGATTTTCAACTCTTGTTTTCTTCTCAAATATTGACACTGGTTTAATCTTCATTTTATAGAAAGTTGTCTGTATTTCATCCTCTCCAAATGATTTTTTTTTTGCATGGTGACTTTATTTGTGATTTATTGATACAATTTATTTGGATACAACAGATTTCATGACAAGCACTCAAATGCTGTTACAAAGCATATGTCTCCTGCCCCTCCCCCCCCAAAAAGGTTAGATTAGAGATTAAGAAAAAGGAGGGAAATGTTCTCTAACTTTGACAGTATGGCACTAACATTTATAGTTCAGTTTGCCCAGTGTTCTAGTTCTTTCTCTTGACTTTATTTCCATTGTAATAATTATCATGTTTATTATTCTTATGCCTCTCCTTTCCTCTCTTTGCATTCCTGTATGTCAATCAATCAATCATATAACATATTTATTTAGTATCTACTTTGCTAGATCTACTAGACTCTGTGTTATGTTCTGACAATACAGAGCAGTGAATTGTTTCTGCTTCATTGAGTTTACTTTCTAATGGGGAGGGGAGAGTTGCTCATATATTAATGTATAAAAACACAAGGCAGAAACAAGGTAACCCTGTAGGAGAAGGAAGCAGTAGCCATAGGGATCAGGAGAGACTTCATGCGGAAGTTGGTGCCTAAGCTGAGTCTTGAAGGAAATAAAGAATTCCAAAAGATGTTGGTGAGGAAGGAGTGCCATCTAGAAATGAGAGACAGCCAGTAGACAGGCACCAAGGAGTGTCAAATGTAAAGAGTGGCCAGAAGTTCATGCATACAAGGCTGGCTATGTAACATGGGGCCACACTGGGAAGAACTTTAAATGTCAAACAGGAGTTTATATTTGATCCTAGGAGGCACTGACACTAAGGAAGGGGACATGATGACATGGCCAAATTTTGCTCAAGGAATATCACATGGAGCAGGAGAGACTTGAGGCAGGAAGACCAATTAGCAGGCTCTTTCATTCTCTGTATGTCCGTCTGAATTCTTCACATTTGTCTTTCCTTATGGCACAATAATGTTCCATTACCTTGTTTTTTATATATTTGAATATTCTATAGGCAGGGTGTCTCCAGTTTCCATCCATCATACTCCCTGTCCTCCTCCTTACTGTTATGTCACTAAATTTCCAACTTCCCCCTGGTCTCTTTGTGTCTGTTAGAAGTCTCTTCCTGGTTTCTCTATTGTCACTCTGTTGCTGCTATTGTCTTTGCTTGCTACCTTTTTATTAGGTATGTTTGAGCAGCAAATAATCTGTTCAATACTGGTTTTCTGTGTTTCAAATGCTTTTATTATTGAACAACTGTCTTTTGTGCTGTATGGTTAATCACAGATGTAAGGATAGGTTACCCAGGGATGCATTCTGAGCTCCATTGTTCTTTGGAGCACATTATTACATTCCTTACTCATTTTTCTATGAGCACAGAAGAGTCTTATTTGAATCTCCTTTCCTTTGTATTTAAAGTTCTTTCTCCTGATGAGTTGCAGAACTTGTTTCTATATGTCTTAAAGTTTGCAGCCTTGAGGTTTTTTCTTTTCATTCTGATGTTGGGGGTTTTTGTCCTGTTGTGTTCTTCTGGGAGATCTGTGATCCTTAGCTTGTCTCTGTCCATCCTGTCTGTTAGTTTAGCATATTTTGCTTGCATAGTGAGAGTCTATTTTCTTTTAATGTTCTTTTATTTTCCTTCTCTTCCTTTAGGTGTCCTTCAGTTCTGTTGATTTACATTTGAAATCTATTATTCTCTTTAGTGAAGCTTACAATTGTAGATTTAAGTTTTTCTATTCTGCTCATTTTTTTTTTTTGGATAAGATCTAAATTCTGCTCCAGTAATTCTTATTTCTTTTTTAAAACAACTTAGGGAGAGCATCTTTATGATTACATACTCTTCTCAAATTCCACTGGGTTGAGTGATTTCTTTTTTTTTTTTTTTTTTTTTTGCAGTATATATTTATAGATACCTGAAATTGTTTACTAGGTCTGGTGGTAATATTTCCTTTGCTTGTTATATGGTTTTTCCTGTTGATTTTTCTGTTTATGTTCAAGGTCTTTGAGTTTTCTTCTTCCTAAAATCCTTGGTATTTTCATTTGTTCTCTACCCCTCCCCTCTTGTTTCCCTTATTGCTCATTTCTGACTCCCTCCTCTCTAACTGTGGTTTTCTTGGGGACTGGATCTCAAAGTTTCTCAGTCTTCACCAAATTTGGCATTTCAAAGATCACTAGCATAGCTTTCTGCTCCACGTAACTTTTGGGTGTTTAGAACTGGCTCCAGCCAGATGAGAGCTGCTCTTTCCCTCAGTCTTGGTAGAGTGCTACACAGCTTTTCACACACATGGTGTCCTGTCCTGGTGATCTATCCCATTCCTTCTATTCCCCAGTTCTTTGTCATGACACTGGCAGTTCAGAGCCTGCTTTCCCTGGCATCTGTGCTTCTCAGTTGCAGTCCCTGGCGGGCTTTTGTTCCTGAAGAGATTTGCCCAAGTTACTGTTAAGTGCTGAGAAACTTAGCCTAAAACTGAGGTCTCTACTAAAATGGAAAGAGGGAGAGGGTAATGGAGTGCAAGAGTTTTGATGTAAGCTTGTATTGTTGCCTTAGGTGTACTAGTCTAGCTTCACTGTTGATGGCATGAGAGGTGTAGGAGGGGTATTGAGTTAACTCAAGGACGGTAAGCATCAGTTTCTGGGTTTAAGAGGATTTTCCTCCCTTCTTTTAGATTCTGGATGTCCTAGACATGGACACAGCTGAAGTCTAATTTTTGGTGCATAATTTCTCTTTTGAAAAAGTTTGAGAGGTCATGGGGATTAAAGAAAATATCTAGTCCTCTATCGTGTTGCTCACATGACTTGGAAGCCTTGGACAGGATTGTTTTATGCTCAAGTGTAAGACTTTACATTTGTTCTTACTGAATTTCATCTTTGGGGGTTCAACACAATGTTCTAGTCCATTCAAGTCCTATTGGATCCTGACTGTCACCCAGTGTGTTATCTGCCTCTCTCAGCCTTATATCATCCTCAAATCTGATAAGGATGCTCTATAGCCTCACAAGTCTCCCCCTCTCCCCACCATGCCTCTCATTTTACACATGGTGTAAAATTGATCTAGTAGTCAAGAAACCCAAGTTATTCTCCAGACTCTTACTCCTAACTGTGTCTGTCACCTTCACCAAATCACATAACCTCTCTGGGCCCAGTTTTTTCATCTATAAAATGAGATTTCTGGAAACGGTGATACTCTTCAATTCTAAAATTATGCATCCTTTTAGTCCATAAGGAGAATATGATGTGTGTGTTGAAGTGCCTATGTTAGCATGTCCATGATTTCATAGATTTACTCCTGTGTGTATTGTTGGAGTACCACTGTACCCTATCCATTGGTCTTTCAGTTCTTGGCAAAGATCATTAAATTGAACATACATTCAGTAGGCAATGAAGAGTCACTGAAGGTTTCTGATTAGGGGCAAAATGACCACAACAGGGTTTTAGGAAGACTTATTAGGCAATTATGTGAAAGATATGCTGAAGAAGGGATAAAATGGAGTCAGGAAGACCTGGGCTATCACCATAATGCCAAAGTGGAGAGAAAGAGAAAGGTACAAGAATAATTCATTGTGGAGGCAGAAACAACAGGTCTTTCCAACTGTTTGGATGTATAGGGTGGGAGGTAAAAATGTTAGGGAAAGGACCAGGTTGAGTAGGGAGGATGATGAGATAACTATTGAGTATATTGGATTTGCAGTTGCCAGGGCACCATGCAGTCAGAATCATCAAGGAGGCAGTTAGTGATTCAGAACATATTTAGATTTCAGAGTACTCTTCAGAGTTGTGAAAATGTCCATGGGAATAGAGGAAACATCAAATAAAAGTGTCATGGAAACCAAAGGAAGAAAGGCCATAAAGAAGCAATATCAACAGGGATAAATGCTACAGACAGATGAAGGAGGACCAAAATGAGAAAAAGAACTGTAGAATTTGGCAATAAAGACATTATTAGCCTCCTTGAATAAAGCTACTTTAGGAGAGTGATGATGACAAAGGATTTAGTGTATTGTTAAGAAGATTGAACTAGGTGACAGAATTATAGAGGTAAGAGTGTGACCTGGAAGTCTGTAGATGACAATGACAAGAATCAAGAAGAAGGCGTTGCAGTCAAATGAAGTGAAAAAAGAGAGGATGTAATTTTAGATTATTATATCCCATGGACTATATTGACTGAGCTGGGAGTGAGGAGAGGGGAACCTAATTTCTGCTTCCCTTACCTTACAGTAAGCCTGGAGCAAACACTGAACAAGTAGCTCTTATTTCCTCTCTGGCCTCTCTATATAACTGGTCTTTATAACTCCATAGTGCCATAGTCACCCCTTGAACAAAATATAAACTAAACCAAGATCATTCATTCTCTTCAACTCCTAATTTTGTAATCCTTTCAACTGTACCAGAGATTTTATCCCCTAGTTTTGTCTTGTCTGCACTTGAAGGGGAGGGAAGTAAATGGGAGATATTTTCTATCCTTGCCTAACCCCTCATTAGAAGAGTTCATTATTTAACCCTACCAGTCTTTTCATATTTAACTTTCACCTTTGTTCATTTTAAATTTCTAAAACAGTTCCTCTAAAGCAGCTTCTTCCTCTTTGTGCATTGTAATTTTAATGCGTTCCAAAATGTCTACCAAAGGAGGAGGCTGAGAGTTTGGTAGAGTATGGCACCAACATTTGTTTGTGCTGCTGTGTCCTCAAAGCATGAAATATAGTTCTATGGATTCTATAGCAGGAGAACTGGGTCAGTGTTGTAAAATTAGCTGTAAACTGCCTCTTACTCTTGAATGACTTGGATTTCTTGACAGGACAATCATCTATCTCTCTTTGGTGTACGTGCTTGGTCACTTGATCAAGTCAATGGGGGCAGTGCCAGTCATAGGAGGACATTTAATGCACACGTGAGTAGAGTTACAGAATGCACATTCTTCTTGGTTATTCCTGCAGGTTTTGGTTCCCCCTCTTCCTCTTCCCAGGAAGGCAGATCTCTTGCTCTTCCTAACAAGGAATATTGGAGAGAAAAGACCCCTGGGGTCAGGGTATTCTCTGCTTTAGTGTACTTTTTCTCTCATAGCCCTACAATCTTTATTGCAGCAGCAAAACTGTACACCAACATTGCCATAATCCTTGTCTTTTCCTTGTAGGGTTCTATCCATGACTGGCCTTTTACTGATAAGCTTGGGAACAGGAGGTATCAAACCCTGTGTGGCAGCCTTTGGCGGAGACCAGTTTGAAGAAGAGCATGTAAGAACCATGTGATTTCAGCATTTCATTGTGTTGTTTGAAAATGGTCCCAAGTATCACAGATTGGGGATGGACGTCAGAGAGGTAGAAGGCCCATCTAAGCATGAATTGAATGGCTTGACAATGAGAAGCATCAAGCACAGAAAAAATAGTACAGAAAGGTTTTCCATAGATATTGTTCAGTTTGAAAAGCTTTCTTTTCATTAGCCCAAGTCAATGAAGTGGGGAAAAAAATGTGAATGGGTAGATGAGCAAAATGAAAATGAGGGTCTGAGGATATAAGTGAGAATCACATATTTCAGGTTATTCCAAATTCCTACCTTCCTCTTTGTCCTTCTTCTACTTTTTCTATGTCTTGCTTAACTCATGTCTTTCTTTCTTTTCTCTAGCTGTGATCTTTCCCTATCTTTTATTGAGTATATTTGTGCTTTTTTTTTTTTTTAAATTGTTTTTCTCCCTGTTCTTATTACCTTGTGATTTCTGACTCATGAGAATTTTCCTGGCCAGGAAAGTGATGCTGTGACCTAGTGCAAGAAGGTAATTGCTAATCTTTATGCACATTTCAAGTTTCCAGCCTTGCATTAAGTCCAGAGGGTGGGGAGAAGGCCACTGGAATTTCTTTTTCACTCCAATCTCTTATATTACTAAGTGACTCTTTGATGGTGCTGATTGCAAAAGCAAGTAGCCCCTAAGCGTTTGCAGGCTCTGCAAAATTAGAGAATTGGGCTTGTATGAATGGAATAAGGAAAGTCCACTTGGGATGGGGAAACAAATTGGAGTAAAGGGTCTGAGATACTTGAAGTAGCCAAGCTATCTGAAATTTCTCTCTTTGTCTGAAGGAATGCATTTACCAACTACTTCTTAGACCCACATTCTTTACTGCAAATGGGAAAATGGCAGCTCTTCCCAATTTCTCCTTTCCAATTCATAGTTCAGTTTATTAATTCTCCCACTAAACTTTAAGACAAAGACCCTGGCAAACACCAGATGCAGTCTTCTGTCTGGTCAATGTTTCCTTTCTTTTCCCTTAATTCTACCATGCTTCCCCTCCCCATTGCTAACACATTCCTAATACGCAATGCATATATTTGATTTGGTTTGTGTAGCTTTGGTGCCTGATACTTGCAAATAATACAAATCTCTAATGTGTAATATAGTTTGCAGGGGCCAGAGAGTACACATGTGCTAGGTATCTCAAAAGTTTTAGTGAAGTTTTAAACTATTATGAAATATGCTTTAATAACTTTTTAAAAATAAGATTATTTTTTAAATGTTTTTTTCAAATAATTTTTTTTCATAAGCTTAATTTTCGATAGCTTTAAGCTGCACTACTCTTATCATTGTTTATATTCTGAATTTGGCAGGTCAGGGAGAAAGGACCATAGGGATTTGTATGTCTGTGTCTGATAATGATGGTGAACTTTATCATGTGGATTTTTTTCCTTTTGTTTTTTTTTTTGTCTCAGGCAAAAGAAAGGAGCAGATTCTTCTCAGTTTTCTATCTGTCGATCAATGCAGGGAGTTTGATCTCCATGTTTGTCACACCCATGCTAAGAGGTTAGAGTCCTTTATAAAAGGTCTGGTAAATGGTTTTGCTGTGACCAGCCATGGAGTGGGAGAGTTTTGTTATGGTTTTCAAAGAGTTCTTGGGAAACAGTTGGAGTTTCCTTCTGTTTAGGTTTTCTCTGCAAGGAATTGGATTAAGTGATCCTTATAAATATCTCCTCTTCTTCCCCACCCCCAACCCCCATGAGGAGGTTGATGTTGGGGAAAACTGTATGAAATTGATTTGTAGAAAAGCTAAGACTCTGTAGGTGACCCTGCTTTCTCTGTCCTCTTTCCAGGTGATGTACAGTGCTTTGGCGGAGATTGTTATGCATTGGCATTTGGGGTCCCAGGAATGCTAATGGTACTGGCTCTTGGTAAGTGGATGGGCAAGTGAGAAGTGAATCCCTCCCTTCTCTCAACAGAGCTTTACTATGTCAAAGACCAGCTCTATGAGTAATTGGAGAATGCTTTGATTTCTTAGGGAACCCAAAGGCATACTCTGAAGTCAATGAACTGGTAGCTGGCTGCCCCGTGCTCTCCCCAATGACACAAATTGTCCATTTTGAGTGACTGGAGTTAGAGAAACCAGATTCTGCTTGTTAACGTGCAGGTGAAGCTAAGATGTAGGTGAAAGAGGTGTGATTCCTCATCCACCCAAACCCCTTTCCCAGAGCCTAGCCCTAGATCAGGGGGCTGGGTTAGTTACTTGGGTTACATAATCCAGGGACTGGTCTGTGTGTTTTTGTTTTTAATCATTGACCTTAAAATACATTCCTCTCCTGGGGCCCAGTATGACATTTCTTGGAATGAGTCCAGTCCCAAAATAACAAGAACTTGATAGAGAAATAGTAGCCCAGGGAATCAGCACTTTGCTTAGTTTTGATTATTTAGAGAAATTTCCACATGTCTTTTCATTTGTATGGGCTGAATTTCTTGATCATTCTAGGGGTCCATGTTGTCTTTCTTAGACCTCTCCTGTATCTTTTCCCTCCCACTCCCACCACCATCACCACCACCACCACACACTACCCCAAATGTTTCCTCAACTGTGCTGTGATTAATCAAGTCAGCAGGCATTTAGGGCCTACTATTCGCCATGCCCTGGGTTTACTGGAATCAGATTTGCTACCCAGTTATGTCAGATTCCTAAGTATGAATAGAAAGACACAGAGCTTCATCTCAGTCTTCTTTTGCTACATTAGAGCTAGGTGGCACAGTGGGTAGAGCATCAGGGCCTAAAGTCAGGGAAGACCTCAATTTGAATCTAGCCATAGATGCTTATTAGCTGTGTGACCTTGGGGAAGGCACTTTGCCTCTGTCTGCCTCAGTTTTCCTTGTGGGTAAAATGGGGATCATAACAGTACTTATCTTCCAGGGTTATTTTGAGAAACAAATGAGATAATATTTGTAAAGCACTTAACACAGTGCTTGGTACATAGTAAGTATTCAATAAATGCTATTCTCTTCTCCCAGTGTGTCCACCCTAAGTCTCTTTCCTCTACTGTAGTGACTGCTTTTATCCAATTCCAATCCAATTTCCCATTCAGTGTCTCCCATAATGTCAATATGTTCATGCACCTTAAACTATCCCATTTCCTATTGCCAGCTAATTACTAGTGTATTCTCCTTCATCCTCCCCACTCTATCCCATTATCAGCTAAGGAAGGTTTGTTTTAGGCATAAGATGCCATTATTGGGCATAGAAATAGAGAAAATGTTCTTAAAGATTGTAGAGAATGGGTGGAGTACCTGGAGGACTCAAAAGAAGTAAGTTCACTGGCTCTGGGGTGGGGGTGGTATCTTGAGGAAGGTCTTTGAAATAGAGAATGAAGAACTTGGCCCATATTCAAAAAACAATGGAGAAGTCACTCTGGGCTCTAGAGAAATGAGGGTTGGCACATAGTGGAGAAAACATTCCATAGAAAATAGAGGGAAATGATGTTGAAGCCAGGAGAATTTAAATGAGGAAGATACTGTAGTAGTGGAAATAGAAGACAGGGAGGGCTACACCAAAGCTATCAATGTTGAAACAAAAAGCATTTTATGAGATTCCCTAAAGGAGCTCATATAGGTCCTGCCATGTTTTTTTTTCTGAAACCAGTTCATCATTTCTTATAGCACAAGTACTCCTAAGGGCCTTTTACAAATATTTAATATTTTATTTTTTTCCCCAGTTACAGGTAAAAACAATTTAGCATTCATTTTTTAAAATTGATTTTCAAATTTTCTGCCTCCCATTCTTTATTCTCTCACAATGAGAAGATGCACAGTCATGAAAAACATTTCCACATTATTCATGGAAAAGAAAATAGATAAAAAACCAAGAAAGATAAGGAAAGTAAAGAAAAAGTATGCTTCAATACTTTTCAATACATTCAGAATCCACTAGTTCTGAGATGGATTATGTTTTTCATCTTAAGTCCTTCAGAACTGTCTTGGATCATTATCTTGCTGAGAATAGCTTAGTTGTTCACAGCTGATCATCATACAGTATTGCTGCAACTGTATACAACGTTCTCCTGGTTCTGCTCTTTTCACTTTGTGTCAGTTCATATAAAGTTTTCTAGGTTTTTCTGAGAGCATCCTTTCTTATAGCACAATAGTATCCCATCACAAGTATATACAACAACTTGTTCAGCTATTCCCCAATTGATGGACATCCCTTCATTTTCCAATTTCTTGCCTCCACTAAAAGAGTTGCTCCAAGGGTATTCATGGTTTAATAGCTCTTTGGGTATAGTTCCAAATTACTTTACAGAATGGTTGAATTGTTATACTAGTTTACCAACATGTCCTCTAACATTTGTCATTTTCCTTTTCTATCATATTAGCTAATCTGGTAGGTGTGAAGTGGTACCACAGAGTTGTTTTTAATTTGCATTTCTCTAGTCAATAGTGCGTTAGAGAATTTTTTTCATATGACTATTGATAGCTGTGATCACTTTGTCTCAGAACTGCCTGTTTATATCATTTGACCATTTATCAACTGAGGAATAGTTCTTATTTCTATCTATAAATTTGACTCAGTTCTCTATGTATTTGAGATGTGAGGTCTTTATCAGAGAAATTTATTGTAAAATTTTTTCACAGTTATGATTACTAACTATATATTTCCCTCCATTCTGTGTTCTCCCATTTATCCTACTTTCTCTGTTCACCTTGTCCGTTCTCAAAAGTGCTTCTTTTACCTCCCCAATGCTGCCCTTCTATCAGTTACCTTCCCCTTTTCTTACCCCTTTCTCATCCCATTCTTCTGTATGGTAAGATTCATTTTATACCCAGCTGACTCTGTATGTTATTCCCTCTTTGAACCAATTTTGATTAGAGTAAGATTCATGCATTCCACCACCCTCCCACTCCCTCATCATCCCCCTCCACTGTAAAAACTCTTTCACATCTTTTTCATGTGAGGTAATTTACCCTATTCTACCTCTCCCTTTCCCTTCTCCCAGTGCATTCCTCTGTCTCATGCCTTAATTTTACTTCTCAACATACTTAGCCCATCATATGCATCTCACACTCATGCCCTCTTTCTATGTATATTATTTCTAACTGCTCTAATAATGAGAAAGCTTTTAGGAATTACAAGTTTTTTCCCATGTAGGAAGGTCAATAGTTTAACCTTATTGAATCTCTCATGATTTCTCTTTCCTGTTTACCTTTTTATGTTTTTCTTGAGTCTTATATTTACTGAAAGTTAAATTTTCTATTCAGCTCTGGTCTTTTCATCAGGAATGCTTGAAAGTCCTCTATTTCATTGAATTCATTTCATTGAATATCTGTAATTTCCCCCCTGAAGGAATATACTCAATTATACTAGGTGGGTGATTTTTAATTGTAATCCTACATCTTTTGCCTTCTGGAATATCATATTTGAAGAACATCATATTTGAAGAATTCCAATTTCATTTGATGCAGAAGCTGCTAAGTCTTGTGTTATTCTGACTATGGCTCCATGATACTTGAATTGTTTCTGTTTGTTTGCTTGAAATATTTTCTCCTTGACCTTGGAGCTTTGGGATTTGGCTATAATAATCCTGAGAGTTTTCATTTGGGGATCCTTGTGAGGAAGCGATTGGTAGCTTCTTTCTATTTCTACATTACCCTATGGTTCTAGAATATCAGAGCAATTTTCCTTGATAATTTCTTGAAACTGAAATCTAGGCTCTTTTTTTCATCATGGCTTTCAGGTAATTCAATAACTCTTAAATGATCTCCCCTGACTATTTTTCCAGGCCAGTTGTTTTTCAAAGGAGATATTTCACATTTTTCTTTTTTTTGTTCTTTTCATTTTGTTTTATTGTTTCTTGATGTTGCATTATGTCATTAGCTTTTACTCCCCAAATTCTAATTTTTAAGGAATTATTTTCTTAGTGAGCTTTCCTATCTCTTTTTCATTTGGCCAATCCTGCTTTTCAAGCCCTTCTTGTCTTCATTGGACTTTTGTGCCTCGTTTGGCTTATTCTAATTTTTAAGGTGTTATTTTCTTCAATGTTGTTTTTAATGCCTCTTTTATCAAGCTATTGACTCTTTCTCCATGATTTTCTTGTATCACTCTAATTTTTCTTCCCACTTTTTCTTCTACCTCTCTTACATGATTTTAAAAATCCTTTTGGAACTCTTCCATGGCCTGAGACCAATTCGCATTTTTCTTTGAGGCTTTTGATAGAGCAGTTTTGACTTCATTGTCTTCTGAGTTTGTATCTTGATTTTCTTTGTCAGGAACTTTCTATAGTCAGGATGTTTTTCTGCTGTTTGTTCATTTTTCCAGCCCACTTCTTAAGTTTTAACTCTGTCCTAAAAAGTGGGGTTCTACTTCTGGAGTGGTTGGTCCACTGTCCTAAGTGTCAGCATCAGATTCTTTATGCAGCTGTTTTCAGATATGATTCTAGGGACCTGTAAGCTTTTGGTCCTTTCAAGGTGGCATAATCTAGGGGAAAGATGTGTTTACTAATCTTCTGGCCTGTGCTTTGGTCTGTGAGTGACCATAAACACTCTTTTCTGCCCTTGAAATGTGATCTGGGTCCCAGCTCCCTGGAAGCCACAAGCTCTGGTATGATAGTGCTCCCCCCTGCCCTGAGACCCAGGAATGCAACCCAGATCCAAGTATGGGCAATGCAACAGAGTCCTACCCCTGATGCCAGGAAAGGGACCCCTGTCTCACCTCCAACCATCTGTGGACTGAGGGACCTGGAAACTGCCATTGCTGCCACTGATTTGTTCAGCCCCAAGGCCTACTGCTGGTTTTGTGGTGTGAGACCTGTGCTGCACCATGCTGTACTTTCACCCCACCTATTCTTAAAAATCCTTGTCCATGGCCTTAACTTCATAATCAGTCAACCAATAAAGATTTATTAAAGTCCTATTATGTGCCAGGCACTATGCAATTGACTGAAAGGTTTTGAGAATACAAGGTCCCACTGTGTTTATCATTACAATCACTAGCATTACAAAAATTCAAAATTTGGATACTGTCAGGTTCTAGGATCAGACAGATGTCCTTGCAGGCCCTGGGATGCTTTTTTTAAATAGATATTTTGGTAGCTCTATTTTTATCTACATTTGATTTGACAATTGAATTCTTTTTTAAAATCAATTCATTTTATCAATTTATTTAATGAAAAAATTAATACTGACATAACGTTTGCATCTGTATATAAAATGTCCACCCCTGAGATACATGAAGATAATTTTTGTTTTCAAACAAAAATTTTAAAATATTTTTTCATATACTCCAGGCATAGTAGCTACTGTGTCTCTTGCCTTTTAGAGCCCTGAAGGGATGAAAGCCAAGGCTTAGCACTTGAAAAGAATGAGTTCTCCCACTCAGCAATAATCCTTGACTGAAAAGATCCTGCTCTTGGGTGGGGGAAAAGGACAGAAAGAGAAAGAATAAATGAATGAATGAATGAATGGTTTTTTTATGGAGGGTAATGGTTTAATGACACAAAATTTTTTCAGTCCCTTAAATGAATTAGCTTTGCCCTTAAATTTTAATTCTGGTATACAATTATATCATGTGATTGTGTCATTTAATATTGTCAACTGGAACAAACTGGCCTCTAACTTGTGGATGGCCAGAGCAAAAAAGAGCAGGATAGAGACAGAAGAATGATGAGCAAACAGAGGTCTAATTTCAAAGTCAGGGAAAGGGCTTGCAAGCAAGGAGAGGTTCTAGACACATGTGCTATGGTACCTGCCCATAGTGGGGGGACCGGAAGCAGTGTGGGGAGATTTCAATACTTATACCAGTGAGCTGTAGCCCTAACAATGAGGGGTAGTAGCAACAACATGACAAGTTGAATTCATAGGAGGGCTTTAAGAATAGAACTTGTCCAAGCTTGTGCAGTGCTTGCCTAAGTTCAGGGAACACCTGGTCCTGGTCAGAGGTATACAATAATTATGTAATTTTGCCACAGGGCAAGATTGTCCAGAGGGTGAGGGCAAAGGATTTTTGTTTTTCCAAGCTCAGGGCACAGTTTGTTTCCTGGACCTCAGCTCTGGTGAATACGGTATCTCCTAATATCTTAACAATGTTAAGTACTTAAGAGTTTTGTTCATCCTTATTAATATGCCTGGTCTCATGTTCCCCACTGAAATGGCAAATGGAAGGATATTTAATAAATATGCACCATGTGCAAACCACATGGTCTTCATCCTACAGGATCCTGCAAAACCTCAGACACATAATGGATGATAAAAATGAGCTTAACATCTCTTTTCTTACTCCTCACATCACAAATGAGATTTTACACTTCTCCATGCTTGTATGCAATAATGTTTAACCAAAATTCCAGAGTTTAAAGTCAATGCCTTCCATAAGGGGTTTGCTTAACTCTCCTATCTGTGTGTCACTTCTAGTGGTGTTTGCTCTTGGAAGTAAGATGTACAAAAAACCTCCCCCTGAAGGAAACATAGTGGTTGAAGTCTCCAAATGTATCTGGGTAAGTCAATGAATCTTTAATCCTCTCTATTTAAAAGTGGAGAGAAATACATGAAACATTTAACTCAAGGGACTATAAACATCGGTGTATATTTTTATTCTGTGCCTTTGTGGGTCAGTTCTTACATAGCCTATATTTCCACTCTAGTTGTGCTTATCCATCTTCAAAATGAAAAAGTTTTGTTGAATTCCAGCTAGATAAGAGTACTCTCTAGAGACTAAGGTGAAAATAAAAAAGCTACTGAGGGCTCTGGCATTCTGTGATTAGATTTGTCTAAAAAATTCAGAGGCAAAATGGATGAGGGTGGTTTTAACTGGGAAAAGACATCTTTTTTTTTTCTTTTTCTGATCCTCTCTTGGCTCTTCCCCAGTTTGCTATATCAAATCGCCTGAAGAACCGTTCCAGTGAAATTCCAAAGAGAGAGCACTGGCTGGACTGGGCAGAGGAAAAATATCCAGTGAGTCAGGATTGTAGAACTGAATTATCTGCTTAGGAGCTGTATGGACCATGTACTACCAGATGACTGATCACCTTTCCTTTGATTTTGGTCCCTAGAGGCCATTTTCTGCTGCTTCTTAGTAGTGTGGGCTCCTTCAGGTCACATAATTTTCTATGCCTCTAATTTCTTCACATCACTGCTCCTAATTCCTGATATAAACAATTTGAGACAAATGTAGAAAGCAAGCTCTATTTTGGAAGAGCTCTAACTGATCTGGGAGAGATTCTGTAGTCTCATTCACTCACCTGTTTCCTAGAGTCTCATTTTCTTCCTGATCTCCATCTAAATCCATCCTCATGGTTTATGCCTACTCCCTCAGTCATCTCTGACCCATGCTGTTTTCTTACTGCTTTCTAACCTTCTATCCTTCTGATGAGGGATTTCAGGTATTAGTAGATTTTTTGCATGCTCAGAAAGTGCCAGTTTTTTCCTTCTTCCTACAGAAACAGCTCATCTTAGATGTGAAGGCACTGATGCGTGTATTGTTCCTTTATATTCCACTGCCAATGTTCTGGGCTCTTTTGGATCAGCAGGTAAAAAAAGGTTTCTTAATAAACTTCAGGGATATACCTTGCTTACATTTCTTCCTCCCATTTCCTTCCACCATATGACATGAAATATCTCATGGGAGATATATATATGTGTGTGTGTGTGTGTGTGTGTGTGTGTGTGTGTATGTCACAACAGATATCTCTGTTCTCTAGGGCTCTCGATGGACTCTGCAAGCAACTAGGATGAATGGCAATATGGTGAGTAGAAGTCATTTTGCCATTCTCTTGATCTGTATCAGGGGAGTTAACTTTGAAATGATAGATTATCCATTTGCATTTATTTTTCCACCTCTTTTTGGAGTGGACCTCTGCTTTCTTTGGTATTAGGTATGCCCTTATAAGGAAACTTAATCTACTGGTGAAAATTGGCAAATTGTTCTGAAAGTCTTATAAAGATTAATTCTCATATAAAATTGGTGAGGGGAGAGTTTGGACTAGATGAGCTATAATATCCCTTCAACTTCTAGAACTATGATCTTAAGTGACTTGCCCAAGGTCACACAGACATTGTGTCAGGATGGATTTGAACCTGACTTAGGTCAGTTTGGTACTACTCTACACTTCCTTTTGTGTCATCTTCCTCCTAATGTATCATTATTTTAATGTAATTTAATGTTATCAGATGGACATCTAGGTGACTCATTGGATAGAATACTGGGCCTGGAATCAGGAAGATCTGAGTTCAAATCTGGGCTCAGTACTTGTGTGTCCCTGTCGTGTCTCTTAACTTCTATTTGCCTTAATCCCCAGGAGTGAGAAATGGCAAACCAGCCCAGTATCCTTGCCAAGAAAATCCCATGGGCAATACTGGCATGGTATTGTCCATGGGGTCACCAAGAGTTGGACACAACTGACAACAACATTCATGAGATCCTAACTTTTGTGAGATAGACAGACAGTTCTCAGTATAGGAGTTTTTATACTAATCTTTTCTCACAACAAGTCTGCGAAATCAGTGGTATGCAGTGTTATTGTCCTCTCCATTTTACAGATGAGAAATATTTATTAATTTTCGTTTTTATCCTAGGCATATACTGACCACAGGTCATTATGATCCTGCTTCTTTTCATATTTTAGAGATTGATTAATGCTTTTTCTTATTATATTTCAGGGAGTTTTCACATTCCAGCCTGAGCAGATACAGGTGGGACCCTCCCCATAGTCATGACTCCTTGTACCCTCCTTGGCACCCCTTCCCAGTTCAGCAACTAGGTGGTGATCTGCTTTCCACTTTGAGACAAGGAGGTCATAGCACTGGGGAAAAGGAATTCTTTTTGATACACCCTTCCAAACTATCTCCTTACTACCCGTGAAATGAATATTCACAGGAGTTTTGTTTATGCTGTTTCAAAGCGGATGCAATAATGTTTTGTAGACACTTTGTATGCTGAATAGAGCTTGTACTTATATCCTTTAGCCCCACTTCTTTTTATTTATTTATTTATTTAATTTTTTAAATTAACTTTTAACATTCATTTTCACAAAATTTTGGGTTCCAAATTTTCTCCCCTTTTGTCCCCTCCCCTCACCCCAAAACACCGAGCATTCTAATTGCCCCTATCACCAATCTGTCCTCTCTTCTATCATCCCTCCCTTCCCTTGTCTCCATCTTCTCTTTTGTCTTGTAGGGCCAAATAACTTTCTGTACCCCTTTACCTGTATTTCTTATTTTCTAGTGGCAAGAGCAGTACTCGACAGTTGTTCCTAAAACTTTGAGTTCCAACTTCTCTTCCTCCCTCCCTCCCCACCCCTTCCCTTTGGAAGGCAAGCAATTCAATATAGGCCAAATCTGTGTAGTTTTGCAAATGACTTCCATAATAGTTGTGTAAGACTAACTATATTTCCCTCCATCCTATCCTGTCCCCCATTACTCTATTCTCTCTTTTGATCCTGTCCCTCCCCATGAGTGTTGACCTCAAATTCCTCCCTCCTCCCCATGCCCTCCCTTCCATCATCCCCCCCACTCTGCTTATCCCCTTCTCCCCCACTTTCCTGTATTGTAAGATAGGTTTAGGTTTTCATACCAAAATGAGTGTGCATTTTATTCCTTCCTTTAGTGGAATGTGATGAGTAAACTTCATGTTTTTCTCACCTCCCCTCTTTTTCCCTCCACTAATAAGTCTTTTGCTTGCCTCTTTTATGAGAGATAATTTGCCCCATTCCATTTATCCCTTTCTCCTCCCAATGTATTTCTCTCTCACTGCTTGATTTCATTTTTTTTTAAGATATGATCCCATCCTCTTCAATTCACTCTGTGCACTCTGTCTCTATGTGTATGTGTATGTGCTTGTGCGTGTGCATGTGTGTGTGTGTGTAATCCCACCCAGTAGCCAGATACTGAAAATTTTCAAGAGTTACAAATATTGTCTTTCCATGTAGGAATGTAAACAGTTCAACTTTAGTAAGTTCCTTATGACTTCTCTTTGCTGTTTACTTTTTCATGCTTCTCTTCATTCTTGTGTTTGAAAGTCAAATTTTCTTTTCAGCTCTGGTCTTTTCATCAAGAATGCTTGAAAGTCCTCTATTTCATTGAAAGACCATTTTTTCTCCTGAAGTATTATACTCAGTTTTGCTGGGTAGGTGATTCTTGGTTTTAGTCCTAGTTCCTTTGACTTCTGGAATATCCTATTCCATGCCCTTCGATCCCTTAATGTAGAAGCTGCTAGATCTTGTGTTATCCTGATTGTATTTCCACAATACTTGAATTGTTTCTTTCTAGCTGCTTGCAATATTTTCTCCTTGACCTGGTAACTCTGGAATTTGGCCACAATGTTCCTAGGAGTTTCTCTTTTTGGATCTCTTTCAGGAGGTGATAGGTGGATTCCTTAAATGCTTATTTTGGCCTCTGATTCTAGAATATCAGGGCAGTTTTCCTTGATAATTTCATGAAAGATGATGTCTAGGCTCTTTTTTTGATCATGGCTTTAAGGTAGGCCCATAATTTTTAAATTGTCTCTCCTGGATCTATTTTCCAGGTCAGTTGTTTTTCCAATGAGATATTTCACATTATCTTCCATTTTTTCATTCTTTTGGTTTTGTTTTGTGATTTCTTGGTTTCTCATAAAGTCATTAGCCTCCATCTGTTCCATTCTAATTTTGAAAGAACTATTTTCTTCAGTGAGCTTTTGAACCTCCTTTTCCATTTGGCTAATTCTGCTTTTGAAAGCATTCTTCTCCTCATTGGCTTCTTGAACCTCTTTTGCCAATTGAGTTAGCCTATTTTTCAAGGTGTTATTTTCTTCAGCATTTTTTTGGGTCTCCTTTAGCAGGGTGCTTACTTGTTTTTCATGCTTTACTTACACGTCTCTCATTTCTCTTCCCAGTTGTTCCTTCACCTCTAACTTGATTTTCAAAATCCTTTTTGAGCTCTTCTATGGCCTGAGCCCATTGAGTGGGCTGGGATACAGAAGCCTTGACTTCTGTGTCTTTCCCTGATGGTAAGCATTGTTCTTCCTCATCAGAAAGGAAGGGGGGGAAATAAATACCTGTTCACCAAGAAAGTAACCTTCTATAGTCTTATTTTTTTTCCCCTTTTCTGGGCATTTTCCCAGCCAGTGACTTGACTTCTGAATATTCTCTTCACACCCACTTTGCCTCCAGATCTGCCCAGCCAGCACTTGGGGTCTGGGATTCAAATGCTGCTTCCTAGCCTCAGGGCTTTGGGCGGGGGCAGAGTTGCTATTCAGTGTGAGATTAAGTTCAGGTGCTCAGGTAGGGGCAGGGCTGCCACATGGGACTCAGCTCCCTCAGGGGGTTTATGCAGAGACCTTCAACAATGGATCCTGGCTCCTGCCTGCTTGGGGAGCCCCTGTCTGCTCCCGCCTCCGCTGCTGCCTCCCGAGGGGGCCTGAGTTATGGGGGCACCCCACTCCCCTCTTGGCAAGCAGAGAAAACCCTCTCACCAACCTTTGGGGCCCGTGGGTGGAGGAACCCGCTCATGGAGGGACCCACGCGGCCACTGGAGATCCCATCCCTGAAGCCTGCTCGGATCTGCTCCTCTCGGTGCCGAGGGGCCAAGGCAGGGCTGGACTCCACTCCCAGTCTGCAGCGCAACGGACCTTTGGTGTCTATTTTCAGGGTTCTCTGGAAGAGAAATCTCGTCTGCTCCCTTGTTCTGTGGCTTATGCTGCTCCAGAATTTGTTGGGAGTTCTTTTTTACAGATATATTTTGTGAGCTGTGGGTTTGGAGCTAGCGTATGTGTGTCTTTCTACTCCTCCATCTTGGCTCCGCCCCCCCCCCAACTTCTTACCAAATATTCTCATTTCCAGTTTCATTTTCCCTGGAGCTACATAGTTGAGGCACCTGTGAGGAATGGGGGAATCCAGATTTGGTCATTTTTGTACCCACTCTACAGAGGGATTGCCTGCAGAGAGGAAGAGATTTCTTGCCTTCCAGTGTCCAAATGGCCCTATTCAGGGAAGTTAGTCTTAGACAAATTAAATGAATTTGAGGGTGGATGGCAAGCAGGGCATATTATCAAGAACATCATACAGATGAGGGAATTCATGAATTGGATGTGAAGGGTCTGGGTGGTAGGCTCTGAAGGTTTAAATACTCAGGGCAGTGGAGGGATGTGAAGAAATAACTATTTTTGAAATGTTCTAGATTTTTCATGACCCTTCCTTCCTCTGGTTCTCCTGTTACCCAATGAACTTGACTCTCAGTCTCCTCTGCTGTCTCTTCATCTCAGTTGTGTTCTGTCCTGAACATGTCTTTTTCCTTGATGCTCTCTCCCTTCATGATCCCATCCCAACCTCCGAGAGGTTGAATCATCCTCTATTCAGATGAATCCCAAATCTTTATACTCAATCTCTCTCCTGAACTCCAGTCACATATTAAGCTCTCCAGGACATTTCAAGCTGGATATTTCAAACTCAGTATGTCCCAAACAGAACTCATCTTTCCCTCCAAACTCTTCCCTCTTCCTGACTATCCTATTACTGTCTGTGGCTCCACATTCCTCCCAGTCACCCAGGCTCAGTGGCGTCCTTGATTGCTTATATCCAACGTGTTGATAATCTCCTCCTTCACATCCCCTTCTCTCCACAATTTCCTCCTTCATATGCTCCTCTCTACACTTGTTCAGGCCCTCATCCTCTCACCTGAGCTATCGCAACTAGGTACATAATTAGTTACATGTTATCTCCTCTATTGCATTGTGAGCTCCTCATAAGGAAGGACTGCTTTTTGTATTTTTGTTTTACTAAGATAACACCAGCAAGTAACTTAATGCCAGGCACTTGCTAATTAATCATTTAATAAATACGTATGGGCTGACTAACTGAATGGGATGATGACTGAAAGTGCAAACCTTTGAAAATTAGTGGGAAATGGAGTGCCAACTCTAAATTGAAATTGAACTCTATACTTCAGAGGTCAGCCAATGGATCTGGAGTAAGGATGCATTCATGGAGTGTGCTGGGGTTAGGCTGGGAATGAACCAAAGGGGGATGACCCTCTTCCAGATGGGTATTTCATTACAAGTTATTGTCTCTGTTGGGATGTTATTAACTGGTCTTCCTTATGTGGCATCACAGGTCCTGAATCCCTTTCTGGTGCTTGTCTTCATCCCATTGTTTGACTTTGGGCTTTACCCTTTGATCAACATGTGTGGAATCAGTTTCACGTAAGTACTTGCTGTGTCTGTTTCATTGAACACAACTTATTTCCTTTATCTAGTTCTGAGATAGAAATTGATGCTGGTAGTATCTGTCTAGTCATACATTGAGGTAAGTTTGCCAAAGTTTCTCTTTCTCTTAGTGGTTCATGTCAAGACCATTTGTAAATTCTACAAATGAAGACTGATCTCTGTAATTCCCTTTTTCTTGTGCCACATCTAATTGTGCCTTTAGGATGATGACCCATTTTTTTTTTCGGTGAGAGTAGAGTATAGGAGACAACTTTATGAATCACCTTCTGTGGTATTGTGTTTGTATGAGATATTTGTGAAGCACTTCGATCGTGCTTGGCACATGGTAGGTATTTAACAAGTACTATTGTCTTCTTCTTTCCCTGTATTGCTTCTTCTAAGGAATTCAGAGTATTTAGTGACTTAAATGGGATGAGACTCATTCCTCTTTGTAAAGGAGAATCACATAATCCCTGGGTGAGGAGAGTTGTAAATCTTTTTACCTTTAAATTAGACTATCTCAATCCAAGTATACATATAGATGAATGTGCCTCTTGCTTGCAGAAGACATTTCATAGTTTTCTCTCATTCTGATTAGTAGGACAATCTTGAAATAATTGTTTGTGCCAAGGATTTTCTTCCTTTGTGCAGATCTCTTAGGAAAATGGCAACTGGTATGATTTTGGCATCCCTAGCATTTGCAATTGCAGCTACTGTTGAGATCAAGATAAATGTGAGTATAAACCTGAGATTCAAGTACATAAGCTCTAATGCAAATTGAAAATGCCTCACTGAATATTCTCTCCTTAGTTAGAGGATCTACCATCAAAAACTATTTTTTAAAAATGTATTTTGCATATTTTATAATCTGTTCCTCCCAGTGCCTGCCCTCGCCATGAACAAAAATTGAAACCTAAAGCCCTCAACATGTGCATTTCAGTAAAATAAATTCCCACATTGGTTATGCCCAAAAATGTTTCTTCATTTTAAGTTCTTCCCCTCTCTAGCAGGAAGTAAGTGTTTCATCTTTAGTTTTCTGCATTCATTGTTTATCACTGCATCAGTTCATTCAAAATTCTTCTCTACGATGTTCTCAATATAATAATAGCAAATTATCCATGGTTTTATTAGTGTGGATGAGTCACTAACACAGATGAGTTAATCATGTGCATTTTAGTAGTTGATTTTTAGGAAAGGGTATGACCTAACATAGATCACCTGATGGCCAAGTTTCTGGGGATAAACAGTTAGGCTGTTCCTTTGATTGGAAGCATACTCAAAGACTTTTCCAGCTCAATAGGACCTAACAGAAGATGTGCTCCCCTGTCATTAGTTTGGGAACCATAGGCTGCCTCCATGCCATGCCTCCACAATGGTTTCAGGAGGCATCATTGATCAGAATCATTGACTTTATATATTGTCCTAAAAAAGCTTTAATGGCTTAAAACTGCACTAAGACTTTTGGACAAGCTTTATAATGCTTTGACAGTTTATGAACTGGCACTTATCTCCATTTTCCAAAGGACAACTGAGGTTCAAAGAGGCTAGATGGTTTTCCCAAGGTGAGAGAGCTAGTGACTGTAACCTTAGCAGAGGTGAGACTTGAACCCAGGCCTTCCAACCACTTCAGAATGCTTCCTGCCTAATTCAAATCTTTCTGAATTTCCATTTCCAGCCATTCTTTTTTTAAACTGACATATAGTACTGTTATTCAATTCTTTTTTATATTAATTTATTTGTTTTCAGTTTTCTACAATCACTTCCATAAATCTTAGGTTTTCACCCACTCACTTCCCCTTCCTCCCACCTCCCCCTGAGATGGCATGCAATTTTATATGAGTTCTACACATACATTCATACTAAATACATTTTCACTTTGCATGGAAGAATTAAAATGAATGGAGTAACCGTGAGAAAAATGGAAACAAAACAAAACACAAGAGAAAATAGCTAGCTTCATGCTGGCATCCAATTCCATAGTTCTTTCTTTGGATGTGGAAGGCATTTTGCACAAGAGTCCATTGGGAATTTTTTAGGTCCTTGAACTGCTGTGAAGGGCTAAGTCTACTAGAAAAATTCCTCACACACTGTGGTTATTGCTGTGTACAAAGTTCTCCTGGTTGTGCTCCTTTCACTCTGTATCAGTTCATATAAGTCTTTCCAGGCCTCTCTGAAATCTTCCTGTTCATCATTTCTTATAGCACAATAGTATTCCATTACATTCATATACCACAACTTGTTCAGTCATCCTCCAATTGATGGGCATCCCCTTGATTTCCAGTCCTTGGCCACCACAAAGAGAGCTGCTATAAATATTTTTGTATATGTGGGACCCTTTCCCATTTTTATGATCTCTTGGGGATACAGTCCTAGTAGCGATATTGCTGGGTCAAAGGGTATGCACATTTTTGTAGCCCTCTGGGCATAGTTCCAAATAGCTCTCCAGAATGGTTGGATCAGCTCCCAGCTCCACCAACAATGAATTAGTGTTCCAACTCTCCCACATCTTCTCCAACATTTATCATCTTCCTGTTTTGTTAATGTTAGCCAATCTGATAGGTGTGATGTGGTACCTCAGAGTTGTTTTGATTTACATCTCTCTTTTCAGTAGTGTTTTAGAGCATTTTTTCATGTAGATAGCTTTAATTTCTAACTCTGAAAACTGGCTGTTCATGTCCTTTGACCATTTATCATTTGGGGAGTCCAGCCATTCTTAATAAACTATAAATGTATGTGATGCCAATGCTAGGTACATAGATGATACACTACACCAATAAATTTGAAGGCAGAGTTGAAGATCAGGACTGAGTTCCATGATGCTTATGATTCTGTTACTATTGAGGAGGGGCAATTGGGGTCAAGCAACTTATGCATAGTTTATGCAACTAGTAAGTGTGAAGTGTCTGAGACTGGATTTGAACTCAGGTCCTGCTGACTCCAGGGACAGTGCTCTATCCACTGTACCACCTAGCTGCCCCTAAAGTATATGATTCTTGCATGTGCTTATTGCTGTTAGGAACTGAGCCCACATAAGCCAGGAGGCAAAGAGGTTTACCTGAGGATTGTGAATCTGGCAGATAATGAAGTGAAAGTATCATTGATGGACTATCATAACAACTCTCTGTTTCCAGAGCCCATCAAGCCCTTTCAGGTGAGGGGGGATGGAACCAGGATGGTTTGGGATCACCCTTATCCCCAGTATCCCCAATTATCAGCATGATTGTTTAGAATGGCCCAGTGAAAGATTTAAACAGTCTCCTAATCACTGCCCTTGTAAGAGTAGAAGTCTATGGGTCCATGGACTTGGATGGAGGAAAATACATCTCTATTTCAGTATAATATCTTTACTCATTTCTGAGTCTCCATGTCCTTCACCTTTTGTGGAATTGGGATGCTCATGAAAGTAGCAAAGAGACTATCTGACAGCCACCTAAAATCACAGATTTAGACCTGGAAGAGATCTTAGAGATCATCTGGTGGTCTCTGGATTCCACTTCCAACCTCCTCATGTACAAATAAAGAAAATGAGTCCCAGAGAAGTTATATGATTGGACTAAGGCTGTGCAGTTACTAAGCAGAACTGGGATTCATACTTACGCTGTCTGATTTTACAATGAAGACTCTCTAACTTCAACACATTATGTCTTTCTACAGAACAAAACAGACCATTGCAAAATGGTCCTGACCACAGAGAGTCAGCATTTTCACTTCCAGCTACAGTATCACAACATATCTATTACCAGGGAACACATCCTGGAAGAGAAGAACAGATACAGCTTGGTCATTCATGGAGATCAAAGTGGAGTTTCCAGTATGCTGGTGAGTGTTGATGAGGCTGACATACATACACATACACACACATACACACACACACACACATATATATATATATATACATGACATAGATACATACATAGGTGATAGGTTCATTAATTGGGCAGAATGATCTTTGTCATTCTTATTATGCAAGCCTCTGCTTCCCTAGTAAAAATAATTATTTCATGGCTAGGTCTAAAAAATGAAAAAGAAATCGTTTTACTCTGAATTTAATGAACACTCCTCCCCGCAAAAAAGAGGAAAAAAATGCCATATCTTTCCATGTACAAAGTAGAACAGAGAAAAGGATTATATGTAAAAGCACAAGTTTCTATTACATGGAGCTTACTTTTCCTAAAAAATATATAATACATTCAACATGTTATTTTCAAAGGTGACCTGCTTATCTGTGTTTACTTCTGAACTTCCATTCTGATCTCCCCTCAAATTAGCCTCTTCGGACATTTGCCATGTACAAAAATGTATGTTTCATTAATTACATCAAGTTTATTAGTCTATCAGGAAGTCTATCATCTTTTACATTCATATACCATAATTTATTTAGCCATTCCTTAAATGATGGGCAGTCCTTTTCTTTCTCATTCTTGATGCAACAAAAATTATTTCTATGGAGCAGAGCCAAGCAGTGTAAAGGCAGGGGCTCACCTGAGTTCACCCCCAAACCACTCTAAAAACCATTAGATAATGACTCAAAACAAATTCTAGAGTAGCAGAACCTACAAAAAGATAGTGAAAAAGTATTGCTATGACTATTTTTGTGCATATGGATCTTTTTCTTTTATCTTTGACGTTTTTGGAGGTTAGGGCTGGTAGTAATATCCTGGATCAAAGGCACAGATTAAAATTCGAGGGTATAGTGTTCAATTTACGCTCCTTATTTTTCTGCAGTCTTTCAACAGCTGTAATTTTCCTTTTTTTGGTCATCTTTGCTAACATAAGTATGAGGTGGGCCATAGTTTTGATTTTCATTTATCCAATTATTCATGATTTGTAGCAATTTTTAATCATTTGGGTTTTTTCCTTTTGAGAATTGCCTGCTTATATCATTTGATAATTATCTAACTTATTTTGATTTCCCCGTGTTGTAGATGAAGGACATGGTAACCTCAACAGCCGATGGGATGGCAGCTGTGAGGTACATATCACTGGAAATTCCTGGGGTCTTCTTTCTCCACTGGATCATGATCTAGGTCTGATATGTGGGCTGTGGGTGGAGAGACCCCTGCTTGTGCTGATTAGAGATTCATTCCTGGACTGCCTAGAGTGATAGGATCAATAAATATTTTCCCTGAGAGTGAAAGCACAGCAAAGAGGCAGGTTGACTTTGAGGGGTTAGGATATAGCTCAGTAACTTCACATAGTCCTGGACCCTGTTGCCTAAATGTCTCCTGCTTGTATTTATCCTTTCCCTTTTGATCTGTGTTCCAAAAAAGAAAGAAAGATATTATGTCAGGAATTCTTAACCTTTTTGGTATCACGAACCCATTAGGCAGTCTGAAGCCTATTTACACTTTCTCAGGAGCATGCTTTTAAAGTCATAATATAAAATACACAGAATTATAAACAAGACCAATTCTATAGAAAATACATTTATATAAACACTTATAAAAACACAGAAACTGTGTTCATGGACCCCAGGTTAAGAACTCCTACATTAGGGAATTTTTTTCAGGGGTTTGTCTGATCCTGTCCTAACATCCTTATTCTCACTTACAGGTTTATTAACACCTTGAATAAAGATGTTAACCTCACCTTAAGTAGAGATGTCTTCTTCAGTGTTGGTGAAGACTATGGAATCTCTGCCTACAAAACCTTGGAAAGGGGAAAGTAAGGGCCTTATCCTCGTGGGAATTACTTCAACAAGACTTTATCAAATATTTGTAATGTGCATAAGTGAAAGGTTGAGGCATATCTGGAGTAATCAGGTATGGAAAGGGACATATGGATCAGACTTCAGATCATGTTCTTCTCAGCTGAATTCCAGTTAAATGGAGAAGAAGGTCCCCATCATAATTTCCCTCCTACATACCCATTGTCCTGTACAGAAGTTGGGAGATAAGGAATTACACCAGAAACCAGAGGGGAATTGTGATCTGTAGCATTATGACTGAAGCAAAACTTAATATTGGGTGACCTATTCACTGTAGATAATCCTGCATGTTTTCATGGCTTATCAACCAGGGCTTGCCTTCCCTGGGCCCAGCAAATTTCTGCAGTTCCTCACCTACTTAGGAATCTACTATAGTGCCTCATGGAAATCTACTTGTCCATATAACTATGTGGCTGAGTACTTTACTCCTAAGATTTGTTTAATTTGGAAAACGTTGTACCTTGACAGTGAAAATTCTAGATCAAGGTGCAGAAGGGTAGTCATTCTTTACACATTTCAAAAAACAAATTGCATTTAAATCACTTATCTTTTTTTATTGCATCATTATTTAAATCAGGAGAGAGAGTGTGAGAGAGAGCACAATGTCTTATTTTTCTAGAATAGAAAGGGAATATCCTTTTTTAAATATATAATATATATAAAATTTTTCAGTTCTCACCATTCACTTTCACAAGAATTTGAATTCAAAATTGTCTCTTCATCTGTCCCTACCCCTAACCCCAGGACAGCATGCACCTCATCCACCCCTTTCTCCAATCTGTCCTATTACTCTCCCCCTTCTTCATTTCCTTCCCCTCTGTTTTCCTGTAGGGCAAAATAGATTTCTAAACCCCATTACCTGTATATCTTAATTTCTAGTTGGATGCTAAAACAATTTTTAACACTCATTATTAAAGCTTTGAATTCCGTAATTTCTCCTTCCTCCCCACCCACCCTCATTGAGAAAACAAGCAATTCAATATAGGTCGTGCATAATGTGACAAAGCAAAACACTTTCATATTAGTTATGTTGCAAAGGACTAACCACATTTCCCTCTGTCCTATCCTGCCCACTATTTATTCCATTCTCTCACCTGACCTGTCCTCTCATAATAACGTTTGCTTCTGATTATCCATTTCCCCAATTTTCTGCCCCTTCTATTATCTTCCCTCTCCTACCCCCTTCTCCCTTGCTTTCCTACAGAGTAAAATAGATTTCCATATCCAATTGAGTGTGTGTTATTCCCTCCTTAAGCCAAATCCCATGAGAGTAAGGCTCAATTATTTTCTTTCATCTCCCCTCTCTTCCCCTCCATTGTAAAAGCTCTTTCTTGCCTCTTTTATTGAGATTATTTGTTACATTTTACCTCTCCCTCCATTCAATAGTAAATTTTATTTTTTAGGTATTCTCCTTTCATATTCAGCTTACCCTGTACCCTCTGTCTATGTATTTTAATATACACACAAATACACCCAATGTACACATACAAACCTACATATATATGTATATGTAAAATACATATACATACATACCCATACATACCTACATGTACATATATACATATATAGACATATATACACATATATATACACATACATACATATAAATATATACACATATGTATATGTCTTTCTGAGGCACAGTGTGGTTTTGGATTTGATATCCCTCTTTTACTCTTTCTCCAGATACCATCACGTGCAGTGTAGGACAGAAGACAAGGAGTTCTTCTTGGATCTGGGACTACTTGACTTTGGTGCAGCATATATGGTTGCTATTATTAATGTAGGTAGCTCTTCCTCTTCTCATTTCAGTCCCCTTACCTTCACTTTCCCTCACCCAAGGAGACTTCTTGTAAGTAGAGGATAGGATCTGTAAGCAAGTCAGAAAAGATAAAATGTTATAGTCATCATGTCTGCAAGAAGCTCATTGTACTCATTCATTGGGTAAAACATCCGTTGTCCAGACTAGCCCTTGAAGGCCCACTGAGATCTCTCCATGTTATATAACTACTTCTAGGATTAGGAATGTAAGGTATTTTATAGTCCTAAGTGACATAAGGGTTGGAAATCAGAATTTACCTTGATTGAGTCTTCATAGTCAAGTGAGACAATCTGCCCTAGTGTCAACATGGCCCCTAGAATCAATATCACTATCTGGAATGTGTTTGGGTAGGTTGCTGCTTCGTAAATATGAGTTGAGCTAAAAGTCCTAGGTGTCTTGGCTCCTTGAAACCCATATCCACTTAGGAGATCACTAATACGGCAAAAGGGTCAATTTAGCTTTGGCTGGTCAAATTGTGTATATGTGAGGGAAGGTGTGACCTTGGTTTTTAATATAGATCTCAATCTGATCGTAATTTTGTCTGACCTGTTAGATGACTATCAAAGAGTAGAAGCTGTCGATGCTTTTCAATAGGTTGACAATTAGGAAAACCATGAGAAGACTCTTAACAGGACTGGTTGAAAAGATCCTGCATGGGGCATCCAGGTGGTACAGTAGATTGAGCACTGACCCTGGAGTCAGGAGTATCTGAATTCAAATCAAGCCTCAGACACTTGACACTTAACTAGCTCTGTGACCCTGGGCAAATCACTTACCACCTGGTTGCCTTGCAAAAAATAAAAAAGAAAGAAAGAGAAAAGATACTTATCTCAGAAGTGTTTTCTGGTTCTACTCATTAGTATGTCTCCCTTCTCTCCTGGTTAGAGTTCTGATCAGGGTCTCCAGGCATGGAAAACTGAAGATGTATCTCCTAATCAAATATCCATTGCATGGCAGATACCCCAGTACATAATAGTCACTGCAGCTGAGGTTATGTTCTCTGTCACGGGACTTGAGTTTTCCTATGCTCAGGTAAGGTAGTTTTTCTTTTAATGTTGAATTTAACAAATACCAAGTAACAAGTATTTTCATATTCATAATTAAAAAAAGGAATCAGGAGATTGTACATGAAACTGCAGATATTTATTATGGTGTATAGCTTGCTTTTCTTTTAAGTTTATAAGTCAGCTTACCTTGCTTCCTTCAAGTCCCAGTAAAAATTTCACCTTCTACAGGAAGCTTTTCCCAATCCTTCTTCATTCTAGTGTTGATTTGATTGTTCCCTTTTAAATCATATTGTTGGTTTAAGCTGTTTTCATGTTGTTTCCCACAAAAGATTGTGAGTTCCTTGAGTGTAGGGATTACCCTTTGCCTTTCTTTGTATCCCCAGGGCTTAGCACAGTGCTTGGCAGGCACTTAATAAATATATTATTTACTGACTGATGATTAACCAGCTTTCAAAGCTGTCTCAGGTAAGGATTTACAAGGTAGGGGTAGCATGATTCTTGTCATTCAGTTGTAACTGACTCTTCCTCTGTTACCACAGACCTTAGCACAACAGGCCCTTCTATCCTCCACTATCTCTTGAAGCCAATCCAAGTTCATGTTCATTGTTTCCATGATACTATCGATCCATCTCATCCTCTGCTGTTTGTTCCCTTTTCCTTTTGCCTTTAATCTGTCCTAACATGAATCCTGTGTTCTCATTATTTAAGTTTCAGCTTCAGTATTTGACCTTCCAGTGAAGAGCATGAATTAATTTCTCTAGGTACTGACTGGTTTGACCTCCTTGCTGTAAAGTCTCCTTCAGCACCATAGTTCAAAAATGTTGATTCTACTGTGCTCAGCTTTCCTTATAATCCAACTCTCCCAGCCATACATCACTATTGGAAAAACCATAGCTCTGACTATATGGACCTTTATCAATAAGGTGAAATCTCTGCTTTTTAGTATGTTGTGCAGATTTGCCAAAGCTTTCCTTCCAATGAGCAAGTGTTTTTAAATTTCATGGCTTCCATCATCATCTGCAGTAATGTTTGAGCATGATTCAGGGAACTATTCATTTGAATTCTTGAGTTATTCTAACAAAGTATAGGACACAGGCCAAGGCACTCCTTCCTTCTAGGTCTTAGGCTCTTAACCTATGCTTGGCCCCAAGTGACTCTTCATAACCATGGGACCAAGCAATCCATGTATTCAGAGGAAGGCATTGGACTCAAGAGTGCATGACAGCTAAGAGTAGTGAGTAATATTTGATTTTAAATGTTTGTTTCCCAGTAGAACACAAAGCTCTTCAAAGGTAAGGATTATTGATCTTTGTCTTTATGTATCTAGACCTTAACATGGTCTCTTACACACAGTAAACATTAATGAATCCTTATTGAGTGAAAAGGTTCTTGGGAAGTGAAATAAGGGATGGATGCCTTTTGGAGAAAATGAAAATGCTTAGAGAAACTCTGTTTACAAATTTCTTTGTGTCTTCTTTAGGCCCCCCTCAGTATGAAGTCAGTACTACAAGCAGCCTGGCTCCTGACAGTGGCCATGGGGAATATCATCGTACTCATTGTGGCACAGACAAGTGCTTTGGTACAGGTATGGGTCCTATGAAGACAGGTCACATGCATTCCCTTAGGCACCTCCTGTGTTGCTATATTGCGAAGCAAGTTGGCTGCATGGCTGCTGCCTGTAAGGGGGACAACTGAGGCTGTGGCTGTCATTGGAAGTGAACAATGACTCCCACAGGTGTAGGTGAGAACAAACAAGGTAGCTAGAATGCATAATGAAATGGGGCCAAAAGACAACTAAGAAAGAGCTATCTTTATTTTAAAATAATGAAAGCTGATGGCCACAGAATGCTTCAGAATTACTGTAAGTATTCTATCAAGAGGGACAGGAACTGGGGCAGAGGCAGGAGCAGGGAAGCTATATGGAAGTTAGGTGGAGATATGAGAATTCATTCATATATATCATCTGTAATCTTACTCTGAAATCTCATAGTGGTATGGAAGGAATCCTGAATTCTCACAGGTTATACCAACAGTACGAACTCTTGTCGGATCCTACTGATTTGGGAAGGCTTTGCAAAGAAGCCCAGAAATGGCCTCCATGTCTCCTCTCTAAGCATCAACTTTAAGTTCAGAGATGCTCATCACCAGCAGTTGGTCATCAGGGGATGAATTTTTGTAGCCTTAGCAACTTATTTAAACTGTGTACTGAAGTGTTGAAAGGCTTCAGTGGGAAGTCCTTTCAACCATGTGAATCACAATGGTGAAGAGAATATCCAGACGAAGAAATCATAGATCTTGAAGACACTGAATTATGGCTTTTTGAAGATGTTTGCTTCAGTATAGAATTAAAAGGAGAGTTAAAAAGAAAGAACTTTTCTGTATCTTGAGGGAAGCATGGTGTGGTAGACTGGTGAATTTGGATTGAGGGGTGCAGAAAGGAGAATGGATGCAGGTGAGGGTCTCCATAATGGAAGCCTACTGAGAACAACTTATTTCCTTTCCTTCTCCCATGCACGTCTAGTCATAGCTCTGAGCCTTTAAGATCCTTGAGTGAGTAGTACTTATGGATTCAGTGAGGTCAGAATTTTCTAGAGTTCACCTCTTGCTAATAAAAAATAATGGCAAGAGTATAAATTTTCTTACAGTACTTTCCCTTACTAATATCCTATTCCAATATCTTATGGAAGTGATCCTGGAGTGATGAAGACTGTACCAACAGAGCATGAATTCTGCTTTATTCTACCAAGCCATGAAGTTTTTGAATAAAGAACTGATGGCAGACTGTCAGTCATCCAAACGTCAGCCTATACAGGTTTAGGGACTCGTCACCAGACTGGCTATAGAGCAACTCGAAAAGATTCTGATAAGTCACAAAAGTTGTGATATACATTGATATGCATACAGATCCTCAACATAATTGAACCATATAATAGTTTACAATTTACAAAGCACTTTCCTCCCTGTAACTCAGTGAGGCAGCTAATGTTACACATGAGGAAACAAACTTTCGTGAAGTGATTTGTCCAATGTCACTGCCCTGGGAATTAACTCCAGGTGTTCTGGCATCAAGATATCCAGAGAAGGCAGATTTCATATCCTCCTACAGTCCCAGTACCACATATCATAGAAGGAAACAGTTCTTTCTAATACTTAGCCAGCAACTCCAATACTGTAGTATCAACCTAATCAGCTTGACTTAATCCTCAGAAAAGCTAGAATTACTGTTTGTCCATATTTGTATTAATTGATTAGCATCACAGAATCATCTCTAGACCTGAATTCTCTGGAATGCCTCACCAAGAAATCTTTCTTTGGGGAGATTTTGTGTATGGCAATATGACACCCATACAACACCTCCAGTGAACTATGACACATTTCCTAAGGTCTTTTTTAAAATTTCTTTTTTCCTTCTATCTTTCTCTTCACAGTGGGCTGAATTTACCCTGTTTTCCTGTCTTCTTCTTGTTGTTTGTATCATCTTTTCCATCATGGGCTACTACTATATCCCTGTGAAACCAGAAGATGCTTATAGTCTGGACGACACAATGCCTTCCCACATCAAGGAGAACACGAAAAACCTTGTGACCAAGAAGACAAAACTCTGACTGCTCCCTTAGCTCTATTCCAAGCCTTTTTTTTTTTTTTTTTACCTGCCCTAATCAATCTAACTCATCCCTGGTCCTGGCCCAGATTACATCTGTCACTGAGTATTCTTCCTTCTACTGGGCTAAGCCAAAGAAGTAGCACTGATTTCATCAGAGACCCTCACCTGCAGCTCTCTTTCATCCTCTCCCTCTAGCGACACCAACCCTGGAATAGGAACCTACTGCACATTGGAGCAAGAAATCCAACCACTCCATACCTCAGTCCTACCACCTATTAATGGAAAATAGTCTGTTGTACATTGTTTTGTGAAGCTGGGACAGATGGTTATTCCCTGTGTGTCTAACAGAATGTGAAGAACATAATTTAGCATATGTTACTGTGTAACTGTGACATTCTTCTGTGTGTGAATGCATACTTGTTGAGGGAGAAGAAAAATATGCACCTGTATTTGCCATTTGGAATATTACCAAATGTACTTGGTCTTCCTGTCTAGGCCCTGGTCATGTAACTTTGTTATGTCTAGAAACTGGACTTTTGTCAGTGCAACAGGATTGCTTAACCCTAAGTAAACTGATTTATGTTAATCAAGCCATAGGAGATGATTAGTTTTTATACAATTAATATTATTATTCATGAAGTCTACTAAGGATATTACTACTAATAATAGCAGTTCATTTTTTCAAAGCAGTTTCCAGTTTATAACAGTCTTTTGTGGTAGCTCAATTAACAAGTCAGAATGTTAATTTATTAACTTCTAGTGGAAAAGTGCTTGAAAGGGACTAGGATGTTTTTATCCCAAGGGGACATGGAAAGAGGAGACACCCTTTTTCCAAGTATTGATATATAATAGAAACCATGTTAAAGAAATAAAGTTTTCTTGGTACTCTTAGGAACAGAGAAAGGGAAGTGGATGGTTTTTAAGGGCATGTTGTATGAAAATTATGGGAAAATGATTATCATCCTTGTCCCCCAACACTGAACCATAGCCATTGTGTTTCCCTCTCTGCCCCTGCCTCAGATCATGCAATATATTTGCTAATTGTCACCCTCTATTTTCAATATTTATTACTTCTCTGTTAGCATTTTCTCTGAATTATATCATCCCTTTCCACTTAACCCTGATTCAAAATAGCTTAATAATTCTGAAAACCTGTCTCTTGGGCATAGCCTCTGCTACCAACCCCACAAGCTTGTGTTTCAGGATCTGGGTGGCAGGTTTTCTTTATAGCAGTAATTTACTTTGATTCTCTAACACTCCCAAAGAGGCAGAAAACATTGATTCTGCATGGCCACATGAAGGTACAGAAGTGTAATTGTGTGTGTTGGAGAGGATGGTTCAGAAGACACACCAATTAAACAATTAGATAGGAAGGACTTTTATGCCTATGGGATAGAGACTATGTTAGAAACTTAGCTGGAGTCAATCCTCTTTCCCTGGGGTTTATGCTCACTTAACAACTAGCAAGACTACAATACCTTCAAATCAAAAAGGTTGATGATGCCTAGTTTCAAGTATGTATTTGCATTCAGCAAAATAAGAAGCAAGGAAAGGGGAGGAGGGAAACTAGAGTCAAGGTACTGTGAAATGTTATAAGATAATATAAATGTTATGTAGTATAAATTTTATTACAAAATAAATAGGCTGAAATACAGAAGGTCCCATTTCTGTCCAACAGTGTCACTCAAAAGCAAGAAAAAATGAATTTAACAATTATATTACAGAGAAAAAGGAAACAAAATATGCCCATTGAAAAAAAATTCTGTGAAATCTCTGGAAATCAAAGAACAATAGCAAGAAACTCAGATTCAAAAGAAAAAGAAATTTGAAAGGATTTAGTAGGATGGAATTAGGTTGATCTCTCAAATTGGAAATAATAAAAGTAGGCAACATGGAACAGATGATAGGGTTTCTCCAAAGTGATAAGAGTCTTTGAAAAAGAAAAACAGATTTGGATTTCTAAAAATAAAAAGTGGAAAATTTTGGGGGAAGAAAAGCAAAAGACTATAACTTAGAAACTTGATTCTGTTTAACTCAGTGACAGACCTTGAAGACAGTATAGGATGTACTGAGAGTTTGTTTCTCCTAGAAGTACATGATAAATTTAAAATCAAAACCTTATACCATGTGAAAAAAATACAAGTTACCTGAACATTAGAATGTAAAGAAATAAGAGAACAAAGCACTATGCTAGTTGCTTTACAATTGTCTCATTTGATCCTCAAAACCCTCCTGGAAGTTAGGTGCTGTTTTTCCTATTTTACATTCAAGGAAACAGAAAGTGCAGGGTATTATAACTACTGGTTGAAACCAGATTTGAAGCCTTTCCACAGGGCCACCTTTTTATCAAGTCTTTTTTTTTTAAGTCACGATTGACTGTCTATGATCCCATTTGGTATTTTCTTGGTAAAGATATTGAAGCAGTTTGCCATTTCCTTCAACTCATTTTACAAATGAGGAACTGAGAAAAACAAGGTTAAGTGAGTTGCCCAGGGTCGCATAGCTAATAAGTGAGGCCAAATTTGAACTCATGTCATGAATAGGGTTGGCGGTGGGGGAGAAATAGGTTGGAGGGAAAGAGAAAGTAATCACAACTGAAAGTGAGTGAGATGAACTAACTCCCCCCATAAAATGGAGGCAGACGGCAGAATGGATTAAAAACCATAATCCAACAAGTTTATAACAAAACACATTTGAAACACGTCTACACGCAGGGTAAAGGCAAAAGTTTGCAGTAGAATATATTATGCTTCAGCTGATGTAAAAAAAACAGAGGTAGCAATTCTAGTCTCAGACAAAGCAAAAGCAGAAATAGATCTAATCAAAAGAGATAAGGAAGGAAATTATATCCTGCTAAAAGGCACTATAGACAATAAAACATCATGATCAGGTAGGATTTATAGCAGGAATGCAGAGCTGGTTCATTATTAGGAAAACTATCAGTACTACTGTTCTTATCAACAACAAAACTAACAAACTATATGATTATCTCAATCGATGCAGAAAAAGACAAAATACAGCATCCATTCTTATTGAAAACACTGGAAAGCATAGGAATAAATTGAGCCTTCCATAAAATTAGTATTTTCCTTAAAACCATCAGCAAGCATTATATGCAGTGTGATAAGCCAGATGGCATTTCCAGTAAGATCAGGGATGAAACAAGGATGTCCATTATCATCACTGTTATTCAGTATGGTTCTAGAAATGTTTAGCTTTAGCAATAAGAGAAGAAAAATAAGGAAATTAGAATAGGCAAAGAAGAAATTAAGTTATCACTCTTTGCAGATGATATATTAATATACTTAGAGAATCAAATAAAAAACTACTTGAAATAATAACTTTGGCAAAGTTAACAAAATAAACCAGATAAATCATCTGCATTTCTCTATATTACTAACAAAGCACAATAGCAAGAGATAGAAAGAGAAATCCCATTTAAAGCTACCATAAACTATAAAATAGCTGGGAGTCTACCTACCAAAATGTACCCAGGAACTATATGAACACAATTACAAAACACTTTTTGCACAAATAAAGTCAGATTTAAGTAAGTGAAAAAATATCTGTTGCTCATGGCTAGGTCAAGCTAATATAATAAAAATTACTATTCTACCTAAATTAATTTACTCATTCAGTGCCATACCAATCAGACTACCAGATACTTACCTTCTAGAGCTAGAAAAAATATCAAAATTCAACTGGAAGAACAGAAGGCCCAGGATATCAAGGGAATTAATGAAAAGAAATGCTAGGAAAGGTGGCCTAGCCCTACCAGATCTCATATTATATTATAAAGCAGCAATCATCAAAACCACTTGGTACTGGCTAAGAAATAGAAGGGTAGACCAGTGGAATGGGTTAGGTACTCAAGACACAGTAGTAAAATAATATAGCAATCTACTGTTTGATAAACCTAAGGACTCCAGCTTCTGGGAAAAGAATCACTGTTTGACAAAAACTGCTTGGAAGACTGGAAGAAACTAGGCATAGACCAATGCCTGACACCATCCACAAGAATGGACACATGATCTAGATAGAAAGATTGATACTATAAAGAAATTAGGAGAGTAAGGAATAGTATATTTGTCAGATTTATGAAGAACGGAGAAATTTATGACCCAACAAGAGACAGAGAACAGTAAGAAATGCAAAACTGATCATTATGATTACATTAAATTGAAAAGTTTTGGCACAAACAAACCCAATGCAACCAAGAGTAGGAGGAAAGCAGAAAACTGGGAAAGAATTTTTGCAACTAGTGTCTGTGATGAAGGCCTCATTTTTAAAATATATAGAGAACTGAGTCAATTTACAAGAATATGTCATTCCCCAATTGACAAATGGTCCAAGGATATGAACAGGCAGTTTTCACAGGAAGAAATTAAAACTACAGTTATATGAAAAAATGTTCTAAATCCCTGTCAATTAGAGAGATACAAATATAAACACCTCTGAGGTACCAGATTGGCTAACATGACAAAACAAGAAGGTGATAATTGTTGGAGAAGATGTGACAAAATATTTTTTCTTGTGTTATGTTTTGTAAATCCCATTTATCTTAATTCTTCTATGCAATATGACTAAGGTGAAAATGTTTTTAATATCTATGTTGAACACATATAAGATTGCATGCTGTCTCAGGGAGTGAGGAAGGAGGGAGGAGGAGAAATTCTAAGACTTATGGAAGTGATTGTAAAAAACTGAAAACAAATAAATTAATCATTTGAAACGTGACTTGTCCAGGGTCTCACAGGTAGTAAGGCCAGATTTGAACTCATGAACAATAGTCTTCCTGATTCCAAACCCAGTGTTCTATCTATTGCACCACCTAGGTTCCCTTGTTGATTTCAAAGTATTACTTGATTCCACAGATTGTTGCTGGAGAAAAGACTCATTCTTGAAACTCCAGGTCTTGCCCAAGTTAAATTCCCCAATTTCAACACAGAAAAATTTTGTAAACCGGTAGGAAAAAATTTTCAGTTATGTATGAACAGTAATTTGGATAACTCAGACTTGCACTATAGTCACAAAGCTACACCTAATTATCAATTATAAAAAAGACCTTAAGCAAAGGTGGCACTTAAGACACTTCTGCAAAATGCAAAACACTAGAGGTGAGCAGAATACTGAATTTGCAAATAACCAAAGCAAAAATATAAAAGTATTTCTTTAATTATCTAGAAAAGATCAAACAATGTAAATAGCCTATTTTTAAAACAAAGAATAAAAATCAACAACGGACAAAAAGAATGGAAGTAGCTGAAGAGATCAGAAGAGAAAGGAAGTGGAACTGAATTAATGCTCTGAACTAAAGGATAAGTTTCTTTAAAAATGCTTGTTTATGGTGCAAGGGGAAAAACAGTGGGAAATTATTCAGGGAGAAGGGAGCCTAGAGTCAGAGGAGCTTGAGATGCAGCCCTATCCAGGCCAGAGAGGAGCAGAAGGGGATAATTTAGTATTTCAGCAAGAGTGGGTGAGAGGGAAGGTGCTAAGGCAAAGAACAGTAAAAGCACTGATGGGGGATGACTGGGAATAAAAGTTTCCAGTGATAAATGCTCCTGTTGAATGGAACTGTATTTGGTGAAAGTGAGGGCCCTGATAATGGGCTAATTTTGGGGGAGTGTGGACACAATAGTATAAGGATGTGTCCGTAATTGGGGAATGGTTGAATTAATTGTGGTATATGAATGTAACAGAATATTATTCCACAAGAAGAAACAATGAGCAATATGGATTCAGAGAATCCTAGGAAGACTTGTATGAAATAATGAGCTGAATAAAACCAAAGAATATACAATGACTATAATACTGTAAAGAGAAACAACTTTGAAATGCCTAAGAACTCTGATCAATATAATGACCAACCATGACTGCAGAAAAATGATAAAGCTTGCTTTTTGCCTCTTGACAGAGAGGTAATGTACTAGTAATGCAACAAAAGAGATACATCTTCAGACATGGCCAATATGTGCATTTGTTTTGCTTGGGATGCTTATTTATTACTTGGAAAGACTTTTTTTCCCTGGAAGCAGAGAATTAAGGGGATGGGAGAGCTAGTGAGAGTGACACAAAAGAAACAAAAGAAAAGAATGTCAACTAAACATTTTTAAAAAATGAATCCAATTTTCAGAGGCAAACACAAATAAATAACTGAAATTAACATGTTGGATTCAGTGTATACTGAAAATTTAAATTAAATTACATTATTATATATTATGTTATAATAATATGATTATAATTGTGTATTATAATTTATTTTAAATATAAATGTTAAAAAATTTTGTTTTCATTTCACAGAACAGAAGTATTTCCATAACATAGTGCAATAAAAAAAGATGATAGCATGTGAAACTACAAATCTACCATGTATGATTTGCTATTCCCTCCAAATATACAACAATTATTTGTAAATTTCTTTTTTCTCTTTTTTTCTTCTCTCTCCCACCTTCCTCCAACCCCCCCCCCCCAATGACTACCGTTAGACACAAATAGGTATATACATGTAAAATCATTCTAAATATACTTCTATTTTTCAATTCTTTTTCTGGATGCAGATAGTGTCTTTCTTCATGTCGTTTATTTTTAATTTGTGTATTTATAGTCAAAATCTAGAAAAAAAACGCAAGCTGTATGTAATCAAGATTAGCAGCCTTATATTCAATCCTCTCTTAGGAAGATCCTAGGGCAGTGACTTGCCCTAAGGATGTGTGTTGTCTAACAATTTATCAGGACTTGGATAAAGGCATAGCATGCTTACCAAACTTACACATAACACAAAGCTAACAGGCAGAAGGATAGTTAACACACTGGATGACAGTCATTACATAAGATAAAATGAAATTCAATAGGGATAAATATAAGTATTGCCTTTGGATGAAAAAAACACAGTTTCACAAGTATAGGATGAGGCGTCATGCTGGTTGTTGAAAGTTCACTATCTCCAGTCACCTCACCATATTATCTTATAGTCATAGCACTCCTGTCTTTTAAAGTCCTTCATGATCTGGCCCCTTCCAACCTTTCCAGTATTCTTATACCTTTGTGATGCAGTGACACTGATCTTGCTGTTCTTTTCATAAGGAACTCCATCTCCTGACTCTGTGAACTTTTTGTGACTGTACCCCATGCCTGGAATCCCCCCTTCATTTCCATGTCCTGGCTTCCCTGGATTCCTTCAGATCCCAGCTGAAATCCCACTTTCTACAAGTAGCTTTTTCCTGATCCTCCTTAATGCTAGTACCTACCCTCTGTGATTATCTCCAATCTAGCTTGTATGTACTTTGTTCATGAATTTTGTAGCGAAATTTGCAGATTGTTTCCCGCATTAGACAATTCCTTGAGAGAGAGAGAGGCTTCTCTTTGTCTTTATTTGTACTCCCACCTGTTAGGAAAGAGCCTGGCACAGAATAAGCACTCAATAAATGTTTGTTGACTTGACTTGACTCCCGTGCACTCACTCAATGGGATCCACAGCTCACGTGTGGGGACATGCTGACATGTGAGAGTTTGCTATATCTAACCAGTCAATGCCAGCCACTCCACTACCCTCCTGCCATGCATTCTGTACTTTGGTTCCCCCTAACTTCTCATACTTCCACTTCTTGGTCTAGGTACAATAACCAAATCAATACTCCCATTGCTACTCAAAATTATACATCTTTCCATTGCCTTGTGGCTCTTCTCATTATCTCTGTGACTTCACTACTCCTAGTTGTAACTTCCCTATGTGTACTGTCTGAGGGAATGCAAGGTCCTCCTTTGTATTTGTATACCCCAGTGCTTAGCATGGGAATGTTTTTTTTTTCATGTATTTGCTCATCTATTCCAGCATGGTTGTATGGTATTTGTCTGAAAGAGATCTGGGTGTTTCACTGGACTGCAAGTTCAACATAAGTCTGCAGTGTTATTTGGGAGTCAAAAGAGCCACTGTGATCTTGGGCGTGAAGAACAGCCTAACTTTAAGGAGTAAGGTGGAGATAACCACTATATAATGCCCTGGTCATACTTTATCTGGAATACTGTATTCACTTCTCCAGGGTTGCTATTTAGGAAAGACATTGAACAACTACAGAGTACTCAGAAGATGGCAGCCTTAATGATGAATCCATATCATATGAGTGTCAGCTGAAGGAAGTGAGAATGTTTGGACTACAGAAGATAAAAGACAGAGGGGACATGATAGCTGCCTTCAGGGATTTGAAGGGCTTTTATGTAGAAGAGAGATGAGACTTGTTCTTTGGTCCCAGAGGACAGAACAGTGAATGGAAGTTAAAAAGAGGAACTTTGGTAGTCAGGAAAAAGTTGCTGACAAATAGAACTATTCTTTTCTCGAAGTCTTTCAGTCCTCAAGCAATCTCTCTCTTTGTATATTATTCCAAATAAAATCACCACCACCACCAATTCATGCTGCCTGCTCAGAAAGACTGTTCCTCTTTCCTAGCCAACCTTCTAATAAAAACTATCTGCTTGATACCTCTAAATCCTCACCACTTAATCCTTAATCCTTTGTCACTTGGATTTTGAATTTATCACTGCCAAAATTGCTCTCTCTAAATTTACCAATAATCTCTCCTTAATGTCACAAGTCATGACCCCCCCAGAAACAGTGGAATAAATGGCACCCTGGCCTCACTACCTTGTCACCCGTCTCCTCAGGCCCCTTGGCCAACTTGCCCCCAATACTTTGAAGAGACTCACTAGTAGAAGGCAGAGCTGTGCTGTGGAGATTAGGCCTGGCTTCTCTTGGGGTCTCTGGACATGTCTAAATCTAGAAAGAGAGAAAAGGAGAGAGAACAACTAGAAGCATGAGAAAGCAGGATTCCTCCGTCGTTAGGTAGAACTGGGTTGTTTCAGACAGGTACGTCTTGTTGTTCAATCATTTTTCAGTTATGTCCAACCCTTTATGACACTATTTGGGATTTTCTAGGCAAAGATGCTGGAGTGGTTTTTCCCTTTCCTTCTCCTGCTCATTTGAGAAATGAAGAAGTGAATCAAACAGGTTTAAATGACTTGCCCAGGGTCACACACCTAATAAGGGTCTGAGGCCAAATTTGAACTCAGTTTCCTGACTTCAGGTCCAGTGTTCCACAAAGATCAACTCCAAATCAACCAATCAATGAGCAAAAGTTTCAAAGTACCAACCATGTGCCAGGCATTGTGCCAAACTAGGGATACAAAAAGAGACAAAAGGCAACTCCTATCCTCAAGGAACTCACTATCTACTGGGGGAGAGATTTGTTGTTGGTGGTGGTCATTTCAGTTATATCTCCTTGTGACTCCATTTTGGAATTTTCTTGGCAAAGATACAAGAATGTTTGCCATTTCATTCTCTAGCTCATTCCACAGATGAGGAACTGAGATAAATAGAGCTAAGTGATTTGTTCAGGGTCACAGAGCTGGTAAGTGTCTGAGGCCAAATTTAAATTCATGAAAGTGAGTCTTCCTGAGTCCAAGCCAAGTGTTTTATCCACTGTGCCACTTAGCTGCCCCATGGGGGAGAGGACATGCAAACAAATATACACAAACAAACTATAGACAGGATAAATAAAAAATAACATAGGGAAGGCACTCGAATTAAGAGGGAATGGAAAGGGCTTCCTGTAAAAAGGGGATTTTAATTGGGACTTAATGGATGCCAGGGAAGTCAGAAGGCAAAGTTGAGGAGGGAGAGAGAGTATGCAGGTATGGGAGACAGTCACAGAAAAGGCCTGGAGCCAAGAAATACAGTACCTTGTTTATGGAACAGCCAGGAGACCAGTGTCACTGATTAAAAAAAAGTGTAGTGGGGAGTACTATATGAGATTTCTGGAAAGATAAAAGCAGGCTAAGTTAGGAAAGGCTTTGAATGCCAAAATAGAGGGACACTGAAGCTTAATGAATGGGGTGGGGTAGGAGTAGGGTGGTATGGTTGGACCTGAGGTTACCTGAGGTAACTCTGGTGGTTGAACTGAGGATGGATTGCAATGGGGAGGGATTGAGGCAATTTGATAATGGAGATAACAGGATGTGTTCTAAATAAAAGCTCACATCATAAAGGAAAAAAGAATGAGCATTTATATGCTGCCTCCTATACGCCAGGCACTGTGCTAACCACTTTACAAATATCTCATTTGATTCTCACCAACAAAATTCTTCAAGGTAGATGCTGTTACTATCACCATTTTACAGTTCAGGAAACTGAGGCAAAGGTCACAGGACTGGAAAGTATCTGAGGGAAGATTTGAACTCATGGTCTTTCTGACTTGAGGCCCACTGCTCTACCCACTGTGCTATCTACTAGCCTCTATAAACAAATCATAAGCAAATTAGAGGAACATGGAAGAGATTACCTTTCAGATCTATAAATAGGGGAAGAATTCACAACAAAACAAGGGATACAAAAGATCACAGAATATAAAACAGACAATTTTGATTACATAAAATTAAAAAGTTTTAAACAAATCCAATATAGCTAAGGATAGCATCTACAGATATACATAAAAACATACATACATATATACATGTATATATTTATACATACATATGTATGTATATATATGTATATATAAAGACTCTGTAGTTTTAGAGATCTTGAAGAGAGAGAGAATTGATTCAAACATGAAGCAAAAGCCAGTTTCCAATAGTTAAGTGGTCAGAGAATACGAGCAGGCAACTTTCAAAGGTTGAAAACCAAGCTATCAACAAACATATGAAAATATGTTCCACATAACTCAGAATTAGAGAAATTCAAATTTAGACAACTGTGAACTACTACCTTATACCCCTTAGACTGGCAAAACTAACAAAAAAGGAAATATGATATAAATTAGAGAGCTAATTGTGTCTACTGGCTGATTATTAAAGGTCAGCTAACCAGTGGGGGCTTCTGAAGTTCACAAGGTCATACCATCTCCAATAATCTCTCTAAAAGTAGAAAAAAATAGACACAACAGAGGACACTGGAGAGAATGAAACAATAACAGGACCATGCCTTCACAGACCATATAGTAGAAGCCCCTATTGGGAGAAATGAAAGCCCAAGGCCTTTCTGTTCACTTGGAAGTTTATAGAATTTCCTGTTTCACTCTATTGTATCTAGGCAGGAATGAACTGGACCAAGAGACTCACTTTGTCTGGATAGTAATTTTTAAATGCACCCCAGTCCTGGATTTTTAGCCAGCTCTGCCAATTAGATGGTTAGCAAACTAGAACCAAGTCTACTGTACATGCTTCAAATAGGGAACAAGGTTCCTTTTATTACATGGCATCATGCCTTCTAGAAGGGGGCTCTCTATGCTCTTCCATGTGATGATCACTTCAGCTGAGTGCACTGTACATATTCATCAGCTTCCCCCATTACATTGACATTTATAGTTCTTAAATTTTTGCAAAGCATTTTACACACATAGTGGGAAAGAGGAGGCTCCGCAGCCACAGACAAGTTATTGTAATCACAGAAATAAGGTATAAATAATAAATGTAAAAAGGTATTCATGTGTTAAATGAAGTATAAAAAATTTATTTATATTCTATTGTTCCTGTAGTAAGTATGAAGAGGTTTCACTGATGGAATTCTCAAGACAACTGGTTATTGGCTGAACAAAGTTTGCCCATGTCCCTGAAGGCTTTTAAAATTATGCCTATGGGGCAGAACCAATATGGCAGAGTAGAAAAACGCACATACTTTAGCTCTTCCCCCACAGCCCATAAAATACCTGTAAAAATGACTCTCAACCAATTCTAGAGCAACAGAAGCCACAGAATGACGGGGTGAAAAAGATTTCCAGCCAAAGGTAACCTGGAAGGCCAACAGGAAAGGTCTATCCCATGGAATACAGAGCAGAGCAAAGCCCAGCCCTGGCCAGGTGGCACTGCAAGAAATAGGATGGGAACAGGCCTCCAGGGCAGAATCTCTAGTAGGAAGAGTCTCAGATCCCTCAACCTATAAGTGCCAAAGAAAGCTTCAAAGGTCAGTAAGAGGGCCTTCCCAACAGGGTGAGAGGGGAGCAGGGTCCTCCCCCACCCACCCAGCACTGGCCCCAGGTGGTGGCTGTGGTAGGCAGCAGCAGCAGAGGTGGCGACAGCAGTGAGTGTCCATTTGTGAAGCACTTGGCCTAAAGCCCCTGGGGTAATTGAGCAACTGATCTGAACCTCAGCCCTGATTGTGGTTGTGGGGTGAGGAGAAGCACTAGGACCCTCCTCTTGACAAAGGATTCAGAAGTCAAGCAACTGGCTGGGAAAATGCCCAAAAAAGGGGAAAAAAAATAAGACCATAGAAGGTTACTTTCTTGGTGAACTCCTTTCTGATGAGGAAGAACAATGCATACTGTCAGAGGAAGTCAAAGCTTCTGCATCCAGTACCTCCAAAATGAATATGCAATGGGCTCAGGCCATGAAACAGCTTGAAAAGTGAGTCAATAAATTTATCTTGCCCTACAAGAAAAGAGAGAAGATGAGGGTAAGGGAAGGGTGGGGTGTGATAGAAGGGAGGGCACATTGAGGGAAGGAGTAATCAGAATACAAGGTATTAGGAAGCGGGGGAGGGGAATGGTGAGGAGAAAAACTGGACATGTTACAAGGTGAGGTAAAAGCAATTAGTATCAAAATAATTGACTGAATTAATTACTGAGAGTCAAAGACATCTTTAGTTTGGAGAAAAGAATTTCATTCTAAATTTCCTAGAGGAAGGTAACCTCCGGTAAAATTTGGCATTGTTGGGAAAGTTAAGGTTTTAATGGTAAATTTGATTTTATGATTGCTATTTAATCAGGAACTAGAACATGTATAGAAAGGCATGTAAGCCACTTAAGACTTGCCTCAAAAGATGTTTCTTAGCCAAAGTGAAATTATAATCATATTTGAAGCCTGGTTATTGGAACTTGCCATTTTTTAGATGCTATGGGACTATTAAGTGACTATTCTTCTGAGTCTAACTCCAGGTAAGGGTAGCAAGAAAGGCAATCTGAGCCTCCAACCCATGATGTCAGTAAGCTGGTGAGATGCTGGTATGAACTGCAAAAGGTGATCTCATGGGAAGGGTGAGAGAGTGGCTGTTCAGCCTGGGCAGAGGTAGGATTCTCCTGACTCAATTTCCCCACTGACACCTGGCAGACCTTAAGCCTGAATGAATGCAAGTGGATAATCTAATCCTGCCTGGAACTGACATGAAGTTTGGGAGATATTGTCCCTGCAATGTCCCTACTCTTGGTGGCAATTTCCTATAGTCAAAAGGTTTGCAAGCTTAATACCAGATCTATTCAATTATAGATTATTGGTAGGGGAACATCCGAGGTTAAGTCTAAAATTAAGCTATTAGGCATAGGACTTTAGACCAACAACAATAAGTTAGGGTTCTTTAATTCTTAGTAATACTGTGGAGACAATTAGGTCAAGAGCTTGTGAAGTTAGCAACATAAATATTATTTGTGTCTCAGCTGGTTAATGTTTAAAAAAATTCTTTTGTGGTCCATATTGTAAATGCTTTAAAAAGAAATATCACCTGACCAAAAGTTTGAATTGTTTCATCTGTTATAAACTGTGTTAAAAACTGAAAAATTAAAATAAAAAAAATTAAATTAAATTAAAAAAAAAGAAAAGTGAGTCAATAGCCTGCTCATCTCCAAAAAATGCTGAAGAAAATAGCACCTTTAAAAATAGGCTGACTCAGTTGGAAAAAGAGGTCCAAAAAGCCAATGAAGAGAAAAAGGCTTTAAAAAGCAGAATTAGACAAATGGAAAAGTTCACTGAAGGAAATAGTTCTTTTAAAATGAGAGTGGAGCTGAAGGAAGCTAATGACTTTATGAAAAACCAAGAAATTACAAAAGAAAACCAAAAGAATAAAACAATAGAAGATAAGTGAAACATCTCATTGGAAAAACAACTGACCTGGAAAACAGATCCAGGAGAGACAATTTAAAAATTATGGGACTACCTGAAAGCCATGATCAAAAAAAAGAGCCTAGACATCATCTTTCATGAAATTATCAAGGAAAACTGCCCTGATATTCTAGGACCAAAGGGCAAAATAAACATTGAAAGATTCCACCCATCACCTCCTGAAAGAGACCCAAAGAGGGAAACTCCTAGGAATATTGTGGCCAAATTTCAGAGTTCCCAGATCAAGTAGAAAATACTGCAAGCAGTTAGAAAGAAACAATTTGAGTATTGTGGAAATACAATCAGGATAACGCAGGATCTGGCAGCTTCTACATTAAGGGATCGAAGGGCTTGGAATAGGATATTCCAGAAGTCAAAGGAACTGGGATTAAAACCAAGAATCACCTACCCAGCAAAACTGAGTATAATACTTCAGGGGAAAAAATGGTCATTAGATGAAATAGAGGACTTTCAAGCATTCTTGATGAAAAGACCAGAACTGAAAAGAAAATTTGACTTTCTAATACAAGAATCAAGAGAAGCATGAAAAGGTAAACAGGAAAGACTTAAAGGACTTTCTAAAGCTGAACTGTTTACATTCCTACATGGAAATATAATATTTGTAACTCGAGACTTTTCTCAGTATGTGGGTTGGTGGAGGGATTATACACACACACACACACACACACACACACACACACACATATAGACAGAAAGCACAGATTGAGTTGAATCAGAAGGGATGAGATGAGAAAGGAATATATTGGGAAGAGAAAGGGAGAAATGGAATGGGGCAAATTATCACTCATAAAAGAGATAAGAAAAATCTTTTTCAATGGAGGAGAAAAGGGAGGAAGTGAGAGGGGAAAAGTGAAGCTTACTCTCTTCACATATGGCTTAAGGAGGGAATAACATGCTCACTAAATTTGGTATGAAAATCTACCTTACACTACAGGAAAGTAGGGGAGAAGGGGACAAGTGGGGTGAGGGGGATGATAGAAGGGAGGGCAAATGGGAGAAGGGAGTAATTAGAAATAAACACTTTTGGGAAGGGACAAGGTCAAATGAGAGAACAGAATAAATGGGGGACAGGGTAGGATAGAGGGAAATATAGTTAGTCTTACACAACATGATTTTATGGAAGTATTTTGCAAAACAACACATTTATAGCCTGTATTGAATTGCTTGCCTTCTCAGTGGGGATGGAAGGGAGAAAAGTTGGAATTCAAAGTATTAGAAATAAATGTTGAGAATTGTTATTGCATATAACTGGGAAATAAGAAATACAGGTAATGGGTTATAGAAATATATCTTGCCCTACAAGAAAAGAGAGAACATGGGAATAAGGAAAGGGTGGGGTGTGATATAAGGGAGGGCACATTGAGGGAAGGGGTAATCAGAATGCAAGGAGTTATGGTGTGTGAGGAGTGGAGAGATGAGGAAAAATTGGAACCCAAAATTTTTTGGAAATGAACATCAAAATTTAAAAAGAAATAAATGAAACTTAAAATAATAAAAAAAATAAAATTATGCCTATGAAGGACATATAAAGGAAGACACTATATGTACCCAGAGAAAGAAGTGATCAATAGAAGAATGTACAGAAAGACAGACATTTTTGTGTCTAATGGTAACCATTTCTAGGGCATTTCTAGGAGAGGGGAGGCAAGAAAAACATTTACTTGATAACTTTATTTATTATATTTATTTATTTTATTTAACTTATATATAAATATATGTTTTATATTTATATATATTATATATAAAATAACTTTATTATATATTTAAAAGGAACAGCAAATTATACATAATAGAGTTGCAGTTTCATGTGCAATCATCTTTTTTATTATACTATGCTATGAAAATGCTTGTTTTATTCCATAAATTAAAAAAAATAAGCCTGCCAATCCCGAGAGACAGTTGAAGCACTGTCCAAATAGAGAGCAGTTTTGTGTAGTGTGACCCCTGCACCTCTACTGAAAGATAACAGGTAGTGAGGGGGGAATTTCTTTCTCTCTACCCCCCTCATTGGCTTTGGTGTCTTGCAATGGAGTTACTTGTTCAATAGGAGACATCATATTCAGCAGAGAGCAGAAGACAGACTGACAGACAGACACGTATACAGAGTCAGTGGCAATCAAGTAATTTCAAGGAGTGTGACTTCTGGAAGCAGAGAAAGGAACCACCTATGAATTTAAGAGAGAACTCACCCTAAAGTTGAAAATCAATCTGAAGAGAAGACCATACTTAGGGAGCCCAGTCTAGCCTAAGTCCTTGAGGACACTACATAACTAAACAGGACACTGGGACCCTATAGTACTAGAGGAGTGGGTTGCCTTGGCCACGTACAGTACCTGCATTTGTATTTCACTACTAGTATATTCTAAGTTGGTGTATGCTTTTCCCACTGGTGTGGTGTGTATTTATGGGAGATTGTTTTCTGGATTTATGGGAAGAATGCTTTGTGGCTACTCTTCTTTCTGTGCCATCATCATAAATGCCTTTATTTGGACCTAATTGTGTCTACTGGCTGTGCGGGCTTGTGACTTAATAGTTTGGGGAATTTAGACCTATAGAATAATACTTGATCCTGGAAATATTTGCTGGTTGGGGACTCAACCTGATAACTTATGAGTGACAAGTTGAAGGGATTATATCATATATATATATATATATATATATATACATATACACACACATATGTATATACATACACACATATCATATATATACATACACACATGTATATGTGTGTGTGTATATATGTATATGTGTATGTATATGTGTGTGCGTGTGTGTGTATATATATGTATGGAGAGAGAGAGAGAGAGAGAGAGAGAGAGAGAGAGAGAGAGAGAGAGAGAGAGAGAGAGAAAGAGAGAGTCTCATTTGAGTCACAATATCCCTGTGATATAGGAATTACAGGTACCCTAATCCTAATTTGAGACTCAGAGAGGTTAAGTGATTTGTCTATTATTACATAGCTAGTCATTATCAAAGATAAAATTTAAACCCAAGTCTCCCAGCTCCAAATTTAGCATATGTGATTCATTATATCACCTTGCCTCTCAATAATCATTTCTTGAATAAATGCATGAAGTATTTTTTAGATTTCCTCCCCATTAAAACCCTGGGCTTAATCATTATCAGTATTAGAATGTGCAACTATGAAGCAATTTGATGATTTAAGAACACTTTAAGGTGCATTCAAAAGACTTCTGTGCCTTTTGAAAGTTACACTTAACTAGTATAGGGCATTCTAGAAGAATCACTTGCTGTGATAGATTAGAAACTCAGATCAGAGTTCTCAAGAGATTTTTTTTGGCAGAAATGCACAAATGTTTGGCAGGAGGGCTCTGCAAATAAAGTCCTCATGCAACAAGTTAAGATAAGAGAATTAAATAGATGATTCAAAATTCCATGGAAAATGATTTCCATGACTATTGTTACAAACTACTTTTAGCTAGCAAGATTGATTGTGTTCAGAAAATTTAAAGAAAATTAGTCACCTGGTCTAATAATTCACCCAAATAATGAGCAAACTAAGAAATCTGGAATTTATTACATTAGAAAGAACACATTCTTATTTTTAATTAAATTATTGCTATAAATATATTATTGGTCATCAATACAAACTTGTTTTTCATGTCTTTATATTTAAATAAGTGAATTTCAACTCACAAAATGTCATAACTTTTCAGTCACTCATTAATTCTCCATCATCTTTCTTAATTTGTCCTTTCTTTTCCATTAATATGGAAAAGAATATACATGTCCTTGTAAGCTATTAAATCTTGAAACTGCATGAAGACTATTGGAATACCCTGTATAGTTGTAGTTAGGGTGTGCTCTATACTTGGAAGGGGTGTAGATTATTTCTGTTTTTTTTTAGATTAGAAATAACAAGTTCTCAAAACCAGACATATTTATATGGCCTTAACTACTACAATGAACCAGATTTTGTCCCCACACTGTGCAGCAATGATACAGAATAGTTGTTTGAAAAACTTGCACTGAGATACTCAGAAGCATCCTTGGACAGAAAACACAAAGAAATAGAAATTTCCATAAGAAAATTGGGCATTTCCAAGAATCTCCCCAAAAGAGAAAAGTACCAAGGGACTTCCATATCTACATCGAAGAACCACCATTATATTGCTTCATGGGTAAGAGGTGAGCCCTACAGTTGCTATGCTTGGGCACCAAATTAAATGAATGAAAATGAAACTGTACTTAAAGAATTTTTTTATCTTTTTAGGAACAGTACCAAAAAAACTTCAACTCCTCCCCCCCCCAAAAAAAACCTCAGTGCTCATGTGTTTTGTGCAGGTGGAGTAGAAGTATTACATTTCCTGGCACCAAAGCAAAAACAAAAAACCAGAGGCAAAGACCAAGTAATTGGAGCAGGATTCTGAGTTGGGAATAAATGTCCAGATCAGCAAAGGTGATAATTAGAACTAGAACAGAGTAAGGTCTCATATAACTTCTAATAGGAGATTTCAAGAAATGAATGGTTTGAAAATTTACCACATCTAATTCATCCAAAAATATATGCCCCCCCCCCCCCATATTGAAGTTATAACTGAAAAGGTAGCTATAGAACGTAACCTCTTTGAGGTCAAGGACTATTGCTTGTTTAATCTTTACATCCTCGGAGCTTAGTATGGTGTCTTGCTTATAGTAGATACACCCTAACTGATTGTTGAATTGAATTAAACATTAAACCTCATGTTCTCATTTCTAGGTGCCTAATCTAGGTTCAGGATGGCAAATCCAAGCATTTATTGGATAGGACCAACTGTCTTACGGCAAGATGATAATTCAACTTTATTTTTCTTTGGTTGTTCTTTCCTTCTTCTTGGTTTCTAGTTTGAAGTTCCAAGTTTTGTGACAAGGGAGAAACACTTTCCAAGGGCAACTAAGATATGGAGAGTCCTGGAGGTCATAGTGAAAGAATTAGTTGAAGAGGCTAGGGGAGTTTATCCAGAAGACAAGAAACCTGGGGGTGAGATAGTGGTAATGAAAAAGGATTTAGCTTTGTCCTATAAGGTGAAGAGTAGACTAATGAGAGGATGCCTATAAGAAGGCAGACTTCATAGCTCAACATAAGGAAAAATACCCCAGCAATAAAAATCGTTCAAAAGTGGAATAGGTTATTGGTTTCAATCAACAAGTATTTGTTGTGTTTACTTAAAGTCAACTAAGTACTTACTAGGGCAGTTAGGTAGCATCATGGATAGAGTGCCGGACCTGGAGTCCGGAAGACTCATCTTCCTGAGTTCAAATCCAGACTCAGATTTACTATGTTATCCTGGGCAAGTCACCTAACCCTGTTTTCCTCAGTTCCCTATCTGAAAAATGAGCTGAAGAAGAAAATGGCAAACCACTCTAATATCTCTATCAAGAAAATCCCAAACAGGCTCATGGAGAGCTAGACACATCTGAAAAACTACTCAACAACAATAACAAAGTATTTAATATATTTTATTTATTTATCCCACAATAGTGAATTCCTTGTCCTTGGAGATCTTTCAGAAATGCTAGATGACCACTTTTGGGAGATTAACAATTTGAATATTGGCTGTACTGAATGACCTCTAAGGTCCCTTCCAACCTTGTCTGTGACTATTTCAAAAATGTGACTGTAGTCACAGCATTGTTAGGATAATAACTAAACCTGCTAGGTTGTTAAGTGGAATAGTGGATAAAAGACTGCACCTAGAGTCAGAAAAACTGGGTTCAAATTCTGCCTCAAACACACACAAACATTTAGTTGTATGTCATTAAACAAGTCACAACCTTTGTCTACTTCAGCTTCTTTACTTCAAGATAATAACCAATTTCTTAGGGTTGTTGTGAAAAAAAATAAAATATTGAATATTTAAGCCTTAGAGAGGCTTAAATCGAAGCTATTACTATTATTATTATAAAACTGGAATTGGTTACTTGGATGGTGAGTCCCATGTCACTTGAAGTGTTCGGGTAGTGACTGAATTATAACTTACTTGCTGGAGATGATGTCAATAGAAATCATGATTTAAATAAAGTAGTGAACTAGATGACCTCCAAGCTTCCTTCCAGCTCTCAGATTCTATTTAATTCTTTGCATTACTCTCTCTGGTGGAAAATATTGGTCCTTTGAGGAAAGATTTTATTTTTTAAACATCCAAAAGTTATTTGGACTCAAGTCTGGTGAGTAAGCTGGATGATTGAGTTGAATAACCGCATTTGTTTTTTTTTTAAATATGACTATAAAGTAATGTCATTTATTTTAGGCTCTTTTTTTGATCATGGCTTTCAGGTAGGCCCATAATTTTTAAATTGTCTCTCCTGGATCTATTTTCCAGGTCAGTTGTTTTTCCAATGAGATATTTCACATTATCTTCCGTTTTTTCATTCTTTTGGTTTTGTTTTGTGATTTCTTGGTTTCTCATAAAGTCATTGGCCTCCATCTGTTCCATTCTAATTTTGAAAGAACTATTTTCTTCAGTGAGCTTTTGAACCTCCTTTTCCATTTGGCTAATTCTGCTTTTGAAAGCATTCTTCTCATTGGCTTTTTGAAGCTCTTTTGCCAATTGAGTTAGCCTATTTTTCAAGGTGTTATTTTCTTCAGCATTTTTTTGGGTCTCCTTTAGCAGGGTGCTTACTTGTTTTTCATGCTTTACTTACACGTCTCTCATTTCTCTTCCCAGTTGTTCCTTCACCTCTAACTTGATTTTCAAAATCCTTTTTGAGCTCTTCCATGGCCTGAGCCCATTGAGTGGGCTGGGATACAGAAGCCTTGACTTCTGTGTCTTTCCCTGATGGTAAGCATTGTTCTTCCTCATCAGAAAGGAAGGGGGGAAATAAATACCTGTTCACCAAGAAAGTAACCTTCTATAGTCTTATTTTTTTTTCCCTTTTCTGGGCATTTTCCCAGCCAGTGACTTGACTTCTGAATATTCTCTTCACACCCACTTTGCCTCCAGATCTGCCCAGCCAGCACTTGGGGTCTGAGATTCAAATGCTGCTTCCCAGCCTCAGGGCTTTGGGCGGGGGCGGGGCTGCTATTCAGTGTGAAATCAAGTTCAAGTGCTCAGGGGGGGTCAGGGCCACCTCACAGGCGCAGTTCCCTCAGGGGGTTTATGCAGAGACCTTCAACAATGGATCCTGGCTCCTGCCTGCTTGGGGAGCCCCTGTCTGCTCCCACCTCCACTGTTGCCTCCCGAGGGGCCCTGAGTTATGGGGGCACCCCACTCCCCTCTCAGCAAGCCAAGACCCTCTCACCAACCTTTGGGGCTCATGGGTGGAGGGACCCGCGTAGCCGCTGGAGATTCTGTCCCTGAAGCCTGCTCAGATCTGCTCCTCTCAGTACCCCGAGGCCAAGGCAGGGCTGGACTGGGCTCTGGGTCTGCAGCGCTACAGACCTTTGGTGTGGGTTTTTCAGGGCTCTCTGGAACAGAAATCTCCTCCACTCTGTTGTTCTGTGGCTTCTGCTGCTCCAGAATTTGTTGGGAGTTCTTTTTTACAGATATTTTATGGTCTATGGGTTTGGAGCTAGCGTATATGTGTCTTTCTACTCTGCCATCTTGGCTCCGCCCCCCTATTTATTTTATTCTATAATAGTAAATTGGCTACGAAAGCAATACTAACTGACAGCCCCAGGAATATTTTGAGTACATTAAAAATGTCGAATATCCCAAGATAACTTTTCAGAAGAACGGCCTTCCATTGAATGCACAGATTCTGCCATATTCTTAGAAAGATAAGTTCTACTTTTTAACACATCTAGTACAGAGTGGGTCATTCACAAACAATTCTCATTTTTCAGTGTGCCTTTATAAATGTCTGTCTCATAAAACAAGTCTATACCCATGCTAATTGCAAAAAGTAATCAGAAACCCTGGTCAAGGATATACTTGGATAGGTGTACAGCTTACCCAAAACTATGGAAGTGGGGCAATGTAATACATAAAAGTGCTGTTTGGAGACATTTGAAGATAAAAGGAAGGAGAAAAGTATTACAGGAAAATTGTTTTGTTTTTGTCCTTAGATAAGAGAGACTTGAGAATGCTGGATAAGGAGAGGAAAGGAGCAGTAAAGAAGAAAGATTGAAGATAGAAGAAAAGGATGGTACAACAAATGGTCAACAGAATTGAAACCTCAGTTTACAGCAGGAAACACAGTTAACTTTCAGTTTATATGTTAAATGTATAAAGTATGTACACATACATATGTACCTGCATATTACATATAAATTTTTAAAATGGTTAACCTCATTCATCAAAGGGATTCAAACGAAATAACTTTGCAGCATTATCTTAGATCTAGAGTTGGCAAGGCAATTAAAAGCTCAATGCTATGCTGGAAGGACTAAGAAAAAGTCATACTAAGTCATTGCTAGTGGAACTGCATAGTGTTAGAAACATTTTAGAGAGTACTCTGGCAAGGCTTACAGAAAAAGTTATAAAAATAACCATACACCTTGTCCCAGTAGGTTCAACCCAATAATTCCATTGTTCCAAGGAATGAAGTATTATCAAAAAATAGGTATCTTTTCAAATACTTATAGTAGTATTATTTGTAATTGCAAAAAACTGGAAGCAGAAGGCCCTAAATACACCAAAATGTTTATAGCAAGATTGTTGTGTGGCTAAAATGAGATAATATATGTAAAGTTCTTTGCAAACCATAAAATTATATGAATTAATGTTAGTTATTATAAATATCATAGCAGTATCTTTATAATAGCAAAGAACTAGAAACAAAGCAGATGTCTACTGATGGAATGGCTAAATAAGTTATGGTATCTGAATGTAATGGAATATTATTGTGGTATAAGAAAATGAATATAGTGACTACAGAGAGGCATGGAAAGACTTGTATGAACTAATAGAAAGTGAAGCAAGCAGAAGTAGGAGAACAATATACACTACGAGAATGAAAAAATCAGCAACAAAGTAATCAAAGCTGAATGTGGTTAATTACAACATGAATTTACAATGACCAAATTTGGCCCCAAAGAAGAGCTAGGAGAAGGTATTTCACCTCCATCTTGGCAGAAGTGAAGATTTATGAGTATGTAATATGATACAAAATGTTGCAGTTGGTTAGGTTTCAAACTGGTTTTTTTTCTCTTTTAAAAATCTTGTTGTAAGGGATATCTACCTTAGAGATACTTAGAAATGTAGATGATGTAAAAACCAAAAAGATATCAATAAAATTCAAACTAAATAAATCTGGAGGCAACAGTAGGAGCATGGTTAAATAAATTGTGTAGCATTAATGTAATGGAATGCTGTAATGAAATTGATATTGACAACCTTAAGGAATATAAAGAAATATGGAAGGATCTCTACAAAATAATGCAAAGTTAAAAAAAAGCAAAACCAGAAGTTTACACTAATTATAATCATTTTTGGTCTAGTCTGGATCTGTGATTTCTTTGGTAAAGGGACCTCTTGATCTAGAATCTTCCTCCACCAATGAAGATCTTGTTTTCTGTAACTTATAGTCTTCGCAATTTGCCTCAGGGCATTGAGGTTAAATAATTTGTCTGGGTTCAAGCAGCCAATACGTGTCAGTGTTACAGGCCCTGCTGCCAAGGCGCACCGGTTAAGAAAGTTCCTTATGCTGATGAAATCATAAGTCCGGACAAAATACACTTTATTTTAAAGGAACTGAAAGACTTAAGATTGGAAAGGAGGAAGGCCATTTCTTCCTCTGAATCAAGAAAGAAGATGTGTAAGTGCTACATAGAATCTTTGAGATGAAAAGGCAGGAAAATGATGCCATTCCCTCAATGGACTGTACTATCTCAATAAAGTAGAGGTAGAAGGAAAGAGATTGTTAACTTGAGGAATTTGGTACAATTGCTATTAACAAGAAATGAATAAAAGAATTACTGAGTTCTGAGAAGACCTAGTGGAAATATGCAAGAATTTGTAATGGGCCATAATCTACGAGCATTTTTGGTGTTTTGTATCAAGCAAAATAGGAATAGTAGATGTTGGTAACTCAGGGCTGGGGGAGGACATAAAAGGCATGGCTGAAGGTCACCAGGATGCTAGAAAAAGGCACAAATTAAATAGCTGGCTACAAAGTCCAGGCTAAATAGGGAGACGTAAAGTCAGATTAGAAAAATATTCTCACACCATTAATGTGAAAATGTATGAAGAGTGTGTTCAGAGTATACTGTTATCAGTGACTTATTGCAATATTTAATGGAAAGTATCATCCAGAAAAAGTGTAATCAGAAAATGGGGTATGTTGGATGAAAAGAAAAGTACTGAATTTGAAGTCAGGTCCTAGGTTTGTCTCCTTTCTCTGATATTACCTGTGTGAGCTTGGGTAGTCACCTGACTTTTCCTGAACTCAGTTTCCTCATCTGTTAAATGAAAATATTAAATTAGATGACCTCTAAGATCCTTTGCAGTTCTAAATCTATCAGTAGCCAATGACAGAGAGGGATAATAGATATATAACCTAAGTACTACCCTGAGATATCCATGAAACATGAATAGGACCTCTGTATGCTAGGTAGAACCTTTGTGGAAGAGTCACAGGAGCACAATATTGCTCCTTCTCAGTCTCTTTTGGCTGGATCTTCATCCAAGCTATGCTTGCTACCATGGGGGATACTCTTCTTTCCCTACTTCCCTACTTCACTTGGTAATCCCATTAGCTTACTGGATTCAATTGTCATTTCTATACAGATGATTCTCAAATCTATCTAGCCCTAACTTCTCCCCTGACCTCCAATCTCCAAATTCCAACTTTCTATTGGACAACTTGAACTGTATGTCTCATAGACACCTTAAACTCAATGTGTCCAAAAGTGAACATATCATCTTTCTCCCTAAACCTATTCTTCTTCCTAACTTCCCTAACAGAATCAATGACATCACTAACTTCCCACTCACTCTAGTTTCCAAACTAGGTATCATTCACAACTCCTCAATCTCTCTCACCCCCATAGACAATCTGTTGCCAATGTCTATCAATCTTACCTTTGTAACATCAATCACGTAGACCCTTTTCTCTCCTCTGATACTGCCACCACCCTAGTGCAGGCCCTTCTAGATTTCTGGAGATAACTGAAAATAGCATATTCTCAAGGCTATAACCCACAGAAGGAACCCTAAGCCCTAAGGTGATGACAGCACAGGAAAGAAATCTGCTTTGCCATCAATAAATGCTATCAGTGAGGTATTGCCAAGATAGATGCAAAGTTCCAAGGTTTTGCTAGCTAGTTGCTGACTATGCCATGGCTCCTTGGAAGGAAGATGGACTCCTCCATCTAACATTGTCTGTTCCAGTGTTTCTGTCCTTACTATGTCAGCTCCTATCACCTTTTCCAGATGGTCTTTCTCCAGAGAAAAAGAGAGATTCTACAGTTATGTACAGATTCACTGCTAAGTAATCATTTGGGAGGCTAGAGATCATACATAGAGGTTTTAAATAAGTTTTGATAAATATCTTTATAAGAACAGATCCCATTAAAAAAACACAAACCCTTTAGTACTTTATTTGCCTGAAAAATGTGTGGAGATCAATGATAGGTCTATGTGGTGTTCCCAGTTATGTATAGATGAACATATTGTTCCAGCACAGTCCTAGCACACAATACACAGGCACTTGAATAATCTTAACTAACTTACTGTGAAAGTGTTTATGGGAAAGGCACCCTCATCTCACCTCCAGACTTTCCCAGTTCCAGAAAACTAGGGGCTGAGAGCAGCCCAAAGCAAAGCCAGGCTGCTACTATAGCAGCATCTTCCACAGCATCTCATTCAATTACCAAATAACTAATTGGTGAAGGTGATAGGATCAGAATGTTTTTCTGTTTTCTGTCTTCTTATCCTTTTTGTAGGACTTTATAATTAACCAGAAGGCAATTTTACATATGTGAGCTTATTTCCTCCCAATTGCTCTAGGAAAATAGGAAGAGTTGTGAGAAAAGTGGGTGTTGGTGGAACAGAGTTGGAAATTGACATAACGTAAGGAATGGTCTAATGTAAAGAGAAGGGGGTCTATAATGCTAGGGAAATGGTAGGTTATGAAGCTGAGGTTAGGTATGGGGAAGTAAAGTCACTGAGGTAATTTAATACAATTCAATTAAAAAAGCACTTATTAAGTGACTACTATGTGCCCAGAGTCAGGCACTGTGCAAGATGCTAGGGATACAAAGACAAAAATAAAAATCCCTACCTTTAGGTCAAGAAATATCAAGTACCTACTATGCTTCAGCTCTCTGCTTAAGCATTAAGCCCTCAAGGAACTTATACTATACCAGAGGGGAATAAACCATGATAAGTAAATACAAAATATAAGCTGTGTGAATTCAAATTTAAGATAATTTTGTGGATGGAAAGGAAGTGGGAAAGAGGGGGAAGATAAAGTAGATATTATAAAATAGATAATTATTTTTTCTCCTTTTATTTATGTGAAAACCAAAGATCTACTGAGAACAGATTTACTCCCTTTGGAATATCAGAAATGCTACCAAGGCACAGGAGGCTACTCCTGAAATTCATTTAAGTGTATTTCCAATCATTTAATCAATAAACATTTATTAAGTGCCAAGCACTGTGCTAAGTGATGGGGATACAGAAAGTAGCAAAAGATAATCCCTGCCCTCAAAAAGCTTACAATCTAATGGGGGAGCAATGTACAGGATAAATAGGAAATAACAGAGGGAAGGCACTGAAATTCAGAGGAGCTGGAGAAAGCTTCCTGTAGAAGGTGGGACAGCATTTCAAACATGGGGGGCAGCCAGAGAAAATTGATAATAAAATAATCTCAAGCCAATCTTCTTCTTTTTTTTTTTTTTTAAAGCCAATTTTCTTAATGCCACTAATGGTTTAAGGCTATTTCCCCAAGCCATCAGTCTCCTTCTGAAGTCTGGCTTCACTTGACTCTCTACTTTGTCTGAACCCCCTGATCTTCCTTCTCATGACCAGACTAGGAAAACACTTAAGGAAATTTATCTCAACATTTTCATTTATTCAAGAAATACATGTATTCATTATTGACAAAGTAATATTATTAACAAAACAAAATAATAAAAACTTTGACATTTTTGGTTTTTATCTGTGATATTATCTATATAGGGAGCTTCTGAGTGAGGAATTCTTTCTATAAATGCAACCTGTCTGAGACATCCTTTTAGAGAAGAGGAATGGAATAGGGAGTGGTACATAGGAGGTTATATAACTACAAGGATCACACTATTCATATATGTCAGAGGAGAAATTTGAATTCAGGTGATCTTCATTTTCTGAGGCAACCAGGTAGCTCAGTGAATAGAGTCCTGGGTCTGGAGTCCAGAAGAGTTCAAATCCATTTTCAGACACTTACAAGCTGTGTAACCCTGGACAAGTCACTTAACCTCTGTTTGCCTTAATCCACTGGAGAAGGAAATGGTGAAACACTTCAGTATCTTTGCCAAGAAAACCCCGTGGACAGTATGGTCCATGGGGTCATGAAGAGTAAGACATGACTGAACAACTGAACAATTCTTCATTTCTGGGCCAATGCAGTTCTCCATTCACTTCCATGTATTGCTTTTCAAGGACTTCTGCATGATGCCTAAAAAGTATGTGTGGACCCATCCACATTTCCATAGCACCTCAGAGCAGGGAAAGTAAGTCTACCTTTATTTTAGTCGAGGGAATCAACCCTGCAGAGATGGCCTACAACCTTCCTACAGTCTTCAAAATATTCCTCAGAATAAAATCCTTTAAGGCAAAGAGCTTGCCAAGGTGGATCACAAAACATATTTCTCCAACCTCTGAAGTTGTGATTATAGTCATATAAACGCTTCTGGGGTTTTTTTTGGCTTTATTTATTTCTTATATGGAAGATCTTTCAGGGAAGGCACTGAGTCTTTTTAATCCTTTCCTTTGAATTCCTCACGCCATGCCAGAAAAAATATATATCACAAGGTCTGTCCAACAAGTGAATGAATGAATGAACTGCATTGCTGTCTGCAGAGGTGATTCCAATAACAAATGGAATACTGGAGAAATGTCCCACAATTCCAGATTCTGTTTTCACTACCGTCTTTGATAACCAAACAACAATGATTATTAAGGAACTTGCTATGTGCAAAGACATTGTACTAGGTAGGGAAGATGAAAAGATAAAAAAAAAACAGTACGAGATCTTGGATTCACTGACATATTGAAGAATAAGTCCTATCCTCTAGGAGTGTACAGATAATTAACAATAATTAATATTTATTAAGTACTTCCTATGTACCAGCACTGTGCTTAGCACTTTACAGATGTTCTCATTTGATCCTTAAAATAACCCCTTGAGGCAGGTGCTGTTATGATCCCCATTTAACAGTTGAGGAGCCTAAGAGAGATAGAGGTCACACACAGTAAGCATTTGAAGTTGGATTTGAACTCTGATCTCCCTGATTCCAGGCTTACCACTCTATTCACTGTGCCACCTAACTGCCTACCAAATATTCAAGTAAATATGATATAAAATTGGATATGATTGGGGGAAAAGCGAGATGCAGACAAAGCTATCTAAGAAAATATGAGGAAAGTGATTATGGCCAGGGATTGCATATCTTCAAGGGAAAAAAAAATACCAAAATCCATCAAACCAACCAATAATTGTTGTAGGTTTTTCTTAGAGGCTCTCTGTCTCTGGAAAGATCTGGGCCATACCACCAGGATTAACTACTAAGCAACTTCATTATCTATGTAGTCCCTGAATTTTAACAATTCAATTTACTTGGAACACAAATGCATTAAACACCAGCTATGTACTAGGTACCTGGGGATATAAAAATAAAACAGTCCCTTGTCCTTAATTAACACAACACCCTATAGCCAACAGATGTTGTTATTGTCTTTTTACAAGGAAATAAATGAAGAATTCTAATACTGCTTTGACAGATCTCATAAAAGTGTTTCTTCCAGGACCAGATCCGATCCTTAGGGATGCAACATATGTTTGAATAATTTTTTTCAGTTCTCACTAATAAGCCTATCACTAACTGGATCAGAGTTGGTGATGCCCTTTTGACTGCATTCTGTTACCAGTGAAGTAAAGAGGAGTATATATTCATTCATTTATTCCTTGAAATCATTGAGAATATAGACCACAAACTGCTATCATTCACTTGTTATTCTTTCCCCATTTGAATTTATTTTTAAAATAAATTTTATTTTTTTATTCTGAATTTTAAAAATGCCAAAAAGGAAAAAAAATTTCCATATAAAAATTTTATATTTATATACATGGTTTTCTAAGTCAATATGCAGTCCATGGGGATCCATATGTACAGTTTAGTGGCTGCTATTTCTATTTGATTTTTACACCACTGACGTACAGCTTATTTTTTAAAAAGTATACAAATATGTGATGAAATACTATTGTGCTATAAGAAATGATGAGCAGGTGAGTTTTAGAAAAACTTAGAAATATTTGCCTGACATAATGCAGAGTGAAATGAGTAGAAGCAAGACAACATTGTATGTAGTAGCAGCAACGTTGTTCAAAGAGTAATTGTCAATGACTAAGTTACCCTGAATAATATTATCATTCAAATACACTACTAAGAACTTACAGAAGAAAATGCTATCCACCTTCAGAGAAAGAACTGATTTATGGAATATGGATATATTGTGTGATTCCACATATATATTTGTATCAAATGTTGGCCTTCTGTAATGTGGGGTTATGTGGGAGGGAGGAAGACAACTTAGAACCTAAAATCTCACCAAAACAATGTTTTAGGTGTGCAATAAATTCAACATATTACTTTCATAATTGTCCTGCTTGTACTGCTTGTCTGCTGTCCATTATTCTCTTTTGCACATTTTAAAAAAATGCTTCCACTTTCCTCTCCTTTCTTTTTCTCTTTCTTTCCTTCCTTCCTTCTTTCCTTCCTTCCTTCCTTCTTTCCTTCCTTCCTTCCTTCCTTCCTTCCTTCCTTCCTTCCTTCCTTCCTTCCTTCTCTTCCTTCCTTCCTTCCTTCCTTTCCTTCCTTCCTTCCTTCCTTCCTTTCCTTCCTTCCTTCCTTCCTTCCTTCCTTCCTTCCTTCCTTCCTTCCTTCCTTCCTTCCTTCCTTCCTTCCTTCCTTCTCTTCCTTCCTTCCTTCCTTCCTTCCTTCCTTCCTTCCTTCCTTCCTTCCTTCCTTCCTTCCTTCCTTCCTTCCTTTTTCTTTCTTTCTGTGGCAGTATTTTCACTAGTTTCTCTCTCCTTTTCAACTTCCTCTTCAAGTGCAAAAAAGAAAATACAAATCTTGGTACCAAGTATTGTCAAGTAAAATGAATCCACAATTTGCCACGTCCAAAATTGCATGTCTCATTCTGTATGTTGGATCTATCATTACTCTGCCAGGAAGTAGGTTTAATGTTTTATCATCAGTCCTCAGGAATTGTGGCTGGTTATTCCTTTAATGAGAGCTTTTAAGTCCTTCAAAGTTGTCTTTATTTACAATGTCACCAAGCATTTTTCAAATGTTTTCTATGTCCCAAGTACTATGCTAAGGGCTGGCAATATAAAATAAAAATAAAAGAACTCCTGACTTTAAGTAGCTTAGAATCTCTTGAGTAAAAATGACATGCACATATATAATTAAGTATATAACATATACAAAGCAAGTACAAAGGAATCTTGGGGTGACACACTTGGATATTGCATCCCAGATTATATATGGTTAGAGAAATTCTTCCTGTTCATTGGGGATTCATACAATCCCCAAAGTTCTGCTTTCTCCGACTTACATTTGGTCAGCAAATGTTAGGCACTAGTGGGTGTTGAGTAAATGTTCTTTGATGTTGTTGGTGGGATTGCGTAATGGGATAGAGGCCTAGTTCTTCGGGATGAATTTGGAGTCTAGGGGCTGGATAAGATGAGCAACAGAAGACCCTTCCAGCTCTAGAATCCAATGACTTCACAATGTGGGTCTCTGGCAGTTAGAAGTTGTTAGGGACAGTCTCCCTAAGGGAAAGTCACAACAAGGCCGCTGTTGGTGCCTCCAGTCCTGAAGGTCAATAAGAATGGAGACTGTCCAGGAATCAGTTCCCAAGGTATTTCCAAGCTGCTCTTTTGTGAGAAATTAAGCTGGTAGAGTCAGGGTGGGTATGCAATGGGGCAGAAAGGCACTAGCCTGATGATAGCTTTCTTGTAAGTGGAGAGGACATTGGGGAGGTAGGGAGGGTGATGGATGCTTGACAACATTTTACGTTTTTCCCATTAGGGATAAATGTGGCTCTCTCTCAATGCTTGAGGCTGGGGGCTAGCAGAGGAGAGAACTTTGGTCCTACCACTTCTTTTCCTTATCTTTCATATGCTTATCCAAAGAAAAAGATGAAATCCCCACACAATCTGACTCTATGGCACACCTTTTGATACAAAAGGAAATGTGCTAAGGTTGAGATTGAGAGATGAGTTTTCTAGGAACAAATGATGTAAAGGCCCTGGCTTGAGACAGGATGAGGTAAGGCCAGACCATGGTGTCTCTGCTGTCTTCCTGTAGCTGCTCTTATAGCCTCTTCTAGTGATTGCAAGTGTCCCCAAATGAAAAGTACTCCTGAAGAAAAAGTTGGGGACTGTCCAATCCAACCCAATCCAATGCAACAACCATTTATTAAGGGCTCACCATATACAAAGTCAAAGAAGAGTTCCTGTCATCAAAGAATTTACATTTTGTTGGAGGAGTGTGATTAGATCAAAAGGGAAATAGTTCAAGTATTAAATGGATATAGGTTCTTTAAGATCCCAGTGAGTGAAGAAAGACCCAAGTTTAATTTTTACCTGTTTATGAACTAAGGTAATAAAGTCAAGATTCATTTTTAAAAGTTTCTTGCTCAATTCTGGATTCAGATCTATAGCAGGTCATATCATGACTTCTCAGCACATAGTGTTTTCAAGTCAGAGGTGGTCTTAAGTTACTGATATGATTTATGGGGTACCAGGAAGACACTACCAAATACCAATCTCTGCTCCCCACTTGTGTATTATTAATGCGTGAAACTATACCATTAGGAATTTATGTGAGGAGCAACACATTCAGAATAGGGCTTGTAGTGGGCTGATCATGTAGAATACTCTGATGTTACAATATCACAGAACACAGAATAAAACCCAAAATATTTTAATAGGCATTCGTAGGCAGGGGAATTATATTTGTTTCTTAAAAGTGTTTTATTGTAATTATTGCTCTAATTTGAGTATCTTTGAAGTGAATTAGTCTGTACCAGTGTGACAACATTCCTATCTGGTACTAAATTTAGGTTTTAGAATTTAGCCTCTTTGAGACTATTAATGTCTGTCTAGTGCTTTGCCTGTAATTATTAGGGTAAGCTGAAGGTTTCTCTATAAACACATGGGTCATTAACTTTCCCTTCCCCTTCCCCAGACTTAAAGTCAACAGTCTATTCGGATAACAGAGGTATTCAGGAGAATCTGACCTCCCATTAGTCTTTGCATGGGAAAGAGATCACTCAAGGGATGAGTTATGAATATTTGAGCATGAGTGTGGGTGAGTCCAAGTCAGGATTACCAGTTTCCCCAGTGGAAGTAGGTCCTTCTTCCTTCTGGCAGGATTGGTGTGGGTGGTAGAGAATCTAGGGATCAATTGTGTCAACTCCAGGCTGTATTTGCACATCTGAGAACTCATAAAGACGTAGAATCACTTGGGGACAGAGCTTTTATAGTTCCTTTGAAATAATTTTTATATGTGAATCATATTCATCAAAAGTCATAAAGAATCATCCTACTTGGAATTTTTCATTGTCTCACAATGAATCTCCAGGTATAAGATCATTCTTAGTTCCAAGTTCCATTCCAAAAGAAAAATGGGAAGCCCAGTTGAAATGAATCAATAGAGAAACACTGGACCGCCCTCATCAAACTCTTCTTTCCCCTCCCAAGTGAACACCACAAGTTCAAAGTGGTAAGGCAGGATTGGAGAAGGTGGTGTAGAATCTGGAGAGGGTAGGTAGATATAAAGATTCAGATAGGTACAGATGAATAGTAATTTCAGGACAAAGGTAGGTCAGAATTACATAGACTTGGAAAAAACAAAGTAGTATTTTCAAATCAGGCAGGAAGTAGATACATCCAGGATACAGGCAAAGGGTCAGGAGCCAGGAGGTCTGCAAGTGTAGGAGTATGTCAGGGTCCCATAACCTTGGGGAGTGGCACATATTGAAAATAGAGGGAAAGGCTCACATAGTAGGTGCTTAATAAATGTTTATTGAATGAATAAATGAAAAGATGATCCCTGTTCTTGCGACAGTTGTCATTTCAACCCTCCAAGCCCTTTGTTAGGTGAGGTGCCTTAAGATCTTTAGAAGCTTCCAGAATAGCACTCTGTACAAGATTTCCAGAGGCACCTATCAACAGAGGAACACAAAAATAAACATTGAGGCAAAGGCATTCAGATAACTGGACTCTCACAATTGAACTGCTCTGCCACACAGGTTTTCTTCTGCCTCATTTGCCCTCTTTCTTGACAATACATTCAGCTTTGCATATGAGGGCCAATTTAAAAGCCTGAGATAGCCTTAGGGGATAATGCTTTTATAGCCTTTTTTTTTTTTTTTTTTTTTTAAAGCTGGCTTGCAGCTGTTAGAGAAGGAAAAAGGCTGATGCTTCTAATCAGAGGGTTTTTGGCAACCGCTTGTACTTTCTGTTCCCGACAGTAATTGTCCTGCTTCCTGATTATGGTAACAGCATTCTTACCCTGAGACCCAGTTCCCCCTACCTTCTTCTGTTGCGAAGGAAGCATCTGATTTAGTTTCTTTACAAATACATTGGAGGACTTGGCCCCCTTCTTGTGTACTGGTATCCTATATATTTGCCTGGGTCTTTACTATCACCTGCTGTAGGTTGACACCCTTCCCTTGTGTCACTGCAAAACTGAAAGCCAGCACCACGTCTCAGTGCACTAACATCTAGCATTCTCTTCCTCTGTCTTTTCCTTATTGCCCTTCTTGTGAAGATTTATTTAGCACTAATGTTTGTACCCATTATTCCTTCTTTCCCATTTGCTCCTTTAGGGTTGTCTGCCAAGAGTGCAAAACTGTTGGCCCTCACACCATCCTTTTTTCTTGTTTCTTCCCAGTGTGATGCAGAAGCTTACATTTAAAATCCCTGTCTACCTAGACCTTCTCTTTACCTTTTAAAACAAGGGTGCCTGGACTGTTCTCTTCATGCCAAGGCAAGTTGGACAAACCCTCTCTTCAGTTTACTTTGTCTCTTGACTTCAACTACTATTTAAGAGGGTCTTTGAGGGAAGGTAAATTGACCAAAGCTGTGGATGATATCATTTATTTTAGCCCCCAAATCAATACAGTGTTGTACCCATCCAGTCTGCCCTAATTTCTAACTTGATGTAAATACTTTCCAAAATGTAATAAAGGAGACTTGTACAGCCTTCCAAATATAGATGTTGTTCCCTCTTTATCCCATTGTCATTAATCTAGACACCTTTCTACCCCCGCATCCTATTCCCTCACCCTCATTTCTTTATAAATTTAGATTTCTATTTCCTTCTAAATGTATATGTTGTTATTTCTTTAACTCAGATCTGATGTAAGTTGGTTCCCTCTAAAAATCCTCCCTTATCCTCTCTCTCCTCCCTATCCCCTTAGCCTTTTTTTCTGAATTTAGAAGACTTTTTTACCCACCCATCTATATCTATATATGTGTATTGTTCCCTCTTTAACCCATTCTTAATGAGAGTAAGATTCCAGAACTACCTGCCCTTCTCTAGTATCTAATTCCTCTCTATCAGTTCTTCCTTTCACATGTCTCATAAAAGATAATTACTCCTTTTACCTTTTCCAAGATGGTATTACTTTTTAGAACACATCATACTCAGCTCTGCCCCAATCTTTCTTTTGAACTACCCAGTTACTAATTACAACCTTAGACATACAGTTTACATTTCCTCACATAAAAGGCAAACAGTCTGTCCTTATTGAGTCCCTTGTAATTAGTCTTTGATGTTTACCCTATATTTTTCTTGGATCTTATATGTCAAATTTTCTATTGAATTCAGGTCTTCTAAATTCAGATAGAAACAAGAGGATCTGGGGAAAGAGTTGGGAGGAGAGGAAAAGGGAGGAATTTTGGGGGGAGTAGGTTAAGTAATAGGAGGGTAAGGTAGTGTAGAAGTAGAGGAGAGATAGGAAATAAGAGATACACACAAATATAAAAATAAAGATCAGGAGTAGAATTTATTAGGGAAAAAACCAGGGTAATCATAATCTCAGACAAAGTTAAAGCTAAAATAGATTCAATCAAGAGAGAAAAACAGGGTAAGTACATTATACATCAGCCATATCAATCAATATTGTTTGAGAGTATTTAAAATAACTAGACAGTATAGGATTGGAATATTGCCATGGTGTAGAAAATGATGAGTTGGTAGACTTAGAAAAATGTGAGAAGACTTAGACATATGAAGGAAGATGTTGTCCACTCTCAGAGAAACAGGACAAAAAAGTGTAATACAGACTTACATAGATGTATATGAATGTATATGTCTATATGTGAGTGCGATTACAGTTCTCTAAGCGTGTGTGTGTATGTATATTTAATTGTATTCTTGGGGGAAGGGGGACAGAGGTAAAAAGAACAAAGTAAAAAAGTGCACAGCAGAGAACAAAAGAAAACTCACAAGGAAGCAAAGAAAAAATGAACAGCTCTTAACACAACGTGTAGTATTTATTATATAGGCTTTCTTGAAGTGGACATTTCTTGCTGTATATTTTGAATCCTCTCATGTTCTGTTGTGCACATGGCAATGCTTTTTTCTTTTCTTCTTTTGTATTTCAGTTTTAGTATTTACATTTATAATGTTTCTTTTTCTTTTCTTATTGTATATTTAAGTTTTAATATTCAAGTTTAAAATAAATTAATAAAAAAGAAACACTAAAAATCTTAAAAAAAAAATAAAATAAAAGGAAATAATGGCAGAATCTTTCTCTGCTGTTAGTGGGATTCAGCCCTTTGGTTTCTTTCAGCTGAGACCAAGTGACTGGGACTTTCATTTGAAAACACCTACCCTGATGAGTCCAGTATAGACTATTTGAAGTCTCTAAATGGTCTTTTCCCTGTCCAGACTTAGGTCTCCCTTGCCTCCTTAAAGACCTTGTTTTATTGTTCCTAGTACAGACCACTATTCCAGTGTGACTAAATAATCAGAGGTACCATATCAGAAGCACAGCATATGGTAACCCCAGTAATGCTACGCTTCAAGGACTAAAATCTCCAACTGACCCAAGGGAGCATGGAGAAATTATATAGTGCTTACATGTATGAGATCTGATTAGAAGGAAGATAAATTAGAAGCAAGAAGACTGGGGTTGGAGTGGTGTGGAATCTGCAGATACGAAGGGCCACACTTGAGGACCTAGAGAGTCACATGTAACCTCAAGGTCACAGGTTTCCCACCACTGGCTGGGCATAGGAATAGTCCAAGAAGGAGGTAATACAGGGCTGAGCTATAGTATTGATAATGGGAATGGGGAGGAAGGAATGTGTATTTGAGAGATACTCTGTAGATATACCAGTCAGGTCATGAAATATTGTTGGATGTATGGGATAAGAGAGAGAAAAGGGTCAAATATATCAAGCCTGGATGACTATTAACATTAATAGGAACACAGATGCTAGAAGTTTTGTTTCAGACATATTGAGTTTAAAGTCCAGGAAGTCATCCAAGAGGAAATGTCTGGTAATCTATTAGAAATTTGGAACCGTGGAACCTGTGTTCAGGACAAAAGCCAGACATATATGTCATATGTCAAGCCAGATATATATATATATATATATATATATATATATATATATACACACACACATATATATATATCTGGGAATCATCTTTATAGAGGTCACAGTTGAAACCAAGGAAGTGAGTACAATTGCCAAGGAAAAACATAACAAAAAAAGGGGAACATTTCATGATTAATGTTAGTAAGAGGAAAAGAAGCCATCTAACGAGACTGAGAAGGAGTGTTCTAAGAGGTCATTGTTATAGAATCCAAGGTTTTAGATACAGTGAGAAAGACACTGGAGAGAAGTTGAGCAAGATAAGTATTGAGAAAAGGTTATGGAATTTGAAAATAAAAAGATTATAATTGGAATGTTGTCAACATGTAAGGGTAGAATATATATACTTTCATATGTATGATATTTCTGTCATATGGACTTAGAATGTTACAGTTGAAGACTACAGTTTTTTCTCCCATGTTATCTTTTCTCCATAAGAATCTGTGCTCAATGATCTGTGCTCACTTTTTCCTTCAAAATTCACCTCCTTCAAACAATCTTACTCAGTCTGAACCTGTCTTAATTATTTCCTTGCTTTGTATTCATCAGTACTAAGATATCATTGGTCCTACCTAGTGGTCCTCTAATTGTTTCTCATATAGTTTATGTGTAAATAGATTATAAAATTTTCAGGTGCAAGATTATATCTTCTAATTCTTTTTGTATTTGTCTCCAGTTCTAGTAACCCAATATCGTGCTATGCACTGTACTGTCCAACTTCCCAATAACAAGACTGTATCTTTGGAAATGTTCTTACTTCTTAGATCATTTCTGCCTATTTGTACTGTAGATTATGAAAACCACAAAGTAGCCTATCTTAAATCTCTCAAAGTCCATATTGATGTTTCTTCATTGAAACAGGCACTGGATTGTTACTGGCATCATTGAGAGTAACGAAGTTGGAAAAAAGGTGATAGTTTGAAGGGGAAATGATGAGCCCATTTTTATTTGCTCAGCATCAGGTGTCTTGGGGTAAATGGAAATGTCCTATAGATTATTTGGAAATACAAAACTGGAGGAAGAGCAAGAGGCACCAATTGGTATGCTAGGCTTTGGAGTTGGGTTCCAATAAAGTAGTTGAAGCCTATGAGAGTCTATAAGTGTTCCAGGAACCTCAACCCATCTCCCTATCCCTAAAGGTATAATTGCAAAATTTCAGATGATATGGTTGTCTGCACTTAGAGATTAGAGATGAAACAATGCTCTGGAAAAATTGCTGAGAAATAGGCAGTGCATTAAAACAAGTGAAAGTGCTCTGAAAATAGAGCTTTATCAAACTTATGTACCTTTTAGTTCTGTTTTTTTTTTCTTCAATTTCCCTGTTGCTGGTACTTCAATCCAACTTCCTGTCTATTCTAAACATACTTAAGTACACAGATGAACCCAATTATAGAAGCATGCTTTTAGTGACCAGCTTGAAAATCTGCTGTAGTCCCTTGGGACATAATTCACTCCAGCTCCAGCTCTGGGTTGCCAGCTTCCACGTGCACTCATTCTTCAGGCTTCCCACTCTCCACAATTTCTGCAGCTCTGATGTACTGAGTGCAGTCTGTAGTGCCCATGACTGCTATTCATTAGACACCTTTCCATGACATCAGATTTCCCCACTTTAAATCTCTCTCCATAGCAGCTCAAAAGCATACTCAGGTTCCCTTGACCATATGCTTCATCATCTTTTCTTCAAAGTTCATAACTCCTGACACAATTCCTGGTCCTATGAGATTCTGAAGTCCTAGAATTTCCCTTGCCTTGCTACTGTGGTCATGGAGAGCCAGAGAGGACTCCTTCATAATGGGCAACCTGATGTCTTGCTATTATAAATACAATAAACATTTGCTGAAGCACCACCTGTGTGCATAACACTGCTAGGTGTTCGGAGCAATAGGAAGTTTGGATCAGACACAATCCCTGTCTGCTAGGAACCTGTAGTCCAGCAGGGAAATAAGATCCCAGTATAGATAGCTATAATACAGTTTTACTCACTAATTGCATGAGCAAGAGCTATGTGTTGACAAATCATTGTAATAAAGAAATAAATGACTTTCTTTCTCCTGGTGGGGGAAATAGAAGCAAATATAGTACTGTACTTAATGCACAATAATGTGAAATATTGGGTAAGTCATTCTACAATAGAAATCTTTGGAAGATGGAAACTTCATCTAACTGCATTTTAGAAGTCAAGTAGAATAATGTATTAATTATATAGGCACATAAGTAAGTTTGGTACATATATGACAAAGTAATGAAATCACTTTTTATAAGCTATCTAAATCTTTAAAAATTAGAAATTTGCTTGATATGAAAACAATAAAATCTGTGAGGAAAGAGGAGAAAATCATTATAACCAGTTAACAGTCATTGAGCTCCATTTTTCTCAGAGCTAACTTCACTCATTTGAAATTGTACATTTAGAAAAGTGCAAAGAAGTTTCTGGTCGCTAAAATAACAGTTAGACAACTGCCAGAGTAATTCAATGTCCCTTGATATAGTAACACTAATGATTTTACATGCATAATTGATATTGTATTGCTTGCCTTCTCAATGAGTGTGGGAAGGGCTAGAGAGAGGGAGAAAATTTGGAACTCAAAATTTTTGTTTTTATTTATTTATTTAAGTCTTTAGCATTCATTTCCACGAAATTTCCAAATTTTCTCCCCTCCCCTCACCCCAAAACTCCAAGCATTCTAATTACCCCTATCACCAATCTGCACTCTCTTCTAATATCCCTCCCTTCCCTTATCTTCTCTTTTGTCCTGTAGGGCAAGATAAATTTCTTTACCCCATTACCTGTATTTCTTATTTCCTAGTTGTATGCAAGAACAGTCAACAGTTGTTCCTAAAACTTTGAGTTCTAACTTCTCTTCCTCCCTCCCTCCCCACCCATCCCCAGTGGGAAGGCAAGCAATTCAATATAGGCCATATCTGTTTTGCAAATGACTCCATAATAGTTGTGTTGTGTAAGACTAACTATATTTCCCTCCATCCTATCCTACCCCTCATTTCTTCTATTCTCTCTTTTGACCTTGTCCCTCCCCAAGAGTGTTGACTTCTAATTGCTCCCTCTTCCCATTGCTCTCCCTTCCATCATCCCCCCACCCTGATTATCCCTTTCTCCCCCACTTGTATTGTAAGACAGGTTTTCATATCAAAATGAGTGTGCATTTTATTCCTTCCTTGAGTCGAATGTGATGAGAGTAAGCTTTGTGTTTTCTCTCTCACCTCCCCACATTTTCCCTCCACTGAAAAGTCTTTTACTTGCCTCTTTTATGAGAGATAATTTTCCCCATTCCATTTATCCCTTTCTCCTCCTAATATATTCCTCTCTCACCTCTTAATTTCATTTTTTAAGTATGATCCCATCCTATTCACCTCACCCTGTGCTCTCTGTCTCTCTCTCTCTCTCTCTCTGTTTCTCTCTCTCTGTGTGTGTATGTGTGTGTAATCCCACCAACTACCCAGATACTGAAAAAAAGTTTAAAGAGTTACAAATATTGTCTTTCCATGTAGGAATATAAACAGTTCAGTTTTAGTAAGTCCCTTATGATTTCTCTTTCCTGTTTACATTTTCATGCTTCTCTTGGTTGTTGTGTTTGAAAGTCAAATTTTCTTTTCCGCTCTGGTCTTTTCATCAAGAATGCTTGAAAGTCCTCTGTTTCATTGAAAGACCATTTTTTCCCCTGAAGTATCATACTCAGTTTTGCTGGGTAGGTGATTCTTGGTTTTAGTCCTAGTTCCTTTGACTTCTGGAATATCATATTCCACTCCCTTTGACCCCTTAATGTAGAAGCTGCTAGATCTTGTGTTATCCTGATTGTATTTCCACAATACTTGAATTGTTTCTTTCTAGCTGCTTGCAATATTTTCTCCTTGACCTGGTAACTCTGGAATTTGGCCACAATGTTCCTAGGAGTTTCTCTTTTTGGATCTCTTTCAGGAGGTGATAGGTGGATTCCTTGAATGCTTATTTTGCCCTCTGGTTCTAGAATCTCAGGGCAGTTTTCCTTGACAATTTCATGAAAGATGAGGTCTAGGCTCTTTTTTGATCATGGCTTTCAGGTAGTCCTATAATTTTTAAATTGTCTCTCCTGGATCTATTTTCCAGGTCAGTTGTTTTTCCAATGAGATATTTCACATTATCTTCCATTTTTTCATTCTTTTGGTTTTGTTTTGTGATTTCTTGGTTTCTCATAAAGTTGTTAGCCTCCATCTGTTCCATTCTAATTTTGAAAGAACTATTTTCTTCAATGAGCTTTTGAACCTCCTTTTCCATTTGGCTAATTCTGCTTTTTAAAGCATTCTTCTCCTCATTGGCTTTTTGAACCTCTTTTGCCAATTGAGTTAGCTTATTTTTAAAGGTGTTACTTTCTTTAGCATTTTTTGGGGTCTCCTTTAGCAAGGTGTTGACCTGCTTTTCATGCTTTTCATGCATCTCTCTCATTTCTCTTCCCAAATTTTCCTCTACCTCTCTTACTTGATTTTCAAAATCCTTTTTGAGCTCTTCCATGGCATGAGACCATTGAATATTTATTTTGGATGTTTGGGATACAGAAGCCTTGACTTTTATGTCTTTCCCTGATGGTAAGCATTGTTCTTCCTCATCCAAAAGGATGGGAGAAGATATGTGTTTACCAAGAAAGTAACTTTCTATAGTATTATTTTTCCCCCCTTTTTTGGGCATGTCCCCAACCCATTACTTGACTTTTGGGTCCTTTGTCAAGAGTAGGGTATACTCTGGGGGTCTGTAAGATCTCAGTTCCTCTAAGGTGGCACAATCAAGTGTGTACACTGGTCTGGGAGCAAGTAGAAATTTTTGTGCCCAGAATCTAAGTAATAGAGTTTCCTCTTCACAACCACCTCGCCTGCAGTTCCACCAAGACAGCACTGGGAGCTGAGATTCAGATAAACTGCAGGGGCAGGGCCACCATTCAGTGTGAGATAAGGATCAGCTGCTCAGATCTCTCAGGAGTATTAGATGGAGGCAGTGCCTCTACATAGGGCTGAGGTAAGAGTCAGCTGCTCAGTGCCCCTAGGGGTTTTACAATCCAACAGTGGATACGGGCTGCTGTAGCAGCTACTGTGGAAGCTGCTCCTGCTGGCCAGATGTGGCTGGAGCTACGGGAAGGCAATTCTCCCTTCTTGGCCAGCTGAAAAAATCCTGTCACTGCCCTTTGGCACCTGTGGGTTGAGGGATCTGTGAACCACTGCTACTGTGACTGGGGATTCCACCTCTGAGGCCTACTCTCATCCTCCTCCCAAAGCTGCACCACTCAGCCAAGGCTGGGCTAGGCTCTGCTCCTTGTCCAGGCCAACAGATGTTTCCCATTGGCCTTCCAGGTCACTCTGGGCTGAAAATCTCTTCCACTCCGTTCTGTGGCTTCTGCTGCTCTAGAATTTGTCAAGAGTCTTTCTTTACAGGTATTTTATGGGCTGTGGGGTAAGAGCTACTATATGTGCATCTTTCTACTCTGCCATCTTGGCTCCGCCCTTCTCAAAATTTTTAAAAAATGAATGTTAAAAGTAAATAATTTTTTAAAAAAGAAATAGTAATGTTAAGAATGACAAAGTAAATATATCTATCAATGAAAGCCATATGAATCTTTTTTACTCGTATTCAGATTTTTAATCCTGATTCAGAAGTCAAATACATGTTTCTTTGTCTTCATTCTTTATCTTTTTCTATGCCTATATGTAGCAAGGGTTATTTTTTTTAATGTTTTGAAAAGTTTCTTCAAATCCTTCTCTTGTAGCCTTCTTAGTTTGTTTTATACTCTATTACAAAATCATGAGCTTGATATACCAATGTGTATTTATCCAATGTAGGCAGTATATATACAGGATAGCCATCATCAGCTGCTACAAAACCCCATAAGAGAAAACAACTACAACATTAAGTAAATATACACAGATAGATCGATTCCAGTCTTCCAGCTCCATATGACTGGCCATCCCCTCCTACACGTTCCAGAGGCATCTCAAACATAACATGTCCCAAAGAGAAATTAACTATCTTTCCTTTAAACCCATAACTCCTTCTAACTTTTCTATTTCTGTTAATGGCATAACCCAGGGGTGGGGAACCTTTGGTTTTGAGGCCACACTGTGGCCTTCTAGGTCCTTGGATATGGCTTTTTGACTAAGTCCAGGTTTTACAGAGCAAAATTTTATTAAGGGGATTTGTTCTGTGAAGTTTAGATTCAGTCAAAGGGCTGCACTTGAGGACCTAGAGGGCCACATGTGGCCTCAAGACTGAAGGTTCCCCACCCTGGCATAAGCAATCTTCTGGTCACTGTCAGGGGAGAAGGGGAGCTTACTAGCATCCCAACTTCCTAGACCAATCATTCCATCTTACCTTCTGAGATATCTTACAATTTCACCTCCATTTGTCATCTAGCCTGAGCATACCCTAGCCAATGGTACCTTCTCCCTCACCTCCCCTTGCAGTTTTCCATTAGGAGGTCTTGGAAGGAGTCCACCTTAAGGCCACATCCCTAGTGGTGATGATAACCTACCTGAACTCATTCCTCAAGGTTTAACAAACTCCCACACCACCACACCTTCCCTTTCCCTGTAATTTTGAACTCCAGGCTGTTATTATTCAAGCCCTATTCTCTATCTCCCACTGAACACTCCTTTATTCCCATCTGTCTCAACCTAACATCCATAAGATCTGACTCCAAAGCTCCCCACTGCTTCCATTTTGCATTCTGAAGTGCCTGCTCTGTAGAAAACAAACTTGTTTTCACTGTAGACCTTTTCTTTTCTCATTCCCTCCATCTTCTTGGACTCACTAAGACCTGACTTTCTTCTGATAATAAGACTTCCCTAGTCACACTTTTTTTCTTTTTTTAGCACTGGTTGCATTTTCACTAATACTAATGAAGTGGTGGAGTTGGAATACTCTGTTCCTCACTGCCAGTCTCAAGTTCTCCTTTGAGGTTCATTCAATCCTTTATTTATTACCCAATCAAGATTCTGCTATCTTTTGTTTACCAGCCTATAGGACACTGTCCTCCCTCAATGAGTTCAGTGCCTGGCTCATAATCTTTTTCTCCTCCTCAACTCCTTCTCTCATTCTATGGGACATCTCCCTTCAAATACCCCAAATTTTCAGTTACTCAAAGTATTAATTTCCCATTACCTACATCCCATCTCAGTTTCCTATTGAAATGGTCATATATCTGATCTTGCCATCTGTGTTCATGAATTTTAAAATTCCTTTATCTGATCATAATCTTTTGTCATTCCATCTTTCCCTGTGCTTTATAATCCTAGCTCAGTTCTTCCATTTTCACCACAACTTCTAATCCCTCCACCACTTATTTCTTTTCCCCATATTATCACTTCTGTATTGGCTATACTCTGCTCCCTTCCCTTCTTGATGCACTGGTGAACCAGTTCAACCCCAGAGTGTCCTCTTAACCCCAGTTTCTTAGTGTACTTTTTAGGCTATTAAAGCTTTAAAGTGTATACGAGTATGTGTGTGTGTGTGTGTGTGTGTGTGTGTGTGTGTGTGTGTGTGTGTGTGTGTATTAAAAATGTGATGTGTGGGTATATATATGCGTGTATATGTATATATATACAATATAAAAACTAGACTTCTGCTTTCATTAGTGTTAGGGAGCTCTTGATATGGAACTTCCTTTACTAGTGCAGATACATAAATAAGGATGATATATATATATATATATATATATATATATATATATATATATATATATGTATGTGTGTGTATGCATATACACATACACATATATACATATACATATTTGTGTGTCAGGGATTATATATACATACATATATACATATATATTTGCGTGTGTGGTCTTTGAAAGCCTAGGTTCTAATAACAGAAAAAGGAGGATAAAAATGTTTGTTTAAGCTAATTGTAAAAGATATACCCTGGTCAGGACAGATGATCTCTTTATGACATGCATATTAGCCTGTTGAATGAGTCAGGAAGTAAACAACAGAGTTGTTAAAAAGATGCCAACCTGTGTGGATAGAAGTTTCCCCAGCTGGCAAATTTGTTTCAATAAATTTGTTAGTCCGGTCCATAATCCCAAACACTGAATCCAGGACATAGATTCAAAAATGAACACAGCTGTGTATATACATGCATATAGATTGGTAGATAAAGCGTTTATTAATAAAAAGTTTTGCAAAGCACTTCACAAGATCTCATTTTCTTCACACAACAACCCTGGGAGGTAGGTGCCAATATTATCTCCATTTTATAGTTGAGGCAACTGAAGAAGTCAGAATAAGAGACTTGCCCAGAGTTTTAGGCTGGGTTTGAATTTAAGTCTTCTTGACTGCACTGAACCTAGCAGCCTCCCAGGAAATAAAAATATGAGGAAGCAAGACAATCTCATCCCCTCAAAGAATTACATTGGAATGAGGAAAGACAACCCATGAAAGGGAATTAGAACCGGTAGAACTGGGTGGGGTACAAGAAACCCAAGAGTGGATCTCTAAGGTTGCATGTGTATGGGGGAATGGAGAAGGGGTAGAGAGAGAAGGATGACAGCTTGAAACTGAGCAGCATGGTGAGGAAATGAGTGGAAGTGTTAGATGTGCATAATGAAGATGTAATTTATATAATTTCACTAACAGTCTAACTGATTTGTTGGCTTTCGTATGGGCCTCCTATGAAGGGCAACAGCTTTTTCCAGTTTTCCCAACAAAGACTGGGTTCACAGCAATGACATTTTCACGTCGCGGATGGGGGGGAAGGTGGAAGGTCTTGAGAAGGTGATGGAGTGAAGGTGCCTCCTCGCTTCCACGCACCTGCAAGTAAAGGGCCCTCAATCTCAGGAAACCTTCCTCCATTAGATACTTTTGGCAGTACAAACAGCCGGAGCAAAGTGGTTGCAGTGGTCCTGTCTGCCTGTCCTGCCCCCTTCCCCTGCCCGATGCTTTCTTACCCTCATCCCCACCTCCAGAGGCCCCATGAACTAGGCATCTGGCTTTGGGTGTGAAGCCCCTTTCAGTTTCTCAGAGGGTACACGACGTGGTAGCTGGCAGGAGAGGCAGGGCTGATATCCTGCGCAAACCTGAGGGCTGCCGACCACCCTCCCTGCCCCCCAGCCCTAATTCTGACCCTGGGCAATGGCTTTCAGGGTTTAAGCCTAGTGCAGTGTGTGGAGCCACACACTCCCCTGCCCTCCCCTCAGGAGGAGTGGAGGCCCCTAAAAAAGGATCGGTGAAGGAGGAGATTGATTGGCCCAGGAGAGGACAGGCAGCCACCTCTATCACTGTTCTCAGTGCCTGGGGAGGCCCATCCTTGTCTTCTGGTCGGCATGTAACCCAGCCCATCCCACAATCGCTGAGGCAGATGACAAGCAGCAAGCTCTTTAAACCTCGGTCTGTAAAGAGGTGAGAGCTTGGACCGGGTTGGACTGCAAAGTTCGAATTTGCTTCCAGGAAGCATTATCTGTCTTCATCTTGCTAGCTGGGAAGGAAAATCTGCATCTGACATGGGCCCAGGGCCAGAGATCCCCTGGAGCCCCAATATGTACCATCACCTCTGAAGTGTTAGCTACAGTGCACAAACAGCCCTCTCACTTGTGATTGGGCCTCCCAGCTAAGTTTGAGGAAGAGTTAGGTGTCTAGGGCTGCAGCTGGAGAAGTACACAGAAGACTGGGGGGTGGAGTGGGGGGAGGCAGCATCTGCCTGACCTAAGTTGGGCAGATAGGGAAACTTCTACCTTGTTGTGCCATTTGGAGGTTCTGTCCTTTGACTTCTCTCTTCCTGGGACATGCCAGACAGCTGGGCAAGTGGAAAGGAATGGGAGTGATCAAAGGGATAGGTTGATAGGTGGAAAAGGACATGGACCCAACCCTCTTTCCACATCAGTCATGTCCTAGGACCCCAAACTATCCTTGAACAGCCTAACTAGCATCTTAGTAAGAACTGACTGAAATGGGAAGTTATTCTATAAGTCTTCTCTTTCATAAACTCCTAGAAAAAGAACTCTGCTTCTCTACTTCCTCTCATCTCACTCCTTACCCCAACCATCAAATTTCACAGAAACTGGTCTTTATTATTTGTTAAATCCTATTTCGTTTTCTCAATTGTCATCTTTCTTGATCTCTCTGCAGGTTTTGACCTCCCTTTGTCTCTTGGAGATTTGCTCTACCCTTCATTTTGGGGACGTGGCTCTCTCCTGATTCTTCTCTTACCCAACTGACTTCTCATACTCTTATGGCATCCTCACCAAAAATCCAACCTTCTGTTGGTATCTATCAAAGGATATTCCTAGGCCAATCTCATCTGGTTACACTATCTCTTGATGATTTTATCATTTCTCATGACTCCCAAGTATTTATGATCAAAGAAAGGAACGGGAAGTAAAATGGACAGTTTTGATTACATGAAATTAAAAAGATTTTAGACAATAAAAGTAACAGCCAAAATTAGAAGGAAAACAGGACACTGGGTAAAAAATTTTAGAGCAAATTTCTCTGATAAAGACTTCATTTCTCAAATGTATAGGGAACAGAACTGAGCTAAATTTATAACAATCAAGCCATTTCCCCATTTGAAACACAGAGTTTTCAGAAGAAGAAATCAAAGCTATCAATATACACATAAAAATGCTCTAAATCACATTTCTAGATTAGAAAAATTTTTAGTTTAGAAGAATAGAAATTAAAACAACTCTGAGATACTACCTCACATTTCTCAAATTGGCTAACATGACAGAAAAGGAAAATGACATGCTGGAAGGGATGTGGAAAAATTGGAACATTAATATACTGATGGTGGAGTTGTGAACTGGATTAGCTATTCTGGAGAACAATTTGGAATTCTTCCTAAAGACCTGTAAAACTCTATATACCTTTTAACTCAGCAATACCACTACTGTATCCCAAAGAGATCAAAGAAAAGGGAAAAGGATCTATGTGTACAAAAATAGCATTGCTCTTATTGTAGTAGGAAAGAATTGAAAACTGAGGGGATAGCCATCAATTGGGGGATAGTTGAACAAGTTGTGGCATATGATCGTGATGGAATATTCTTGTACTATAATAAATGATGAGCAGGATGGTCTCAGAAAAACCTGGGAAGACTTAAATGAACTGATGCAAAGTGAAGTAAGAACAAGAACATTGTACACAATAACAGCAATATTTTAAGGCTGATAAACTCTGAAAGACTTAACTACTCTTAAGACAATGATCCAAGATAATTCCAAAGGAGTCATGATGAAAAATGCTATCCATCTCCAGGGAGAGAACTGGTAAACTCTTGAATGTAGATTAATGCATATTTTTTTACTTTTTTAATTTTTCATGTGTGTGTATGTGTATGTGTTTATGTTTTACAATATGGCTAATATGGAAATATATTTTGTATGATTTCACATGTATACTCAATATCTTATTACTTACTTGCCTTTTCAATGGGTGGAGAAGGGCTTGAGAGAAAGAGAGAATTTGGAACTCAAATTTTTCAAAAATGAATGTTAAAATTTTTTTGACTAATTATAAATTATTTACTGAAATAAAAAATATTTTTAAAAAGAAAGACAATGACTCCCATGTCTTTATAGCCATCTATGATTTCTTTTACTTTAGTTCCAGTTCTACATTATCAACTAATTATTAGATATTTCCAACTAGATGTCTCAGGAAGATCTCAAATTTAACATGTCTAGAAAGGACCTCATTATCTTCTGTCCTAAACCCCACTCCTCCTTCATACTGTCCTATTTCTTTTGGGGGAAATACTTTTTTCCTAGTGTCATAGGTTCATGACCTCAGCAGCATCCTCAACTTTTCCTTCTTCTTCATTCCCTACATCAAGTCAGCTGCCAAATCTTTTTAATTCTATCTCCACAACATATCTTACATCTGTCCCCTTTTCTCCTTTAATAGAGTCATCATCAGTGTATTACCTCTTGACTACACTATTGCAACAATATTCTACATGGATTTTCCAACTTTCCTTTGTAATTCATTATCCACATAGCTGGCAAAATAATCTTCTTATAGCACAAGTCTGGCCATGTCCCTTCCCCTGCTCAGTAATTTTCAGTGGCTCACTATTGCTCTTGAATAACATTTAAATCCTTTGGTATTTAAAGCCCTTTTCATTATGACTCTATACTACCTTTCCAGGCTTACTTGACATTATTCTTCTTCATGTACTCAATAATACATTCACACTGTCCTACTTCCTTTTTTCCCCCCAAACTCAATTTTCCATTTCTTGCTCCCATGTTTGGAATTCATTCTCTTCACTTCTGGACTAGAATCTTTAATTTTCATTAAGGTTCAACTAAAAAGGCCATTCTTTGCCTCATTTCTTACCTAACTTTTAACTACTGAATGGGTGTTGCCTCAAACTGAGACCTGAGAATGACCTAAGCTTAAAAAGGGGAAGGTCTCCTACTGCATCCTGTGCCATCTCCAGTGGTCCTGATCTATATCTTGCCACTAGACACAGATGGCTCCAGAGGAGAAAGTGAGGCCCTCCCTCACTTAAATCTAATTCACTTGCAAATCATGGCATCATCTTCCTGAGGTCATGGTCCTCTTTGACAACAAGGGACAAACAACACAAAATAAAAGCTCGTTTGTATGGCATTTAAAGACCTTCACACTCTCACTCTGGCTTCTAGACTTAATTTATTGCGTTATCTTATTTTACATATTTATCCTTTCACACATGCTACATGTCTGCTAATTGACTCTGTTTGCCAGTGCAACCTATTTCTTCTCTGAACTTAATATTCCATCTCATAGCTAGGTGGCACAGTGGATAGAGTACTGGGCTTGGAGTCAGGATGAACTGAGTTTAAATACTGCCTCAAGACAATAACTGTATGACCCAGGACAAGTCACTTAACTTTTGTCTATCTTAGTTTTCTAAACTATACAATGCAAATGATAATAACACCTACCTCTCCTAGTTATCATGAGGATCACATAAGAGAATATTTGTAAAAAAAACAGTTAGTAGTGCTTGGCACATAGTGGGTACCTAATAAATGCTTGTTTCCTTCCTCTCCTCTCTCTGTTTGCACAGACTGTCCAGGGTGCCTGGAATATACTCCTTTCTCAACTTACTTCTTCCTTTAAGTCTTACCTCTAGTGCCTCCTCTATGGCAAGTCTTTCTTGATTCCCATGGTTGTAAATGTTCTCTCCCTCCTCAAATTATCTTTCATTTACTTTTCTGTGTAATGATTATATCCTTCTACTAGAATGTAAGTTCCCCAATGGTACAGACAGTTGCTTTTCACTTTGATTTGTGTGGAAAATGACTAAAATTGTGGCTTGCACATTGTATTTAATGTTTGTTGATTTTTTTGTAATATAGCATTTTATTTTTCCAATTACATATAAAGAGAGTTTTTAACATTCATTTTTTTTGTAAGGTTTGAGTTCTAAAATTTTCACCCTCTTTTCTTCTCTCCCCTTTTCCCTCTCCATATAGGTTACAAATGTGCAATCATGTTAAATATATTTCCACACTGGCTGCTGTCCTTTGTTCTCAAAGAGGACCAAGACAATTTAACTGTGTTAGAGTCAAGTTACAGTGCGTCTGACTGTGGCTGATCTGACCAATATGAGCTCGAAATGTTCTACCACAGGTTGGGCACAAATAGTCCATGTGAACATTTGGGATGGATACTCCAAATTCGCACATCTTGAGTTTCTTTTGAGCTATATATGTCCATATTAGTCATGTTGTGAAAGAAGAAACAGAACAAAAGGGAAAAACCATGAAAAAAACAACAACAAAAAAGTGAAAATAGTATGCTTTGATATGCTTTGACTCCATAGTTCTTTCTCTGGATGTGGATAGTATTTTCTGTCATGAGTCTTTTGGAATTGTCTTACATCATTGTATTGCTGAGAAGAGTTAAGTCTAACATAGTTGATCATCAAACAATGTTGCTGTTACTGTGTATAGTGTTCTCCTGGTTCTACTCACTTCAATTTTAGAGTGCATTCAGAGATGAATGGTATCCATAAGAAGGAAAAGACAGTTGCCCTGAACTCTGCTTTGGTCAGACCACAGCTGGAGTACTGTGTTCAGTTCCGGGTGCCATACTTTAGGGAGGATGTTGTCAAGTTGGAGTGCCTCCAACTGAATGTAGTCAGTATGGTGAAGGGACTAAAAACCATGCCATATGAGGAACAATACAAGGAAGTAGGGATATTTAACTTGGAGAAGAAAATACCTGGAGGGAACATGATCTTCAAATATTTGAAAGGCTGTCATGTGGAAGAGATTAAACTTATTTTGCTTGGCTCCAAAGGACTGAACTAGAAAGAATGGGTGAACATTTCAGAGACAAATTTAAGCTTAAATATTAATAAGCTGTATATTTAATAAGTATGTATAATTAATAAGTTTTATATTATTAACTACATACAATTATATATTTAACCTTAATATAAGGCAAAACACCTCCTAACAATTAGAAAGTGGAATGGGCTCCCTTGGGAGACAGTGGCAGTCCTTTCACTGGAGATCTTCAAATAACACCTGGATAACCATTTGGTATTGAATTGGAGATTACTGTTCAGGGATGGGCTGCCCTACATGACTTCTGAGCACTCTTCCAACTCTAAGATTCTATGATCGTGTAGGATTGAAGATAAAATCTGAAGATCCTTACTATTACCTCTGTATGTCTACTACCCAGAGAAATCATCATACTCAATACTTTTGTAAAAGGAAAAAAAAAAACATCAATTAGTGTATTTTCAAAATTCCATCACAATCTCATTTATCAAACATGGCAGACTTTGAAGTGATGCCAGGATTTTCAAGCGGGGATGTGTTGTAATCAGTTTGAAACACTGAACTATAGTCAATAGAGAGGTATTGAAGTGAAAAGAATTCCTGTAATTTCCCCGAACCTCTCACTTTTTGTCCTTTTGTTTTCTGTAGAAAATCTCTGACACCAACTACCCGCTGAACATCGTCTTCATCTTGATTAACGAGTTCTGTGAACGTTTCTCTACTGGTGGCACAACAGGTACCCCTCTTAAGGAAAGATAGGCTATTTTAGGATCCTCATCAAAACCTCTTTAACATTATTTCCTCTCTGGTAATGGGCCAGTTCTTCCATTCTTACCATGAGATTCCTTCCCTATGGGAATGGCTCATGGAAGGCTATGCCTTCCCTCCATCTACTGAGGAGCCAGACAAATACTTCTAAGACTTTACATTTTCTTTTAAGCTTATGTCAGTTAGCTCTGCCAATTCATTCATGGCAGTTAGGTGGTACAGTGGATAAAATGCTAGCCCCAGAATCAGGAGGAGCTTTCTTCCACCTAACAGCCCTTCAAATATTTGAATAAAATATCATGTTCCCTCGAAGCATTCTCTTCTCTAAGTGAAATATCCCTAGTTCCTGTATTGTTCCTCATATGGCATGGGTTTTAGTCCCTTCACCATACTGACCACATTCAAATAATATCCTTCCTAAATCAGACTCAGATCTTTACTAACTGTGTGACCCTGGGCAAGTCATTTAACCCCTGTTTGTCTCGGTTCCTTCAGCTGTAAAATGGGGATAGTAATAACATCTACCTCCTAGGGTTATTGTGAGGATCAAATGATATGATTGTAAAGCACAATGCTTGGACAAGTCACTTAAAATTGTTTGCCTCAGTTTCCTCATCTGTAAAATGAGCTGGAGAGAGAAATGGCAAATCAACCCAGTATCTTTGCCAAGAAAACCTCAAAAGGGGTCACAAAGAGTCAGATACAACTGAAACAACTGAACAACAAATTACCTTGAAGGTCAAAGGCCTAAAAGAGATCAGGTTGTGCACATTTGAATAAAATTGAAATTCCATCTTTTTTTCTATAGTACTTCCTATTCCTTTGATTCATTTTTCCTCCTTTTCTTCCCCCTCCTGATAAGTTACAGACAAATTATTGTGTGCCAGTTCACTTTAAGAACATACTTCTCTTCTCAATAAATAAAAGCATCGTTATATAAATTTGTCAAGTCTAGGGATTCCCAGATGGATTTGGAGAAATCTAAATCCCAAAAGACTTAAATTAAGTATCCTTATCTCTGATAGGAAAATCGGTATCAATCAACCAGCAAGCACTGATTAAGAAAAATATAACATGAAACTGTGCCTACTCTCAAATAGTTGGCATTTTATAGGGAAAAGCAACATGTATGATGACATTATAAAATGTAAAACTAACCAGAAACCAGAAAAATAAAAAGTTATAATGAGAAGTAGAACAGCATATTAGAGGGAAAGACCTGTACTGAAGCCCTGCCTGACACATGCTAGCTATGTCACACTGGACAGCTCACATAACTCTTGTAAATTTGAGCCAATCCCTCTAAAATGATAGTTGATATCTTGACTTGCAAGTGAAACAATAACCACAATCTAAAATGATAAATATCAGCTGAATTGCTGATTTACCTTCAATTCCCTGTAGCAAAGAAATCAAAGAATTACAGATTTGGAACCAAAATGACATTAGGGCCCATCCAGGTCAGCCCTTTCGTTTTAAATGGGACTATAGTGTGGGGTGGTAGATAAAGCTTTGGACTTGGAATCAGGAAGATCCTGTCCTGAATCAGTCCTCAAATATGTCTTAAACTGTGTGACCTTAGACAAGTCACTTGATCTCACTGAGCCTCAGTTTCCCCATCTGGAAAATGGGGATAATAGCATCTACTACCCAGAGCTGTTTTAAGCACTGATTGAGATATATAAAGCACTTTGTAAACCTCAGGTTTATACAAATATATATAAGCTATCATCATCATCATCGTCATCATCTTCGAGTGAACAATGCACTGGACCTAAGATTTGGACCTTTGGGTAACTTTTGTGTCCCTCAGCTAGTTTGTGTCAGAGGCAGGACTTTAACTATACCTTTGAACCCAGCCTCACTTACTACCCCCCCTTCCCCAATACCAAATCCGGTACTCTTTCTACCACTATACTATGCTGCTTTTAGACCAAAAAAAAAAAAAGGCACATTTTATTTTGGTTTTATTAGTACCAGAATAACCACAAAAACCTTCTATGAGAGAGGTCCTTGTAGGAGAAATATGGCTGTCCTTTACAAATGAATATGATATCACTGAACAAACATAAATAACATTGCTAGGCTCTGGAGCTTTTTATTGTTGCCATTTTTTTAGGAGTGGTAGTAAAATCACAGGGCAGCTAGGTAGCAGAGTGGGTAGAGTGCTGGGCCTGAAGTTAGGAAGACTCATCTTCCTGAGTTCAAATCTGGCCTCAAACACTTCCTAGTTGCGTGATCCTGGACAAGTCACTTCAGTTTCCTCGTTTGTAAAATGAGCTGAAGAAGGAAATGGCAAACCCCACATGGGGTTACAAGGAGTTGGACCCGACTGAGCAGTAGAATAGCAATGAAGTGACACATATCTACCTTTTGATTCTCCAGGTGTCCCTCATGACCAGAGGATGGGCATTTTGAAGTCAGATGATCAAGTCTGGGCGTAGTGTGTGGCTTAGGAACAGGTCCAATTCTCAGAGTGAGCTAAAGGAGAGAAAGTAGAGAAGTTCACGTTCAACTCCTGGTGTCCATGCTGAACACAGCAGTTAGGTGCATAGTGGAAAGATGGCGGAAAGAGAGAGCAAACAGCTCCACTGCTCCTTTAAAAAGGCAGGCAGTCCATCCAGGAACCTGCCCCCACCCACAAGCCAGGAGGCTTTGGCAAACGAGGCATGCTCGAAAGTCAGGTTACAGATATAATAATGCAGTGAATCTGTGCAGCGTCTTCATAACTCAGCAGTAAAACAATAATACATTTAACTCCTTTGAATTCTAGTTTCATCATTGGTAAAATGAGAAAAGAGGATTAAATGATCTCTGAATTCCTCTCCATCTTTGAGCCTATGAGTCTAATGAGTCTATACTTAAAGTGTTTAAAATTCAATCACAAAATCCATGTATTTTTTATGGTTTCCTGTACTTAGATCAAATGATGCCATTGTTAAAAAGTTAGCTGAAACTCAGGCCAATTCAGTAAGCATTTCCCCTATGCTAAATACTCTGTGTTTAGGATAAAGACTAATTTTTTTTTTTTGAGAAAGAAAATAGTTCCCTCACTCAACTAGCTTAAATATCTATTGGCATATTAAAACATGCAAAGAGATAAGTTTATATGAGATAATTTGTAGAGGGAGAGAGAATACTAACCTAGAGAAGGTTCAAGAAAAATCTCCTGAGGGATGCCCCTCAATTGGAGATTGGCTGAACAAGGTGTGTATATGAATGTAATGGAATACTATTGGGCTATAAGAAATGATGAACAGGAAGACTTCAGAGAGGCCTGGAAGGACTTATATGATCTGATGCTGAGCGAAAGGAGCAGAACCAGGAGAACTTTGTACACAATTCATAGCCACATTATACAATGACTGACTGATAGACTTAGCTCTTTTCAACAATGTAGGGACCTAAAACAACTCCAAAAGACTTATGATGGGAAATGCCATCCATCTCCAGGGAAAGAAATATGGAATCTGGATGCAGATTGAAGCTTATTCATTCTCTTTTTTGTTTTGTTTTGTTTTTTCTTTCTCATGGTTCCTCCCATTTGTTCTAATTCTTCTAATGTGAAAATATGTTTTATAAGAATGTACATAGAGACACTATATCAGATTGCATTGTCTATATTGTCTTGGAGAGAGGAAGGGAAGGGAGGCAGAGAAAATTTAAAACTTATGAAAGTGAATGTTGAAAACTAAAAATAAATTAATTTATATTAAAAAAGAAAAGAAAAAAAAACCTCCTGAAGGAGGCAGCTATGAAGGAAGGCAGAGATTCTAAGAGGTGGAGGTCAGAAAGGAGTATCTATGGAAAATCCTAAGCAAAAGACTGGAGCCAGAAGGTGAAATACTGAGCCAAGAGAACATCAAGTAAGTTAGTTGGACTGGAAAAGTGAGTAAAGAGGAATAATGGTAAGTAAGACTGAGAAGTGGGCTAGTGTAGAAGGAATCTTGTTATTCAGTTATGTCCAACTCTTCATGACACATTTGGGGTCTTCTTGGCAGATAATGGAAATGGTTTGCCATTTCCTTCTCCAGCTCATTTTACAGATGAGGAAACTGAGGCAGACAGGGTGAAGTGACTTGCCCATGGTCACACAGTTAGGGAGTATCTGAGACTAGATTTGAACTTAGGTCTTCCTGGTTCCAGACCCAGCTCTACCTTCTGCTCAACTTCACTACCACTTTCATTCAGGTTGCCATGTCAGAGTATAGAGAGGAAGGAAGAGAGAAAGTTGTTTTTCACTGGAGGGGTAAGGCTACCCAGCTTCCCTAGAAGGAATCTTAGGGTCATTTATTTTAAGTCCTTCATTTAACAGATGAGACTAAGGTTCAGATAGATTAAATGACCTTCAAAGGGTTATATAGCTCTTGTCTTACTGCATTAGTTTTCTAACATTTAGCATTAAAGAGAATGCACATTTCAATACTGGATAGAACACAGGATACATATAAGGAAGGCAAAAGGAGGTGCTCTGGGTAACATTATATTTGTTCTGTTAGTTAGCTGCAGCAAGAAACTTGTGACACCCCAGGACCACCATAAGAGTGCTGGGCTTATCAGTTAATCAATTAACATAATTTAAGTGTTAACCATGTGGCAGACACTGTGCTAAGTGCTAGAGTTACAGAGATAAAAGATCATGTTCCCTCAAGGAGTTTACAATCTAGTGGGGGTGGAGGGGAGAAAAACAGCACCAAAGCTGATGACCCTCCTTAAATGGAGGTTTTGGGAAGACCTTATCACTCTGCCCTCCAAACAGCAATCAGAGAAGCAGAGGGCACTGGTGAGGTGTAGAGTACCAAGGCTGACTGAATCTTGCAGCACAATGAGATTTCTGATGAGGAGATTCTTGGGCCATGGTGGAAAAGTCCCGGGGAAGTGCAGCTGGGTGACAAATGAAAAGTACTGGGACAGGGAGGTGGAGGAAAGAAAAAGGAGACAATAAGTAAAAGGGTGCAAAAGATTAGAATCGGACATAGAGATACAGTAATACCAAAGATGAACTTTGCTTATTTCAAAATGTCATCTATATCTGGCCCTACTCCTCCAGTCAGAAACATACTCTCTCTTTCTTCTTTCCTCTCCATCCTCTGACCTGGTAGTCTGAATAATGAAGGTATCTAGTGGCTCAACCTGGAGTCAAGAAGATCTGAGTTCAAATCTGACCTTGAACACTTACTGGCTATATGACCCGGGGCAAGTCACCTAACCCTTGTTTGTTTCAGTTTCTTCAGCTGTAGAATAGGAATAACAATAACCCCTACCTCTCAGGGTTGTGAGGGTCAAATGAGATAATACTTAGCACAGTGCCTGGAACACAGTGAGCACTATATAAATGTTAGCTAACTGTTATTAAGAGGGGTAGAGACGGGGGCTAGATGCTTAGAAGGGAAAGGCCAGGACTGATCATATGCAAACAATTATCTCCATGTGATTTTATTTTAACAATAACTTTTAGGGAATTAAGACAATTTGCTGTTTCATCATTATAGTCATGCCTGAATCTTTGTGACACCATTTGGGGTTTTCTTGGCAAAGATATCAGAATGGTTTGCCATTTCCTTCCCCAACTCATCTGACAAATGAGGAAACTGAGGCAAATAGGGTTAAGTGACTTGCTCAGGGTCACATAGCTTAGTAAGTGTCTGAGGCCAGGTTGAACTCAAAGTCTTCCTGACTCCAGGCCTGACAGTATCCACTGTACCACCTAGCTGTTCCCTTATTTAGGTCATTTTACACTATACACAAGTGTAGCATAATGAGAACTGCAGCAGAAATAGTCAAAGGCACTTAAACAGTAAGACAGAGAAAGCAAATATTCTTTCTTGCTTAAAATTTAAGCCTGAAACTTGGAAGGTAGAGGAATTCTAAAGGTAAACACCAACATCTCTCATCCAACTGCGACTTAACCTTTCTACCAGCCCTCCTTCACTCAAATCAAAGTCAACTGCAAGTCATGTCATCATCTTGATGTCATGGTCCTCTTCCAGAATGAGGACAAACACAACTTTTCTGCCCTCATTCCTTCACTTTTTCCTTTAAACACATATGCAATCTTGTGGTCTTGCTCCATTTATCACTGTCTATTGAAAAGCAACTTTTAAAAAACAAAACAAAACAAAACTCAGATTTACAAAGGTTAAATTCCATCATTTTCAATTCCTCTGGGTTTTTCAAGGCATGTGGCAACTTGATCACATTAATCAGATACATATATGGATACCAAACAAAAGAAACCAAGACATTTTGTGCCAAGATTGCTCAAAATATGCCCATTTGTCACTTGAGAGTCTGAACAGGAAAACCAAGCAAACAAACAAAACCCCCATTAAACTTTCTGAAAGGAGTTCAAAACTTTTTCAGTCATTTCACAATGTTCTAAGGACTTGGGCCAGGCAGTAGTTATTGCCAATGGCTTATTTAAAAAAGCAGATTAAAAGTAACTGGAGATACCAGCCTATGGGTAGCTATCTCCTGTCCAAGAAATACTTAGGGGTGGATTGTTCAAAGTTTCTTTTGAACGTTAAAAAAAATGCTTTGGAATTATGGAATGAAAGAGGTTTGTTTTAGATTATAGTGTGCAAGGAAAACTGATCTGTACTAGAAAACCTTCATACCATCCCCCAAAGGTATTATAATGCTTTTCTTTCTTTTAATATAAGATGTTAGCTCCTAACAGGGATTAATAAAACTGTCTCAAAGAGGAATAGAAGGAACTAAGTTTCAGCCATTGACTTGGAATGCTATGGAACTACATTAGCTTTGTAATTTAGAGAGGAAAGGAGAGAAGGGACGAGATAGGGTATTATTGGTGATGAGATGCCCTTTGACAAATAACCAGACCAAAAAAAAAACAACTGTTAGCAGAGAAAAACAAAATCATTTGGCAACTCAAAGGGTAAACAGAAGCAATCTGCTTTACTCCCCCCACCCTGCCTCCACTTCTTTTTTTAGAACTAGACAGGATCTCAGAGGTCATCTAAGCAAACCATTTATTTTATCTTTTAAAATTAAGCATTTTATAGAAAACTTGAACATCAGCCCAAACAAATCATCTTGCTTTGTGGCTATTTATCTTGAAATAACTTAAATTTATTGTGTAAAAGAATATACTTTTTTTCTCCACCTGAGTCTTCATCAGAAATCTTTATTTGCCCATTCTTTCTCATTCTCTTTTTTGTCTTATGTGATTGTAGTTAGTGTATCCTCTACTTTTGTTTCTGTAGTAAAGCACCTCTTTCTTGTACTCATTAATTCCTTCTATTTGTTAAGCTGCAAAAAATAATCTCTCCCCCACAAGTGAGATCTTATGTTTAAATCTCTCATCCAGCTGGAATTCACTGAGACATATGGTTTAACATGTGGCTCTAAATCCTTTTCCTATCATATTGCCAAAAACTCATTGGCCAAATAATGAAGCCTCCTCATTTTCTATAGCTTTATCAAAAAATAACATTTTGTCTACTTTTGTATAGAGGCTCTATTCTGTTCATCTATTTCGTCTATTTCCTTTCCAGTACTATAAAGTGGTTGGTTTTTTTTTTTATGGTAACCCTTTTGTAATATGTTTTAAAATCTAGGTTTGCAAAACTACCCTCAATTACTTTTTCTTTCAGTGTGATATTTTTACCCTTCCATTTTTAATATAAATTTCACTTAATTTGGTTCTATAAAGAAGTCCAATTGGTATTTTGGTTCATATTGCATTAAATATATAAATTATTTTGTGCAGTATTACTATTTTTATTAATCTACTCCATCCCTGAACAATGAATTTTTTCTGGTTATTTAGGTTCTTGTTTATTTTGGTCATTATAGTTTTATCATTCTTACACAAGTCCTGAGCATAAATAATCATTTAAGTGTTGTACTGTATAACACACTGGTAAGTTAATTTGCTATTTTCTGTTATCATGAAATGGTTTTTTTTTATTATGTTGTCTTGATCTTGGTTATTTGTAGTTTATTTTTATGGGTTAATGTTATGTCCTGCAACTTTGCTGAGTTCATTTATTATCCCCATAAAGTACTTGGTTGAGGCATTTGGAATTTCTAGACAGATTATCATGGTTTATGAAATCTTCATTTCCAATGTTAATCCCTCTAATACCTTCTTCGGTCTTATTGCAGTTCCTAGAATGTCCAATGCCACTGACTACAGCCCTCATCTATATTTAAATTGGAATTCATTAAAGGACTGTGAGAGGATGACTGACATGTTCAAAATGAGCAGCTAATAAGGCACCTTAAAAGTATTAACACTTCATAAAAGAGGGATTTTGGCAGAGAAGGGCAAGTGGCATAATGTTGCAGTAGCCACTATGGAAAATGGATAACTCCTATATTAAATCTATGGCTATAAGAATTCAGAGGAAGGAGCAGATTTGAAAGATATATAATGAAAAGTCTTTTAAAGGGAGGGGCCATCTCACTTTTTTAAAAAAATTAAATTATTTTATTTTTTTCAGTATTCAACAATCACTTTCACATATCTTTTTTCCCCTCCCTCCCCCTCCCTTCTCACTCCTTCCTCCCCAGTCCCTCCCTGAGATGGCATACAATCTTATACAGGTTCTATATGTACATTCCTATTAAATACATGTTGCATAGAAGAATTAAAAAGAATGGGAGAAGGCATAAAACGAAACAAAAGCAAAAATGATACAAAAGAAAATGGTCTGCTTCTTTTTACAATCCAATTCCATAGTTCTTTCTCTGGATGTGGAAGGTGTTTTTCCTCAAGAGTCCATTGGAAATTTTTTAAGTCCTTGCACTGCAATGAAGTACTAAGTCTACCAGAAAAATTTTTCACACACTGTGGTTGTTGCTATGTGCAAAGTTCTCCTGGTTTTGCTACTTTCACTCAGCATCAGTTTACATAAGTCTTTCCACGCCTCTCTGAAGTCTTCCTGTTCATCATTTTCATAGCGCAATAGTATTCCATTATATTCATACACCACAATTTGTTTAGTCATTCCCCAATTGATGGGCATTCCCTTGATTTCCAGTTTTTGGCCACCACAAAGAGAACTGCTATAAATATTTTTGTACATGTGGGACCCTTTCCCATTTCTATGATCTCTTTGGGATAGAGTCCCAGAAGCAACATTGCTGGGTCAAAGGGTATGCACATTTTTGTAGCCCTTTGGGCATAGTTCTAAATTGCTCTCCAGAATCGTTGGATCAGTTCCCAGCTCCACCAACAATGAATTAGTGTTCCAACTTACCCACATCTTCTCCAACATTTATCATCTTCCTGTTTTGTCATGTTAGCCAATCTGATAGGTCTAATGTGGTATCTCAAAGCTTTGATTTGCATCTCTCTAATCAATAGTGATTTGGAGTATTTTTTCATGTGACTATAGATAGCTTTAATTTCTTCCTCTGAAAACTGCCTATTCATATCTTTTGACTATTTATCAATTGGAGAATGACTTGTATTCTTGTAAATTTGACTCAGTTCTTTATATATTTTAGAAATGAAGCCTTTATCACAGATACTAGTTGCAAAAATTCTTTCCCAGTTTTCTGCTTTCCTCCTAGTCTTGGTTGCATTGGGTTTGTTTGTGTAAAAACTTTTCAATTTGATGTATTCAAAATTATCCATTTTGAACTTCATAATGTTATCTATCTCTTGTTGGTCATAAATTTCTCCATAAATCTGACAAATATACTATTCCTTGCTCACCTAATTTGTTTATAGGTTCAATCTTTATACCAAATCATGTATCAGTTTGGATTTTATTCTTGTGTATGGTGTCAGGCATTGGTCTATGCCCAGTTTCTGCCACACTGTTATCCAGTTTTCCCAGCAGTTTTTGTCAGTGAGTTCTTATCCCAGAAGCTGAGGTCCTTGGGTTTATCAAACAGTAGATTGCCATATCCATTGACTACTGTGTCTTGAGTATCTTCCACTGGTCTATCCCTCTATTTCTTAACCAGTAAAACCAAGTTGTTTTGATGATTGCTGCTTTATAATATAATTTGAGATCTGGTATAGCTAGGCCACAGTCCCTAGCTTTTCTTTTCATTAATTCCCTTGATATTTGGGACCTTCTGTTCTTCCAGATTAATTTTGATATTATTTTTTCTAGCTTTAGAAAATAATTATCTAGTACTTTGGTATGGCACTAAATAAGTAAATTACTTTAGGTAGAATTGTCATTTTTATTATATTAGCTCAGCCTAGCCACGAGCAACTGATGTTTTATCACTCACTTAGATATGACTTCATTTGTCAAAAAAGTGTTTTGTAATTGTGTTCATACAGTTCCTGGGTTTGTTTTGGTAGGTAGACTCCCAGATATTTTATATTGTCTACCATAGTTTTAAATGGGATTTCTCTTTCTATCTCTTGCTGTTAGGCTTTGTTAGTAATGTACAGAAATGCAGATAATTTATCTGGGTTTATTTTGTAACCGGCAACTTTGCCAGAATTGTTTATTATTTCAAGTAGTTTTTTACTTGGTTCTCTGGGATTCTCTAAGTATATCATCATATCATCTGCAAAGAGTGATAACTTAGTTTCTTCTTTGTTCTAATTCCTTCAATTTCTTTTTCTTCTCTTATTGCTAAAGTTAACATTTCTAGAAGCATATTGAATAATAGTGGTAATAATGGACATCCTTGTTTCACCCCTGATTTTACTTGCAATGCATCTAGCTTATCCCCATTGCATATAATGCTTGCTGATGGTTTTAGGTAGATACTGCTTATTATTTTATGGAAAGCTCCATTTCTTTCTATGCTTTCCAGTGTTTTCAATAGGAATGGATGCTGTATTTTGCCAAAAGCTTTTTCTGCATCTATTGAGATAATCACGTGGTTTCTATTAGTTTTGGTGTTGATATGATCAATAATGCTGATAGTTTTCCTAATATTGAACCAGCCCTGCATTCCTGATATCAATCCTACCTGATCATAATGTATTATTCTTGTGATAAGATGCTGTAGTCGTTTTGATAATATCTTGTTTAAAATTTTTGCATCTATATTCATTAGAGAAATTGGTCTGTAATTTTCTTTCTCTGTTTGTCTCTTCCTGGTTTGGGTATCAAAACCATATTTGTATCATAAAAAGAATTTGGTAGGACTCCTTTTTCACCAGTTCCCAAATAGTCTACATAGTATTGGAATTAACTGTTCTTTAAGTGTCTGATAAAATTTACTTGTAAATCCATCTGGCCCTGGAGATTTTTTCCTAGGGAGTTCATTGATGGCTTGTTCAATTTCTTTTTCTGAGATGGGGTTGTGTAAGTATTCAACTTCCTCTTCTGTTAAACTGGCCAATTTACATATTTTTAAAATATTCATCCATCTCATTTAGATAGTCAAATTTATGGGCAGACAGGTGGGCAAAGTAATTTCTAATTATTGTTTTAATTTCCTCCTCATTGGAAGTGAGTTCACTCTTTTCATTTTTGATATTAGTTTTCTTCTTTTTTCATTTCTTTAACGTGTGAACTTTTATTTGAACTGGTTTTAAGTCAGTGTACAGGTAAAGCTCCTCCCCTCCCCCAAGAACTGGCACCAATCTCATAAAACTCACAGGGAGGCTGTAAAGTCTTCATTCACATCTATGTTGGGGGCAGGGAGGGAATTTAGGGGGCCATTCAATATGGCTGACAATTAAAAAAAGGAACAAGTATTAAGGTGGAAGATACAAGAAGTTTTTTTTAAAGGACTACATTAATTTACACATAAAGCAATACTAGTACCCTCCCCCCTTCCCTCCTCCCCATCTGGATTTGTTACTTAATTCCTTTGCTGTAGCAGAGGACAGCCTTCATGGAGGCTCACAACTCTGTAACAATGTATTATACAATATTTGGAACGACTATAAAAAAAGAAACCAACAAACATACAATCAGAGCCCTGAAGATTCACTGTAGAACTTTGGGGATGTTTGCCTCCAACATACTTATGCTCATCACCTTCACCATTCCAGTTTTTAAATCCTGAGTCAAGGTGCCAAAGAAAACAAAACGAAACCCCCCAAAAACCCACAAATAAAGCTATGTCAATCTCATCTCTTTTTTTGGGCAATTATCATGTCACACCCTTTTGACAAAAAAACAAAAAAACAAAAAAACCACACACACACACACACACACACACACAGTCCATTTAGAAGCTATTTGTGATGGACAATGGAGGGCCCAGATTCATCATACTCCTGTCTGCTGATCCACATCTGCTGGAAGGTGGAAAGAGATGCCAGGATGGAGCCTCCAATCCAGAGTATTTGTGCTCAGGTGGGGCAATGATCTTGATTTTCGTTGTTCTGGGAGCTAGGGTTGTAATCTCCTTCTGCATCCTGTTGGCAATGCCTAGGTACATGGTGGTACCACCAGACGATACGGTATTGGCATACAAATCCTTATGGATGTCAACATCACACTTCATGATTGAGTTGAAGGTAGTTTCATGGATTTCACAGGATTCCATACCTAAGAAAGATGACTGGAAGAGAGCTTCTGGGCACTGGAACCTCATGTTGTCAATGATGATAACCTGAGCTCATAGCTCTTTTCCAGAGAGAAGCTTGATGCAGCAGTAGCCATCTCCTGCTCAAAGTCTAGGGTGACATAACACAGCTCCTTCTTAATGTCATGCGTGATTTCCCTCTCAGCTGTGGTAGTGAAACTGTACCCTCTCTTGGTTGGGATGAAGTAGTCCATCAGGTCACAGCCAGCCAGATGCAGATGGAAGATGGCATGGGGAAGGGCATAACCTTCATAGATGGGTGCAGTGTGGGTCACACCATCACCTGAGTCCATCACAATACCAGTGGTATGATCAGAGGCATACAGGGACAGCACAGCCTGGATGGCAATGTATATGGCTGGGGTGTTGAAGGTCTCAAGTATAATCTGAGTCATCTTTTCTCTGTTGGCTTTGGTGTTTAGTGGGGCTTCTGTGAGCAGCACAGGATGTTCTTCAGGGGCCACGCAGAGCTCATTGTAGAAAGTATGATGCCTGATCTTCTCCATGTCATCCCAGTTGGTGACAATACCATGTTCAGTGGGGTACTTCAGGGTCAGAATTGACTTGCTCTTGGTCTCACCCCCCACATAGCTGTCTTTCTGGCCCATACCCACCATCACACCCTGATGTCTGGGGCGCCCAACAATGGAGGGGAAGACAGCCCGAGGGGCATCGTCTCTGGCAAAGCCAACTTTGCACATTCCAGAGCCATTGTCAACAACCAGAGCAGCAATATCATCATCCATGGCAAACTTTGAAGTGGCAAGTTTAAACCCTTAAGAGAGAGAGGAGGTGGTGCCGCACCTGGAGGCACCGGAGAGGCGAGGGCACGCTGGGTGGGAGAGCTCACAGCTCTTTCTTTTTTAAAATCAAATTGAACAAAGGTTTATCAATTTTATTGGTTTTTTCATAAAACCAACTCTTAGTTTTATTTATTAGTTCAATAGATTTCTTAATTTCTATTTAATTAATTTCTCCTTTGGTTTTCAGTATTTTTAATTTGGTATTTACCTGGAGATTTTCAATTTGTTCTTTTTTGAGCTTTTTCAGCTGCATGCCCAAATCACTGATCTCCTCTTTCTCTATTTTATTCATACAGACACTCAAAGATATAAAGCTTCCCCTAAGAACGGCTTTTACAGTATCCCATAAGATTTGGTAGGTTGTCCCATTATTGTCATTCTGTTGAATGAAGTTGTTGATTGTTTCTGTGATTTAAAAATATGGAATGCTTCACAACTTTGCATGTAATTCTTGCACAGGGTTCATGCTAATCTTCTCTGTATCATTCCAATTTTAGTACATGTGCTGCAGAAGCGAGCATGGGCTATCTCACTTTTGTACAGTGTCTAGCACAATATTTGGCATATAGTTGGTACTTAATAAATGCTTTTTGATTGACACATGTTTAAAAGTCAGCAAGGTTAAAGCACATCTGGATGAGTAGTGTGAAGGGACATAACATATTGACAATCTCTTCCAGGTTTCTTGCTTGGGAAATTAATGATATGGTGGTATTGGTCTTGTTGAGTTGCTTCAGTTATGTCTGACTCTTCCTGACCCCATTTGGGATTTTCTTCGCAAAGACACTGGAGTGGTTTGCCATTTCCTTCTCCAGCTCTTTTGACAGATGAGGAAACTGAGGCAAACAGGGTTAAGTGACATGCCCAGGGTGGCACAGCTGGTAAGTGTCTGAGGTGGAATTTGAACTCAGGTCTTCCTGACTCCAGGTCTGGCACTCTCTTCACTCTACCACCTAGCTGCCCTTCTGATATTAGCCACTCAGTGGGAAAGGGAGGTGTGGGCTCAGTGTCATAGACAAGTTGAATAGCTTTGTCTTTGTCTTTTTCTTCCAGCTGTGATCACCTTGTATATGGTCTACTTCCTCCGATGGAATGAAAACACCTCTACTGCCACTTACCACCTCTTTAACGGCTTAAATTTTTTAGTCAGCATCACAGGAGCTATCGTAGCTGACTCTTGGTTGGGAAGTTACAAGTAAGGAAGAAATGCCCTCCATTTCCATAAGCCCAGAAAATGTAATCTAGGAAATTAGATAATACTTGACTCAAGACTTTGAAATAAAATAGTAAATGAAGGGGATTGAGGCTACACCAAGAAAAAATCCAAGGAAATTCTATGCAGGATTGACAAAGCTGCTTGGGCATCTTTTACCAGGAATAGAGCAAGGTTGTTCTTTGATTTGAGGGATTTAGGTTCAGAACTTTTCCCTTTTTCCTGAAAATATTCAGATCCCTCTAGTGTACCAAAGTCTACCTCTCTGGTAATCATTTAGGAGGAAGTCAAACAGCAGATGTTGAAATGTAACTGCTAAGGTATCCCCTGCTCATAAATCAGCCAGCAGTGGGAATTGGCCAGGAGATTTCAGGTGCCAGATTCTCTTTGCTTTCCTTAGCTACTGTTATTTAACCCTTTAACTTTTTTTTTTCCAGTGGGGTTTGACATTGACATTCACATTGACTACAGCAATATTGCTCTTATAATGGGAAGTTTTGTCGAGTCTGAGGACCAGTGCACAGCTGTCCTCCTGACCAGGTCCTTGGGGTTCTCAAGAACAGCAATCTTGAACCCTATGAGAGCATCTGAATGCTTTTATAAGTATATCTGAAAAGACTGGAGAAATGCCGTTCATAGAACGTCATTGCTACATTAGAACCATGAACTTTAGACCTCTCACCAAATCTTGTAGCTAAGTTAACTAAAACCTCCTTTCCTTATCACTGGCTCTTGGTTAAAATGCTGATGAACAGGCATTCAGTCAAGAGCAAATAGGGAAGAGCAGGTTTGCATAATTAGTACCAGGTTTATTGAGAGGTGATTTCTCACAACATCCTTAATATGTTAAAGTTAGTTCTATTGTTTTAGTACAAAATCCTTGTGAATTTCTGGTTAGTTTGAATGTATGCATTCTCCTGAGGGGTTTTAGGTTCTTTATGTTCCCAGATCCTGAGTTCAAATCTCACTTCTGACACTGACTCTCTGGGTGACCAAGGACAAGTTACTCAACCTCTTTTGGCCTCAGGTGACCCTCTGAGACTCATTTACTAAGTTACAAATGGTTGTAACTGGGTTTGTGATGAACTTCATACATCCCAAACACCACAGATTACAGAAATGTGATGGACTGATATTGATAGGGTCATATTCCCACATATTCCCACATATTGCCTCAAATTCTTTTCCAGCAGTTTCTGTTTCTTCCTTGGACCTTCCTTGGAAAGTCAGTCTGTGTGCTCTAGTGCCAAGACCAATGGCTTTGGACTCATCAATAGCTGGGTGCAAAATTGGCCTTACACACTCACTACTTGTGTGATATTGGTCCAGTCAGTTTTCATGAGCTGCAATTTTCTCATCTGTAAAATAAAGATGATAGCACCAACTTCAAAGGATTGTTGTGAAGATCAAATTAGAATAATGTATGTAAAGCACTTTCTGAATCTCAAAATGCCACATAATTGGCAGCTGTTGTTCTTTCTGCCCTTTACACTCTTTGTATGTTTAAGGGCACCTAAGTATTTAGTTAATATTATGCATTTCACTGATAATTGCTTCCAGTCCATCATTGAACATTGCCTTTTCTCCACTCTCTACAGCACAATCGTGACAGGCCACATTTTGTGCATGATGGGTCACATGATCCTAATACTCAGTTCAGTGCCCATAAAGGGAGGACAGTTGATTCATCTGTAAGTACTGCCTGGGACCTGGGATGGATACTGTCAACTATGCATATGCCCACATCACCCTACAACTACAGTATCTCAGGAACATTGCTCTTGTCCTTGGGTTTGTAGATATCTAGAGGTTTTAGGCATTTGCTCACTTGTTTAGTTCTTCTCTGCACATGGATGAGTGAGCAGCTTCTCACTTGAACTTTTTACTTTACCCCTTGATGAACCTTTGGCACTATAAGTTTGAAACAAGACTTCCCTCCCTTTTCCCATTTTCTTTTTCTGTCCCTATTCTCATCTCAGCTTCTCCCTCTATCTTAACTCTTACTTCTGGACTTTGCTATCTTCCCCTGGGGGCAGGAAAGGTGACCTACTGATCCATATACTTTCTTCTCTGATTTCCTCAGTTATAGGAGTGTATTTCTGTCCTGAGCTGTGAAATGGAAGATGAGGGAAAGAGATGGGGATAGGGAATAGAGAGGGAATTATGAGGATTTTTGATGGCCTTAAAAGGTTGTGAAACCCTCATCCCTCACCCCAGGAATCCTACCCTTTCCTTTGTGGGTGGGGAGAAAGCCAGTATATGAGCTGATATCTCAAGCAAGAATTGAATGGTAGCACTTACCTACTAGAAAAGGAAGCATTGAAAGAACTTTTCGAAATGGTGGAGACCAAGAGGGAAACTTCAGATTGGAAGTCTGGCTAATGTCTGACTAATGTGCTGATTTTCAGAAAGTTGAAGAAGGTGGATTCCACAAGTTAGAGACTGATTAGCTTGACTACAGTCTCCAGAGGCATCATTATAGGGAAGATTTGTGAGTGCTTAGAAAAGAAAAATTTAATCACCAACAGACAGCACAACTCACCAAGGATAAGCTGTGCCAGACTAACCACATTTCCTTTTTTGACAAAGGTAACTAGTCTAGTAGATCAGGGGAATGTGGAGACCCTTTGGGACACCTAGATTTCAGTGAGACATTTTACACAGTCTCTCATGATATCCTTGTGGATAAATTGGAGAGATGTGAACTGGATGATAATATGGCTAGGTGGGTTCAGAACTGATGGAAGGAATGATTAACGAAAGTATTGATCAACTCACTCCTATTAATCTGGTGTGGTGCAGGGCTCCATACTTAGCTCTGTTCTATTTAACATTTTTAATCAATGACTTGGATGAAGATATAAATGCCACACCTACCTGCATTTGCTGATGACCCTGAGATGAGAAGGAAAGATATGTATTAGATGACACAATCAAGATGCAAGAATATTCAGATCGGGACAATGAACCAAACATAACAAAATGAAATTTAGTAGGGATTTAGATAAAGTTCAATACATAGAGAGAAGGGAGTGCAGAATGGGGGAGACAAAGCTAGACAACATTTGTATCCAAAGGACTGCAAGCTCTTGAAAACCAGTGCAATATGGTCACCCAATAGGCTTATTCAGTCTTATACTGCAGTAGTATCCAGTGTAAGGGAATGCCCTGTACTGGAGAGACAGTTTCCAGAGTATTATGTTCAGTTCTTGAAAAGATGGAGTATGTTCATGGAAGGGCTACTATGATGATGATGGAACTTGAAATGATATCATGAGGAACAGTTTAGAAGCTGATATTTAGCCAGGAATAGAGAAAGCTTAGGAGAGAGAAAGAAATTATTTGCAAATATTTGAAGGGTTGTCATATAGGAAAGAGATTAGATTTTTCTGTCCTTGGCCCCAAAGGGCAGAGCTAGAGTCATTAGGTAGAATGGGAAGGGAAGTAGATTTGAGTTTAATATAGGGAAGTGCTTCCTAATCATTAGAGCTGTTCAGAAGTGAAATATGAGAAACCTTCACAACTAGTGAGTTCCCCCATCCCTGTACATAGCCAAAAATAAAGTGGTTGTTTGTGGTGGTTATTTTAGAGAGGGAACCTTTCCTTGAGTGAGTGATTAACCATATGGTCTTTAAGGTCCTATTCTACTTGGAGACTCTTTTCTTCATGTAGCTTTCTCTGACCCACCCCTACGGGCTTGTGTAACTCACCTTTCAACCCTTCTACCTTGTTTCTTCTGTTGAACCTATTCTTTCTCACTTCAGTTTAAACTAGACAAATTTCATTATACAGTATATACCCTTTCTTGATTGAAGGAAAGTAAGAATAGAGAATGGAAGATTGAAAATGGGGGAAAATACTGGATTTGGGTATCTGACATGCTAGGTTTATTTGGGAACTTAAGGGACAGAGGAATGAGGAATGGGGCCAAGATAGTCATGTGCCTTCTCAATGAAATAGAATCCCCTTCCTAGTGATGAGCCCTTCAGTCTATTCTCTATGAGGCAGTACCCTTCCCTATTGTTTCTCTGAAGAGAAATCTATGTCTGTCATTGTCCCTTTGGCCCCAAGGGGACTTTGTTTGGCATGGATGAGTAATGGGAAAGAGGGGCTAATGAAGACACTAAGCATACTAAAGCAAAGTGAAAGACCATCACTGACACAGTCTTCATCTTTCCTTGGCAGGATCCTCTTTATGTCAGGATTCTCCTTGATTGCCTTAGGATCAGGAGTCATTAAACCCTGTATTGTGGCCTTCATTGGAGACCAGTTTGAAGAACAGCATGTAAGAACCACTTTTGGAAATTAAATTTAACTGTGATGGTTTTATGACCTAGTAGTTCTATTGATTCAGCAATGGATTTTTGTAGCAAGTAATCTATCACTTCATAAAATGCATCATTTACATCTGATTCTGTCTGGAAGTCATGAGAGCATTAATCAGTCATAGAGTTTAACCTGAAACATAAATAACACCTTTGATTCTCCAAACTGGAAGTTAATGATTTAAAGTTATTTTTCCATGACATAAATGTATAGGTCATAATATACAATGGCTTTACTTTCCACTTGATTAGTCTACATGACAGGTTACATGAAAGAGAAAATACATATTAGATTAAAGTCATTTAGATAATAAGGAAGGAACATAATTAATTCTGAGGGGAGAATGATAGAACTAGAAGGAACCTTGAAGAGATCATCATTTTGAGCCCTTTTTCTGTCTTCAGGCAGGTAAACCACCTAAGATTTATCTTATTCTCTTTTTGAAGATTATGGATTTTCTTATTTTTTCTCATTATGCAAGTAGTGTCATCCTGATATTCAAAAAATTATTTTGTTCAATGGAACAAAGAAAACCAGAATTATAATGAACCACTTGTCCATGCAGCTCAATATTCTGACTGACAGTGGGACCAAAGCATTTGCTTCCATGATTTTGACTTCAAAATCTCCAGGATATTTATTTTTAACTTCCTCACTTTAAGAATAATTTTTCTTAGACTATTTCAAATGTACAAACACACATTACTACAGTATACTGTTGATTGTTAGAGTTTTAACTTCATTTTCATTTTTTTTTAAAGTATAAGGCAACTGGACCACAATCTGCTGTATGGTACATTTCTTGTCTCCTTGGTATTTCTCCATTGTGCTAACATTCCGTGAAATGTAACCACTTGTCTTTGAAGTGTCTACAAATCTTTCTTTAATTCATCTTGCCATGCCTTGAACGCTTAAAACTTTAAACAAAAACTTTTGCAAGCCTTTTTCTCCTTGTAGCCCAAAAGAACCTCTTATAAATTGCTGAAGGCAATTCACAGTATTTCAATAGTAGACCCCAGTGCTTTTTCATCTTTCTTCCTCATTGATTCAGCCCCAAATTTGGAAACCACTTCACAAAACTCTGGGATTACCCAACAATGGCTTCCTTTCAGAAAAAGCCTGTGAAAAGTGATCTGAGCTACTGAGTTGAGGGAATTTCCTAAGAAAATAACCATTTACACCAAATAATCAGCTTCCCCAACCTCAAAAGGTCTTTACACCATTTATTTATGTTTCTTTATTAGGATATTGAGATAGAAAAACCAGGGTTTGTCTAAAATAGTAGAGGGAATCACAGGAGGGGGGAAAAAGTAAAAGAAAAAGGAAAGAAAAGAAAAAATGTGTTTCAAAAGAAAATTGTTATCCGGATAAAAAATATTCCTCTTCATTCTACCCTTCGCCTTTCACTAAAGGCATTCTTTCAGTAGAAAATTCTGACTAGACAAGGCTGAATACAAAGTTTAAGGCAGCAGGGGAAAAGGTGGCCTTTGAAAGTCATTTAGAGAAAACAGTATGCCTACTTACAGAAAACTAGAAGAATCAATAGTCAGTAGAGAGGGTGAATAAGGAGGGCTCTAGTCAGTTGAATCCATTGATCTAGGGTACTGAATGGAAACGCAGCTGCTTTCTGATACACGGGTTATAAAGTGTGAGGGTCACCCAGGGGCATTGCTGTCAGCATGGAAGGTGTAGGCAAGCTTTCAGAATAAAAAAAATCCTAAATTTCTGGAAAGCAGCTCAAGTTCAGACAAAATGTTAGCCTTTTTGACTTTTTTGAACTCCCCATAGTTTTTGGCTCCTTAATTTTTTAAAATTAAATTCTCTTTAATTAAATTCTTTTAAAAAATTAAATTTTTTAAAATTAAATTCTCTTAGCTTTATCCCATGACTGACAGTTTACCTACTGTAATGGTGCCCCAGTCTTTCTGGTAATGTCCTAGTCAAGTTTGGGATTATATCTTCTCACTTCTCATCCTTATCCTCCTTCCCCAGCCCCTTAGCAAGAATTGTCTTGCTGAAGGATTTCCTAACTACTAGGGTGTGCAAATTTGGGTGATACCCAACATCAAGAGTTTTACAATCAATCCCAGATTCTGGAATAACACAGTGCCCATTCTAAAGCCCCTCCCTCACAGAAAGTCAAGATGAAGACAGATATGACATATGCTTCTGATTACCTTTCCCGGTTGGTAGAACATTGAGGGACATAGGAAACAATACAGAAATGCAAAGACTCGCTAAGCCCTTGCAGATGAGGTCTACTGAACCTATCCTAGCTGTTTCCTTATATACTTTCCTACCTCCTTTCACAGCATCACAACATCCCTTCACACAACCAAAGGTTGGTCATTCAGATGCTCATCCACCAGTGCTGTTCTTTAATACTAAGTACTCCTAAATACTTATTCTTCAGTAACATTCCCCTGATCTCAAGCATGTTATTAACATTGGGATTTCATTCTTCTTCAATTGTGTATTATGTTGATTAACGCTCCACCCCCCAACACACACACACACACACACACACACACACACACACACACACACAAACTGGTAGACTAGAACTCCACTGATTTAGCTATTATAGTTTGTTTTAGATCTAGGAAGGGGATATAAAGTCATAGTTATTAAGATATATGAAAAAGGATACATAAATGTCTTGTGACAATATGATAATAATGGTAAAACAGCATAGGAAGCTAACCACATGATTATTAAAATTCTTCTTAAACCTGTTTGGTGAACAATTTCATGGTTCAATCTATGCATATCACTGATAATTTTAAAGACTTCAATCACCTCTCCTTTCCAACAGTTTCCATATGCTTGATCAATTACAGGCTTTATTTTGTTTGACTATAGGTTAATAATAAGTTTTTTGTTTTTCTTTCTTATTTGGGGGGGCAGAGAAGCCAAGTTTTTTATAATTACATAAAAAAATTGAATATAAAAAGCCCCAAACTGCTTCCATACGAATACTTCAAAGAATAGTAATAATCATATGGAAGATAAACCATCATCTTAATTATTTATTTACTTATTCTGGATCTTTCTAAGCTCTCGTCACATGTACTCACATATGTGATAGTATTAGTGATCTCTGCCTTGTTATATACTCCAAGGGAAAGAGTATGGCCTTAGAAATGTCAGGTCAAACAGCAAAGCTGCCTCCTAGGGTACCAGTCATAACTAAGTTTCTCATTCATGTTTTAAATGCCAGGATCTTTGAACAACTTGCTTCAGTAGACAAACCATATGTATGCAAGGGAATGCACTCAAAACAAACACTGCTAGCTATTGTTCCTGAATAACTGGTCTAGCAGCAGAGTACAAAGGTACACCTGAAGGGTAAAGCACCTCCAAACACAGACCGTAGTGATATCACTGCTTCTTTAGCTGCAAGAGCCTTCCTTCTCTTTCTTCCACTTTACCTGTTTACTCTTTGATGCCAACATTATGAGGCCAGTATAAGGATTAAATGACAACAATGCTGTCATATATTAACTGCAGCTTCTGCTGAAATGGAAACAACAGGACGGTTTTCCAGGGCTATAGCTAGGATCCTTCTATCCTGGCAGGGCTAAAGGTTGCAGCTTTAAGTACATCAAAGATGGGATTATAGTACCTACATAAGGCAGATCACAAGAGATGATGGATATAAGAATGCTCTGAAAACTACACAACATCCCACCACTGAAAGGAACCATTAAACATCTGTTGCCTTTCCAGTCATCTAGACTTTGTCTTGCTAGTGGACTTTGATGACTATGGAGGAGACAATGAGGATGACAACTTTGCCCAGCTCTGCCTCACTTAAATCCAATTTACCCTTGTGATGTCATTGGTCCTCTCAAAGAATGAAGGACGAACAACAATCCTCACAGTTTAAACTAGACTAATTTCCTTGCTTTACTAATAGTATCCTCCTGTTGGACATAGGTCAGGAAGCAGACAGAACATCTCAATGCCTTCAAATTCTTTCTGCTCGTTCCCATGTTCAGTCTTTTGAACTCACCTCTCCTCCCTCCACCCAATCTATTAGATAACACCATTGATCCCAGTTTTACTTATAGTCCAAAATATCTTGGATTTCATCTTCTTCATCCCTACTTAAAGAGGGAATGATCCTTCCTGTTGCTGTAATGACCTCTTTGGAGAACATAATTGGATTGAGGAAATAAATAGGGAATATAGGAAATGTGAATCTTTCATTATCAAGACCTTAAGATCCTGTGGTGTACAGAGTGAAAGAGTTGAGTTTTGCATATTTTAGGAACACTACCTTTCCATCTCCAAAGAGGAAACAAATGATAGCAATTCTGGGGAAGTCCTTAGTATCATCAAGAAGTAACCAGAACTATGGTGTATTGGTCTGGAAGTTGTTGTGGGGTCTATAAGCGTGGCACCTTGGACAAAGAGGCAGAGTGCATGTTTGTGATGTACAGCAGCATAAGAGTTGAAAGGAGAGAGGTGAAGACCAGTGGTTTCAAAGAGTATATGTTCAGAACAAGCCTGGATGAATGTGCATATCAAGTCATTTGTAGTATGTTTTAAAGAATAAACAGGTGAAAGTGATGAGAAGGAATGCATAGTTTAAAGCCATGGAAGTATATTGTGGGGATGAGCTGAGACAGTCAGGATAAGGTAGCTCAGAGGCTGAGGACTTGAGCCCAGTGGTCCATTTCAGGAGTGACCAGAAATAAATGGATGCTTACAGTCATTTGGAATTTGCTGTGGAGCTTCTTTGCATGGACATTGTGGCATGTGCATGTTGGGGGCTCTCCTCCATGCCTACCTACCCATCTCTTGCCTTATGTACCAGCATGGAGTAAATGGGATAGAAAAGCTGAGAGATCAGATTTTATATAGTCTTAACTTCTCTGGGCAGCTGAGATTTTTGCTTAAGGGTTTCCGTTTTAAGGAAAGCACTCAACAGGGTACTGGGCAATTTAGCATCCACTTTGTGGGGATCTGAATACTTGGGTTAAGTCTATTTGTTACTGTAAGTGGCCCTGAATATGTATTACCTCTATGCAAACTTATGGAGGACATGGACAGGAGCCACACAAGATGAGCAGGCATGGGTGGAATGTGACCTGTACCATTGAGGTAACAACCATATCAAGGAAATCACAAATCCATTTACATTTATCCTGTAAATCCTGGGAAGGCCTGGGCATTACTTAGGTAGGTGAATATATTGTAGTTTTTCCTGGTTTCCCATTTGTAGTAGCAGGGTCCAATTCTTTCCTGGTTTTTCTGCTACCTGTTCCCTCCACTCCTTCCCCTTTTTTTCCATATTAAAGCTTTTTTTGACACCTGAACCACAGCCTGCAAATTTGTGTTTCTCCCCTAACCCCCTCACTCCACTGCCAGTGCTCTACCACAGTAAGTAGTTGTTGATTTTCTTCTGTTTATCTACCAACTAGGCAGTGATATGGAGTAAAGCCATGTGCAACTTGGAATTGCAACCTTCCTAGGTAGAATGAGTGGTAGCTTTTTTGGTGGACTCTATTTTGGACCAGTAGAGAGAGTAGTTCTACAAATGTGCCATGTGGTATCATAAAAATTGTTATCTTGGTTAATTCACTTTATGTACTTATTTGCCTATAATTAACTATCTGTCATGAATATGGAGCTACATACTCTTTGGTTAGTCCGTCTAAAATTTGGTTGAAATTGTGGCTGCTGGGGCAGAGCCACGATGGCAGAGTAACAGCATGGACTTGCTAGCACTCTCCCACCAAACCCAGTCAAATACCTATAAAAAATTATTCTAAACAAATTCTGGAGTTTCAGAACCCTCACAATGATGGAGTGAAGGAAATCTCCAGTGCAAGACAGCCTGGAAGGTCACAGGAAGTGTCTGTCGTGCCATGCTGGGAGCAGAGTAGAGTGCAGCCTGGGCTGCACAGATAGGACCTGAGCAGGCGTTGTGGGTACTGAATCTCAGACACCTGTGGCAGTTTCCAGAATTCATGACCCCAAAATGCCAAGGACAAATTGGAAGGTCAGTGGAAAAAACCTGTGGGACTTGTATGAGAGAGTAGAGTGGATGGGCCCCAGCCCCAAGGTGGAAGAAGGGATGGAAGAGCCTGTGCAGGAAGAGCTTGAGGTAGCAGCAGCAGGGGCAGGGGCAGCAATTGTTTCTGGAGCTCTAGGTCCACAGATTGTGGGGGATTGAGTAGGTAACAGTAAACCCCCATCCCCAATGGAAGCATAAAACTACCTTGACAAAGAGCTCAGAAGTCAAGTAAATAGCCAGGAAAATGAGCAAAAACCAGAAAAAGAATCATACTCTAGAACCTTCCTTTGGTGACAAGGAAGACCAAAGAATACAAACAGAAGACAACCAAGTCAAAGCTCCTACATCCAAAGCTTCAAGAAAAATATGAATTGTTCTCAGGCCATGGAAGAGCTCAAAAAGGATTTTGAAAATCAAGTAAGAGAAGTAGAGCAAAAATTAGGAAGAGTAATAAGAGTGATGCAAGAAAATCATGAAAATCAAGTCAACTGCTTACTAAAGGAGACCCCCCCAAAATGCTGAAGGAAATAACACTTTAAAAAATAGACTAACCCAAATGACAAAAGAGATCCAAAAAGCCGATGAGGAGAAGAATGCCCTAAAAAGCAGAATTGGCCAGATGGAAAAGGAGATCCAAAAGCTCACTGAAGAAAATAATTCCTTAAAGATTAGAATGGAGCAGATGGAAGCTAATGACTTTATGAAAAATCAAGAAATTATAAAACAAAACCAAAGTAATGAAAAAATAGCAGACAATGTGAAATATCTCATTAGAAAAACAGCTGACCTAGAAAATAGATCCAGGAGAGATAATTTAAAAATTATTGGATTACCTGAAAGCCATGATCAAAAAAAGAACCTAGATATCATCTTTCAAGAAATTATCAAGGAAAACAACCCTGATATTGTAGAACCAGAGGGTAAAATAGATATGGAAAGTATCCACCAATTGCCTCCTGAAAGAGATCCCTAAAGAAAAATCTCCTGGAAATATTTTAATCAAATTCCAGAGTCCCCAAGTCAAGGAGAAAATATTGCAGCAGCCAGAAAGAAACAATTTGAGCATTGTGGAAATACAATCTAGCAGCTACTACATCAAGGGACTTGGAATATGATATTCCAGAGGTCAAAGGAGCTAGGATTAAAATTAAGAATCACCTACTCAGAAAAATTGAGTATAATACTTCAGGGGAAAATGGTCTTTCAATGAAAGAGAGGGCTTTCAAGCATTCTTGATGAAAAGACCAGAATTGAATAGAAAAATCTGACTTTCAAACACAAGAATCAAGAGAAGCATGAAAAGGTAAACAGGAAAGAAAAATCATAAGAGACTTGCTAAAGTTGAACTGTTTACATTCCTATATGGAAAGATAGTAATTGTAACTCTTGAGACTTTTCTCAGTATTAGGGTAGTTGGAGGCATTACATACGTATAGATAGAAGGCACAGGGTGAGTTGAATAGGTAGGGATGATATCTAAAAAAATAAAATGAGAGAGAGAGTAATATATTGGGAAGAGAAAGGGAGAAATAGAATGGGGTAAATTATCTCACATAAAAGAGGCAAGAAAAAACTTTTTCAATGGAGGGAAAGAGGGGGGAGTTGAGAGGGAAAGAGTGAACCTTACTCTCATCACATTTGGCTTAAAGAGGGAATAACATGCTCACTCAGTTTGGTATGAAAATCTAGCTTACACTACAGGAAAGTAGGGGATAAGGGGATGAGTGGGGAAATGATAGAAGGGTGGGCAAATGGGAGGAGAGGATAATTAGAAATAAACACTTTTGAGGAGAGATAGGGTCAAAAGAGAGAACAGAATAAATGGGGGGCAGGATAGGATGGAGGGAAATAGAGTTAATCTTTCACAATATGATTGTTGTGGAGGTGTTTTGCATCATTACACATGTATAACCTATTTGAATATGTATTGCTTGCCTTCTCAGTGAGGTTGGGTAGGGAGGGAGGAAGGGAGAGTAGTTGGAACTCAAAGTTATAAAAATGAATGCTAAAAATTGTTTTTACATACAACTGGTAAATAAGATATACAGGCAATGGGGTATAGAGATCCATCTTACCCTACAAGAAAATAGAGGAGATAGGGATAAGGGAAGAGAGGGGTGTGAAAGAAGGGGGGGGTAGTTGGGGGAACTGGTAATCAGAATTCACATTGTCTTGGGATGGGCTGAGGGGAGATGTATCTTGCATTCTGGAAGGAGTCATGATCTCAATATAGCCACCAGTTATTCTGGCATATAAGTCCTAATTTCTGCCAGTTATCCTGCCAGCAAATAGATTTTTATATACTCATAAAATCTCCTTCCATCATTATGATGGTATGGTTGTTTACCCTCGGAAACATAGCTAAGACCTCCTATATCTACTCCTAAAGACTATGTATTCCTGTTACAATTTCATGCTCACACCAAGAACAGTCATTGAACCAGTCATTTTCATTAATCCTCCTAGCACACTGGACAACTTCACAACTGTTATCTTTGCCCTTCCTCCCCACTACTAGCTTACTACCTACATATTGCTCTGATCCCTGAGAAAGCTTCATCCTGAGTCCATTCAATGATTGATGAGTTTGCCTGGAATCTCCATATAGTAAGGAGATGTAAATCTGCCTAGCTGATTGTTTAGTAATTATTGTAGTCCTACCTCATCACAGAATCCCATCCCAGTAATCTTGAGCTAACAGTTGTCATTTGTACAAATTCTGTTCCCTATCTCATATTGCATGCTTCCTAGTACTTATCCCCCAGGGACAATCCCACACAAGATTTACCTGACCTTTCTGAATGCTTTCTGGAGAATGCTGGCTCCATAGCTTGCTTTCATCTTAAAATTTTTCTTTTCTCACTTCTCCTATCTTTTTGTACTCACCAAGACCTGGCTCCGTCTTAATGACCTCTCATTCTTGGCCACTATTTTCAGCACTGGTTGCACTTTCATTCATTACCCCAAATAATTGGTCATGGTATTGGAGTCAGAATACTTCTTGCTCCTGTTGTCCCTTCTAGATTTTCCCTCTGCCACTGTCATTCAGTAATATTTCTTCCTTTGAGATGTATTCAAATAATATTTATCATGTAATCAAGATTCTTGCGGCTGTTGTGTACTGACCTCCAGGATACTCTCCATTCTTCTTTAATGAGTTCAATGTTTGACTCATCTTTTCTCCTTAGTTTCTTCCCTGATACTGGAGGATTTCAACATACATATTGATACTCAAACACCTTAACCTCCTACTTCTGCAACTTACTTATTTTCCCATGACCTCCTCATTCATCCCGTGTCAACCATATAAAGAGATGGTCCTGCCCTTGATCTTGGCATCATCCACTAGTCTTCCAATTCCATGTCTATCAGTTCTGAAGTTCCTCTATCTAATCATAATCTTCTGTCATTCTACCATTCCTTCTGCCATACAACTCCTAACTCTGTTCTTCATCTTTACTGTGATCTTCAATTTCTCTACCTCTCATTTCTTTCCCAGTCAGTCACCCCTGCGATAGCTACACTTTCCTATCTCCCTCTTGATACTTTGGTAAACCAGTTCAGCTTTATGTAGTCCCTTGTCCCCTTATTCTGTCTGCTGATCTTGCTCAGTCAAGCCCTAGTCTTGAATTACTGTATCTACTACTTTCATTCCTATTCATGTGAAAGAAGAGAGAAAAAAAATCATAAAACTGTTAATTGGGCCCATTTATTTTATACAATCTTCAATTCATCCAGGGGCTTTAGATGGAAGATAGGGCTGCCTCTCAGGGTTGAGATTCAGATTAGCTGTTCAATTCCCTCAGGGGCTTTAGGCAGAGGGTTCCAAAAATGGACGCTGCTGTTGCAGTAACTGCTGCTGGTGAGGCCAGATCACATTCCTTCTCACCCAGATGAAAAAGCTTTCTCACTGACCTTTGAAACTGTCTGTGGTATTTGTGAGTTGAGCAATCTGGGAACAGCTGCTGATGGCACCTTGAGGCCTGTTCCGGGTCCTGTCCCTGCTGTGCCATGAGGCCCACTTTGGGCTGCACTCCACGCTGTGCCTAGTGTGATAGACCTTTTCTGTTAGCTTTTGTGTTTCTACTCTGACACATTGACTCCACCCCCCTATTTTATATAATCTCAACTAGGCAACTAGGTGGCGCAGTGGACAGAGCATTGGGTCTGAAGTCAGGAAAACTTCTCTTTATGAATTCAAATCTGATCTGAGACACTTCCTATCTGTGTGATCCTCAGTAAGTCACTTAACCCTGTTTGCTTCATTTCTTTGTCTGTAAAATGAGCTGGAAAAGGAAATGGTAAACCACTTCAGTATCTTTGCCAAGAAAACCTCAAATGGAGTCATGAAGAGTCAGGCATGACTGAACAACAACAAAATAATCTCAATAGGACCCTGATTGTAGCAAGGCAATCTTTTTATACATTCCTAATTGATGCAGTTCCCCAGTCCCTACAGTGACTTTTCCCAAATCTTTTCATCCTTCCTCAAACCAATCATAGCTTCCCCTTACCTGAACTCTCTCAGCTGAGATCCTTGCCTCAAAGTTCACTGAAAACTCAAGACCATTCACTAAGAATTCTCTTTCACCCCTCTCATTTCACACCACCTTAACACCTTCTGCTATGATCTCTTTCTGCATCCTTGATGTATATAAAGAGATGGTCCTTCTCTTAACCAAGAAAAATTTCTCTACATGTGCAAGTGATCCCATTGTATCCCATCTTCTCCAGAAGATTGCCTTGACTATCCCATCTCTGTTTTCTCACTACTTTGAAATCTTTCCCTGGCTATTGCCTGCTTCTTTGTGGCCAACAAACACAACATATCTCCCCTCTCCTTAAAAAAAAAAACAACCTTCATTTTATCCATTTGTTCGCACTAGCTATTATTCTCTAGTTTTCTTCACTTTTATGACTATAGGATGTCAGAAGAATACCTACATTTGGGGCCTCTACTTCCTTTCCCTTCACTGTCTTAATTCTCTACAGTCTGACTTCCTGCCTCATCATTCAACTGAAAATCATCTCAACAAAGCTACCATTGATCTCTTAATTGACAACTTTTTAATGACCTTTTCTTAATCCTCAACCTTTTTTATCTTTTTGATTACCCTCTTCTCCTTGATAATTTTTTCTTAAGTTTTCCCAACACTGCTCTCTTCTGATTCTCTTCCTACCCACCTGATCACTTTTTCTCAGTCTCCTTTGTGGGGTCTTCATAAAGGTTATACCCACTAACTGTGTATGACCCCCCCACCCCAAGATTAATTTTTGGCCCTCTTCTCCTTCTATACTGTTTCTTTTGGTGAGTTCATCAACTTCCATAGATTCAGTTATTATCTCTTATTTGATTACCAAGCCCTAACTTCTCCCCTGATCTTATCTCACATTTCGGACGTCTTGACTATGTATCCCATAGACATCTTAAATTCAATATGTACAAAACTAAACTAATTTTCTTTTTCCCTAAACCATCCCCTCTTCCCTAATTTCCCTGTTATTATTTAGGTTACCACGGTCTTTCCAGGCAGCCAAGCCCACAATGTAGGTATCATCTTCAACTCTTTACTCTCTCTAACCCTACCTGCCATATCCAATCTATTGCTAAGTCCTATTAGTTCTACTTTCACAACATCTATCAAATATGACATCTCTCCTGACACTTTTCCCACCCTGGTATAGGCCCTTATCATCTCATATTTGGACTATTGTAATAGTCTTCTGATTGATCTCCCTTCCTCAAGTCTCTTTCCACTCCAGTCCATTTTCCATTTAGCCATCAAGTTGCTCTTTCTAAAGCACAGGTCTGACCATATCATCTCCCTGTTCAATAAGCTCCATTGGATCCCTACTATATCCAGGATCAAATATAAAATGCCCTGTTTGACTTTTAAAGTCCTTCATAACATGAACTCTTTCTACTTCTCTAATCTTCTTACCACTTATTTGCCCCCTTCAAATCCTTTGTAATCGACTGACACTGATCCTTGCTTTGCTCCCACATTACCATCCACTTCCTAAGTCTGAGCATTTTCGCTGGCTGTTTCTCCTGCCTGGAATACTATACTTCCTTACCTTTACCTCCTGGGTTCCCTGGTTTCCTTCAAGAATTCACTAAAATCTCATTTTTAGCAACAAGACTTTCCTCACCTTAATGCTAGTGACTTTCCTCTATTGATTACTTCCAGTTTATCCTATCTATATTTAGCTATACATCATTCTTTGCTGGTTATCTCTTCCATTAGATGTGGGGCTCATTAAAGGCAGGGACTATTTTTCTCTTTCTTAGTGCTCAGCCCAGTACCTGTCACACAGTATACACTTGGAGACAGGACACCAGGCAACTGCCAGGAAAACTCCTCAAATCCTCATTAGGTCCTCATTGAAAGTAGAAACTCTCAAGTAGTAAAGTCCTCTCAGTTGAAGGGAGGCTATCATGAAAGTATACATATTAGATGTCCTGTGCTTCTACATCAACTACCAAGGGCTCACGGGGACCCAGATACATAAGCTCAGGAACCGATGTAAGCATTTCATGAATTCACCAAAAGAAGCCTCCACTGTAGGTGTCTAGTAGGAGGCCTTTGCAGATGGTCTAGTTGGAGAGTGTCACACACCTTCATAGTTTACAGAAAACTTCAAGCATATTGTTTCATTATAATGGAAAGGGATTGCGACTAACAAAACTGTGAGGTAGATAAGGCAGATTTCTCATATTAAGGTGGCAATGTACGGTTATCTCTTCCACATCATGAAAATTAGGAGTGAGGCACTCCCGTGATTGGGAAAATCCATATAAAATTTTTTTATCCTCCTTTCATCAGAGAAGTCTGAATTATTATTCTATTAAAAGATAAAATAAGTTGATATTATACAATATTACATGTATATTTTATGCATTTTTGAGTTTCTAAACTGTGTCATCTGCTGGCCTTCATGTGTTGTCTGCCACTTCCACAAAACTCCACCCAAATTCCCATTTAGTTTCTTATGCAGACTGGTGATGTATTGAAACCGTGATGGGGAAAGTTATTGTGTGAAAGGTATGACTGTAATTTAAAGTCAGAAGGTCTGATCCTGGTTCTGCTACCATTTTGCTAAATTGGCCTGAGCAAATTGTTGAACCTTTCTGAGATTTAGTTTACTATTCCCAAAATGAAGGGCTTGATCTCTAATGTTCATAATGGTGAGGTATGATCTTCTATGATTTTGAAGTTTTAGAATGAGGGGTTTTAAAATTTTCCCTCTAGTAAAGGAAGAGTAATGAGGTAGAATCTTGAGTACTAGTTGGAGATACTATATGATTGCTGGTTTCTGACCTGGTTCAGTTAGAAGTAGTAAGCACAGCATCAGGCTCCTCTTTTAGATCCTTCCTCTCTCTGTCACTCTTTTCCTATTTGGTGGCTGAGGGAGATTGTTTGGTTGGTTGTCCTTCATTCTTGAAAAGGACCAAAATGACATCACTATGCTAGAGTCAAATTTCAATGTGTCCAACATCAGACTGATACAAGCTCAAATGCTGTACCACAGGTTGGGCATGAATAGTCCGTGTAAACATTTGGGATGGGTACTCCAGCTTTTTGCATCCTGTTTTCTTTGAACTGTCTCAATTCTGCTTTGCTCATAGAGCACAACACCTTTTATAATGTGGGCATGTATATCAGTAAGGACCCTGGCATACACAGGAGGGCCTGCTGTACAGGTTCTTGGATCTGCTTCTCTAAAAGGAAAGGTAACTTTAGAGAGGTCAACAATCACTTTAATCAAGCACATATATCATTCACTTAGTTCAGGTGAAAGAGTCAGCACCCTGAACTTCAGAGAAAATATGGAGAAATACAGATCAACAGACAGGGATTCCAACTGTCTGGCCATAAGCAATACATACATCACAGATCAACAGACAGATCCAGCTCTCTAACCATACATAACATAGTTACCAGAGAGAGAAACACCAACATGTGGGTTTTCAAAGCTGAGGGGCTCCTCAGTGGTTCCCCAGAGTCTTATCTGGCCAAACATTTCCAACAAGTAAGCCCCAAAGTAAAACCTCACCTCAGAGTATTTCTACATTTTTCAGAGCCAAAGAGCATCACAACCCTTGAGAAACAGTCCCTCATTAGGAAATTAACAAAAGGTACCTGAGATACCCTGAGATGTAATTTAAAGTCAGAAGGTCTGATCCTGGTTCTGCCACCATTTAGCTAAATTGGCCTGAGCAAATTGTTGAAACTTTCTGAGATTTAGTTTACTATTCCCAAAATGAAGGGCTTGATCTCTAATGTTCATAATGGCGAGGTATGATCTTCTATGATTCTGAAGTCTTAGAATGAGGGGTTTTAAAATTAACTTCAGGGAAGATCTAATTAACATTACAGTGGTCCTGTGCCAGTGTCTCCCATGTCACACAATCAATTCCAAAGTTCTTAAGAGAGACCTTGAGTGTGTCCCTATGTTGCTTCTTCTGACCAACATGTGAATGCTTGCTCTGTGTGAGTTCTCCATAAAATGTTGGGTTTTTTTGGTCAAGTGTACATTTTGCATTCCAACAATGTGGCCAGCCCATCAGAGTTGCACTCTCTGAAGCAGAATTTGAATGCTTGGCAGTATAGCTTGAGAAAGGATCTGAGTAAGACTGAGGGAGAAGGAACCTCATGGTCCTGCTCTAACTGGGCCACTCTTCTCTTAGCAGCTAAAGAGATTAGAAGCTTAGTGGGTCACTTCCAGCTTTTTCCTTTTCCAAGGAGATCGCTCTAAGAGCCAAGTAAGTCCTGGATTCATTCTCCTGCTCTTCCTCTTTTTTGATCTTCCTTCTAGTAGTCATGGCAACAGGAGACCCCTCATGCCACTCTTCTCTTTCCATTCTTCCTTCTGATTGATTATGACATAGCAGAAGTTTCTTGGGATTCTAGTCCAAACTCACTATTTGATCTCACTCACTCTCTTCCTGTTTTGTTTTCCAACTTCTCTTCTCCTTTACCTAGGTCAAACAGAAGACTTGGAGTATTAGGCCCTCTTCTATCTTCCCCTCATCATATCACCCGCAATGTTGAAAAGTCAATGTGATTCCATATTTAGACAGGTCTCACTTAGTCATTATTGATTGTTTTAGATGCTTTCCAGTAACTAACAGGCTCCCTCAATAGTTTATATGCTTGGTAGTTGAAATTAAATCATATTTGTATTTATTACCATTTTGATAGTTTTTTCTACATTCATAAAGTGATGGCAGAGCTTATATTTGCAAACCTGTGTAGTATTCTCAAACTATCCAATAAACTTCTCACTTTTCCAAATAAAATCATAATTGTGTTTTCTGAGATTTAACTTTGTTAGTTCCCTATGTCCACTGCCCCAAAGACCCCCAGAATACTAGCCCTCAGAATACTTGGGGTATAAGCAGACTTTGGTAAGAGTGGCAGAGGATGCTGAAATCATCTTTCTCAAAGTTTCCCCTTTTTCTGTCAGGTTGGTAAACAACATATAAAGTAGAGATGTTCTGTAGTGGATGACTTCCACCTCCATGAAAGATCTGTAGCAAGTCCCTCAGGCATATGAGGCATATGCCATTTCATACTCTGGCTTTCTCCTTTGACAGTCCCTGCCTTTGAAGCATTTCAGTTATTTCCAGTGAGCAACAGAGGAGGTATAGGGTATATTTAATGATCTGAAGAACTAGTTCACGTGAGATCTTAATGTATTTGAATCTGGAGAACAGTTTATTTTAGAAACCAATACAGCTACCTTTAGCATAGGAGCATCCTCTTATAGATCATCCCATCATTCTCTACTGACAATTGATCACTGCACTTTAGGAAAGATGCTGATTGCAATCAAGGTATATTTGAGGCATAAAGACCCTGTTCTGAGGGGGTCTGATAACTCATTATTATCCATATATGAATAAGACCCTCAAGTTCTTTTAGCCCACCTAACAGCTATATTAATGACAAATTTGTTGGGCATTACTGTTTTTCAGTACTTCAACTTCATTATTATCACTAACATTTATAGGCATCACAATTGGCTGATAATAATGATTATGATAGTAATAGTAGTTTTTAAATGGTGGTTTAAGGTTTGCAAGGCAGTTTTCATATTCTTATTGTATTTTATTCTTATGACAACCTTAGGAGGTAGGTGTAATTATTGTTCCCATTTTACAGGTGAGGAGCCTGAGACAGCTAAAACTTGCCCAGGATGATGCAGTTAATAAGGGTCTGAGGCCAAATTTAAACTTGAGTCTTCCTGACACAAGATTCAACAATTTATCCACTGAACCACCTAACTGCCTTATCATATCAAACTACAAATTTGGATGTCTGAGAGATCAGTTTCAAAAGGCCCTATACAGAACATTGAATTTATACAGACCATTTACTGACAAATTGAGCTATTAGAACTTACCAGTCAGAAATCAGTATCAGCATGCTTATACTCCAGTCTTCTTGTCTACTCTTCAAGAAGAAATATTGACCACAACTGAGGATGGATCCATGTTGAATAGGTTCTGATTACTCTTACATGACTTCTTCTATCAAGGACTGATAGATGATGCTCTAACTCTGCCAGGATGATCTGGTATTGTTGTTTATGACTTTTTGCAGCCATACCTATGGCACAATCTTAGTTGGCATATTCTATCATATCAAATATGTGTAGATGAGCTAGGTAATAGGCTTATCTCTCACCTACACTTATCACCTCTCTGAGGAAAGGGAAGGTATTTTTCATTATCAGTCCTTTGGAATCAAGATTGGTCACTTCATTGATCAGTATCATACCTTTTTTTTTTTTACCTTTTTGTTGTTTGTCCCCTGTTCTTGAAGAGGATCATGACATCATGGAGGTGATGTCATAATATGCAAGTGAGGGAAGGCTGTGCAAAGCCACCAGCCTCACTTGGCTGTTGTGTAGATGACCCTTTCCCTCTAAGATGACTTCCCAGCTGCTTTGTATGTATCTTGTATGTACCTATATTCATTGATTTACTTTCCCTATTAGAATGTGAACTTCTTAGAGACTTAATCAAGTGCCTGGCCAAAAGACAGCACTTGATAAATATTATTGACCATTTTGAATATTAATTGAAAATTAATATTAATTAAATTATAAAATTGTTTTGAATATTAATATTTGAATGTTATTGTTTTCTTGATTCTTCTTACTTCACTACATCAGTTCATACAAGGTTTCCCCATGTTTCTCTGTAGTGTTATTTGTGGTTTTTCATGGTACAACAATATTCCATTGCATTTATATAACACAACAAAATATACATTTTAGGTCACACAGAATACTAAGGTTTCAAAATGTAGAAATTAAATGGTTTTATTACAGACAGTTCAATAGGGAAATGGGGAATGAAAGAACCATTACATTTGACTTAGGAGTGAGGTAAAGATGCCTCAATCCTTTGATTTAGGCCTATTCCCAAGTGCCTTTTTTTTTTTTTGTCACAGTGAAGTCCTTTTCCCTTATTCCCTTCTTTATCTCTCTCAAATTCCTTCATTTGAGGTACAAGAAGATGAGACTAAAGCCATCCCAGAGCTCTATTATGAGTATTCCCAGTGCAACCAAACTGTCCTTGTCTTCCTGGGTTGGAACTTAAAGTATTTAAGAGTAGAGGAATGGGAACCTTGAAAGTTCTGCTTTTCATTCTGTTCAGTTATTGACAATATCCATAGATTTGGGGGCCTCTATAAACATACAATTCCAGAAAGCTGTGGGTAAGATTTTCCTTTTTGTTAAGGTACATCAGAGAGCACCCAGAGAACCGGTTGACCATTTCCACCCCAATCTACTTAAAGATATTATACCCTATATTTAATTAATATGTACCAGGTTAGTCTTCAGTGTTTAATATATTTTAAATATATATATATATATGTATTTAACAATCATTCATCTAAAAAAAGTTGTCTTTGATCATAGCGTTTGTTTTTCCTGTAGTTGGAGTCATTGGTAGTCTTACCTCCTTTTTATCTTCACTGTTTTCCATGTTTGTAGAACACAAGATCAGTCCACAGCCTATATAGTTCAAGTGATTCTACAAACATAGGCTCTCATATAGAGCAGACATAAATGGAATAGAAAGAGGAAATTTAATCCATTAAATTTCTGCCAAGACTATCACCTAATTACTAATTGTCCAGTTGGGAACAAACATAGATATTAGTTGTAAGGTTTGTGTTTTGAAAATCCAGGGAATTGCGAGTTTTGTTCTCAGTCTTTGTATCCTTGGAGACATTGACATTGTTTTGCTCCATCTTCTTTCAGACAGAAGAAAGGAGAAAGTTATTCTCAATTATGTATCTCATAGTCAACCTGGCATTCTTGATTTCATCAATTTTTATGCCCCTACTCAGAGGTCAGTATTGGTTTACCAGGGGACTGAATGGGGTGGAATGTCTTTGCCACGATCTCTTGCAAGGCTCTTAGAAAGAAAGGTGATGTGAAACAATAAATAGCATGCTGTATTTGGACTCAGAGAATATTGGGTCATATCCTAGCTCTGATACTCACTAGTTGTATGACCTTGAACAAATCATTTAACCTCTCTGAGCCTCAGTTTTTTCATAAATGAAATAAGGAAGTTGGACTAGAAGACTTCTAAAGCCCCACTCAGCTCTAGATCTATGATCTGAGGAGCGATATTGTCCTGAAAAGCTAAGCTGGTTCAGCCTGTAATAGACTTTGGCAAATTCAATTGCAGGAGTATCCTTACTTTAACTAATATGGACATTCCAGAAAACTTGCATGTCAGTTGAATTTGGGGAAATTGATTCATACTTGAAACGAAGCATGACACACAGTAAATAATGAATGCTTATTAATTGATTGATTGGCTAAAGGTACCTATGTTGAAGCTTTTGAAAACGAATTATGTGCAAATTAAATTATTAAACTAATTAATTCATTATTGTTTTTAAAGCTAATACTTTCTTAAAATTAAGAACCTTTAATAATAAAAGGATAAAAATAATTCATATATTATTTATGTGCATGAAGTAGAACACTATTTTATCTTTACACCATTCTCTGCCTTATGGGATTTTTACAGAAAACTTTTTTTTGGTATGAGGGGATGGATATGAGAAATAAATTATTTTAACTATAGTCTTGTATTTCTACATCTACACTCTGGACACTTATTTTTATTGATTTTATTAATACATTTAATGGATATAGTGGAAAAATACTATACGGGAAGTCAGGAAACTTGAATTTCCGCTTCCAACTTTGTCCTTAAATTCACTCTGTGTGGAACATTGGGCAAATTATCCCCCCCCCTTAGACCTTCAAATTTCTTCATCTCTACAGTGAAGGGACTAGACTAGATGATCTCTCAAGTCCCTTCTACTTCCTGGGTCCTATGATTCAATGGTCAAGTGTATTAGTAGATTTTCAATGAAAGGGGTGCAGGACAAACTGGGATAAACTAAAATATTTACTTAGCTGGTTTTAAAGGAGAACGATAACCTGGTTCACTTCCACAAAGGATTAATGAAAGAGACTAGATAAATCACAGCCAAGTTGAATACTTCTTGGAATATGTAATATGCATGTTATATCCAGAGATTCATGATGCCATTTATCAATATGCATTCTTTTGGAGTGTCTGTGGTCAAAATATTTTTATCTATTCTATTGATCCTGGAAAGTATTTTCAGTTCATCAGGGGCATGTTCTTGGGGCATTTTTTTTGGTGAGAAATAATTGTGTACCAAACTGGAAAAGTGCCAAGACAAGTGGAGTTTCTGTTGCACAATATAGAGAGATAGGAGGTCAGAATGGAAAGTTAGAAAGGTAAACATGATTTTAACCTACGGATCTAGATCAATATCAAAGACTTATAGTGGTTCCTGGGATTTGCAGTATACTACTATGGATTTGTCACAGTTCTCTTTTCTCTGGATAGACCGAGAGATTCCCTATGGTTCCTGCAACAACCCTAATCCAGTAGTTAATTATTACACAGAAAATGTAGTATTTGATGTTGTTCCCCTCTTGGCCTACACTGTCCTTTTATGTTAGAGCTCAAGACTTCAAAAGTAGTTGCCAGGGCCATTTTATTCCAGATAGAACTGTAGTCCAATATTCTCTTATGCCATCTTCTCTTTGAGCTTCTTGTTGGAAGGATACACCTACACATCCTCAGAGAAGGAACTCTCAACAATAAACGGTGAAGAAATCACCACAGAGTGTGACCACCTTCACCTGGAATATCAACAAAAAGGCTAAAGACTAAAAGTCAGTGACAGGTCAGGTCCTGGTCTATTCCTCACCTGTCTTCTAGTACCAAACTCTTGTAGCCTGAAACCTGACTTTTCTTCACATCAGCTGTGCTGCTTCCTCCGGATTGTTGGTTGTCACCCTATTTTTATCTCTTACTTTGCTTTTTATCTCTGGCTCTTTCCAGGCAATAGACCATTTATTTACTCCATTACTTCCTGGTAGCTGGAGATGCTTTCCCCTGCTCCAGATCAGGGTTTGGCTTGCACCATGAATTCTGCCTAACCATGATCACTGACTGGCCCTCCTTCCACTCTGTCTCCCCTGGGAGCCAGGTCACATGAATCAATGCAGATAGCATATTTAGCATTGAACTAGATAAACTGGAACAGGTTCATAGGAAGGCAGTCAGAATTGTGAGAGGATCCAAAACTTTTGCCATAGATTGGTAGAAGGGATTAGGGATAGTTGATCTCCATAAAAGATGCTCCACAGAAGGTACATTGCTACTACTGTCACCCTGAAAAGACAGGTTGGAGGGTAGAACCAGAACCAATGAATTTGTAGAAGTTCCAAGGATGTAGATTGTGGGCCAATATAAAAAAAAACCTTCCTGGTAATTAGAGTTACCCAAAAATGGAATGGACTGCTTTCTTAGGAAGTAAATTTCCCATTACCAAGTCTCCAAGTGAAGGCAGAGTAACCACTTGTCAGGGATATAGCAAGAATAACTTAACCTCTGGGTGTGAGTTGGATTAGTAGATGATGTCTGGAGCCCTTTTCAACTCTGCAATTCTAAAATCCTATAATTCTATGATCATTTACCACAGACTTTGTGATCTGTTGAAATTTCTAAGACTACCTCTAAGAATCATACTGACAAAAGTGGGGGAAGAGAATGTGGAGAATCACACTTAACTTTTGGCACTCTGTGCTATCCTAGTCCCATGGACATCTTGGAATCCTTAAAGTGGAATGGAGATATGTTTCCAAATGCCAGAGGTCATTATATACATTTGGATTGGAGGCTTCCTGGTGGAATTTTGGAAAGCACTTGTCAGTGTTGGGGATGGATAGATAAAGACAGACAGATAGATAGATAGATAGATAGATAGATAGATAGATAGATAGATAGATAGATAGCTGGATAGATAGATAGAGATATATGTATATCTAGATATATAGATAGCAAAAGGTCATAAACAATAGAGCAAGTAGTTAGGATGAGAAGTAATGAAGCCTAATTGCTATTTTAGGAGAGGTGAAAGACATGAGGGCAAATGAAGCCAAGGCTCCAGAACCAGATGAACCTTGTAAAGTGTCCATATGGTCACAGGTTAGAGCAAACATGAGTTCAGAACTAGCAACAAACTGTAGTCAGGGCAAAAAAAAATGTAACTTTTTGATCCATCAGAAGATTGGAAGCTAGAAAGGCAGGGAAGCAGACAATAGCCTCTATGGAAGAGAGCAATATGGGAACTCCAAAAGAAGCAAAAAGTCAAGAAATCAAAAAACTAAATGATATTAAATCTTGTCGAGGATTTAAATATTCATTTAAATAACTAAGAATCAAGTCATTTGAAGGAAATGAAATAACAGGCCAAAATAAGTAGGGAAATAAATTCATGGTATTTTTTTTTGAGGAACAACTTCAATAACTGAAGCAAATTTTTTGCTTCTTCTAGATCAAAACTTTTATATGCTTCCTGTGTGAGATATCACCCCCACTTCAGCTCCCGATATGGTCTATTAATTTTGTGCCTATCCTGTATGTATTCATCATTTATTTATGAACATACTAGATCCTTCTAATAGAGTACACACCTAAGAATCCATCATAGGATGTAGAACTAGAACATTAGAGATCATCTAGTCCAAACCCTTCATTTGACAGAGAAGGAAACTGAGGTCTGAAGAGGTAAAGTAACTTGCCAGTTTCCATAGCTCCTAAATACCAGAGCTAGGATTCAAAACCAGATTTTTGACTTTCAATACAGTGTGGTTCACCCCATTATCCTTTACTGCTGAGCTGTTATTACTTCATTATGGGAAGATTTTCCCTAATAAGGACCTTCCATTTTCAGTGTCATAAATACTTAAATGTTTTGTGCTGTACATGTTTGAGAGATAAAAAATCTCTTTCCAAGAGGATATGATGGAAAGAAGTGCATCAACTAACCGATCCCCATCTATAGTTCTATAAGGTTGAACCATGGGGAGTAAGGTAAAATGAGAACTGAGATAACTCTCCCTTATTTTTACTCTCTGTAGCTGACATCAGCTGCTTTGGAGGAGATTGTTATATGCTTGTCTTTGGGGTCTCTGGATTATTTCAGCTGTCTGCAGTAGGTAAGTTGGGTCACATTGAGGTAGTAGTGAGGGGAGGAGTGCTTATTTCCAAGAATTGAGGCATGCAACGAAAGCACCAAGGACACCTGCCTAAATGAAACAACAACAGTAGTCAAGACTCCTGAATTCCTACCCTGAGAAAGTGTTTTTCATCCACATCTTTTATTTCTTTTATTTTCAATTGACTGGCCCTTATTTTTCTTTCCCCCTCTTCCCCAAGTCCCCCCAAAAAACCAACACCCTTGAAAGAAATTTGCAGAGTCAAACAAAACAAATCCCACACTATGTAAAAATGTCTCATTCTGCATTTGAGGACATAGCCTCAAGATGTCTTCTTGGGTGGGTCGTATTTTTAATCATTGGTCTTCTGCAAGCATGGTTAGTCATGGCATAGATCAGCATTCTTAGGCTTTTCCAAGTTGTTTTTCTTTACGTTTTTTTTTTTTTTTGCAAAAATTGCTCTTCTATTTCTGCTCACTTCAATCTGTATCAGTTCATATAAGTTTTCCAACTTTCTTTGAAACCATCCCTCTAATTATTTCTTATGGCATATTTTCCATTACACAGTATAGCATAATTTGTTGGTGACAGAATTGCCATCCAAGGTCAGGGCCCTATCTGTACCAGATCTGGAACCTATGCACAGATGAGGCAGTTCCCAAGCTGGAAGGCTCTTTGTAAGTCTTTCCTGGCTAAACCCTGTCCCCAGTATCTGTGGACCTCTCTGTCTTCCTTGGTTGACCTGGACTAGAAAAACTGGTTCATTTTTTTTTTTTTTGATTTCCCAATCAGAAATCAATGTGTTGAGTTTTCTGTATCTTTGTGGTATGAAGTATGATCTACTTTATCCATCTAGTCTGCCATCTTGACTTGTCTTTCACCATGAGTCTTAAAGACTTTAAAAAGAGTCATTGTGACCCAAATACACTTTTCCACATCTCCCAGATGATCAGGACCAGCAAGTTATTCACCAGCAAGTATGGAAATTCTATATATATATTTATAAATATATATAAAAATAACGGTTTGGCTTGGAAAGACCTTCATGAACCGATGCAAAGTGAAATGAGTAGAACCAGGAGAACATTGTACACAGTAAGAGCAATATTGTAAGATGATCAACTGCTAATGACTTAGCAATTCTCAGCAATACAACGAGCCAAGGCAACTCTGAAGGAATTATGATGAAAAGTGCTATCCCTCCCAGAGAAAGAACTGGTGGTGTCTGAATACAGACTGAAGCACACTTTTTACTGTCTTTATTTTTCTTGGGTTTTTTGTCTATGTTTTCTTTTACAACATGACTAATATGGAAATATGTTTTACATAACTACATAGGTGTAAACTATATCAAATTGCTTGCCTTCTCAATGATTCAAGGGGAAGAATAGAGAGAATTTGGAACTCAATTTTTTAAAAACTAATGTTAACTGTTTTCACATGTAAATGGAGAGAAATAAAATACTAAATAAATAACTGAAAAAAGAATAATGGCTATAGGACTTTACAGTTTACAAAACACTTTTCTCACAGTACACCTAAAAAACACTTACTTAGATCAAAACAAGTTGAATTTCTGGGGAGCATATAACTCATTTTTATAGATTCTCCCTAACATGTTTTCACTGGCATATATTCAACCTCAGTTATCATATTAGGATTATAGATACCATATAAGTTTCAGTGGGAAAGAACAAATTCCTCAGTATCCGAGCACTTAAACCTTGGGATGCTATGTAAAGTTTTTAGCCATGATTGAGTTGTTTTAATCATGATTGTTATTCTTATACAATAATACAATACTACAAAAAACTTGTTCCTATCCAAGGAGCCAAAGAGCTGTAACTCTGGCTCTGTAAGTCCAAATTAAGGGAGTAAAAATCAAGTCCTTCTCAAGAGAGTTTGCTAGATTCTTATTCAGATGCAGCAAAGGTGAATTAGCAAAATGGACCTGTCTACCACAATTCCTGCTCTTCCAATAATTCTGAGAAATTCTATGTATATCTTTTCAGTTGTGTTTTCATTTGGAAGTGAAATGTACAAAATAATTCCTCCAGAAGGAGATATCATACTTAAAGTCTGCAAATGCATGTGGGTGAGTCATTAAATGTTTTTTTTTTAAATCCCTTTTTCCTATTTTTAAATTGAAAGGTATTAATTACAGTGGTTTGATTGGTTCATACTTAAGATTTCAATGGTGTAGGAAATTCCTAGTAGGGAAATTCCTTCTATCAATACAGAACCTCAACTATTTTCAATTTATAGAGATTAATCTTGAGTACTGAGAAGTTGTGACTTGTCCAAGATCACATTGCCAGGACTTGACCAACAATTTTCCAAACTCAGACGGATTCTTTATCCACTACACGCTACCACTCAGTATTAGGATCAAAGAACTGTAAATATCATTACATATTTTGTCTTTCACCTCATTACACTTGGAGATTGTTTCCTAACTATCCTTTTTTTTGCCAAGTTAAAGTTAGTCTTTGCCTTTTTGTTTAAATATCTTTAAATAGGCAAAACTCTTTTGTCATATCCTGGTTGGACAAGATTTTGTTCAGAGGAATGGGGATAAACATGATAACCCCTGGACAAATGCTGAAATTCTATAACCAATCTGATTTGGGAAATCAGAGATAATATAAATGGATCATAAAATAAATGTATACTCTAGGAAGGAAGGGTAGATAAGGGGTAAGTCTGTTCTTATGACCCTCTGCTTTTTTCCAGTTTGCTATTTCAAACCGACTGAAGAACCGCTCCAGTGATATTCCAAAGAGAGAACATTGGCTGGACTGGGCAGCTGAAGAATATCCAGTGAGTCATGGTTGTAGGTTCAAGTCATCTACCAGTAGTGAAGACTGTGTTGTGAGAGCTGAATTTCCCCTGTCTTTTATCTCAAGAAGCTATTTTGTGGTGCTAATAAGTAATGTAGCCTGGGAACAACTCTCTCTGCTCCCAGGGTTTTTTTTGGCCATCATTCTCATATGTCCACCTATCCCACAATTTTCCCCACTTTCCCCTCATGATAATTTAGTGTAGTTCAAATCAGACAACTGCAGAATAATTGAGTTGGTATGTGACTATTTACATGGTTGGTGTATAACTATGTGACTCAATGCCTGAAGGGATTCTCTAATCATTGTGACTAAGTTGTATAGTCTTGGAGCTATAGAAAAAACACAGTCAGTTCCGAGCTGGACCCCATGGGAGAGGAAATAACAGCTACCATGAGAAATCAAGAAAATTCAGATATAACAGGGCATGAGCATCTCAAAAATGGATCACAGATGAGTCTTGTATGCTGAATAGAAACCCAGTCATCCTGAGGACAGCAGCCTGGGAAATCCTTGGTTTAAAAAAAAAAGGTCTAAAAGGGGCTTAAGCCCAAACCATCTTAGCTCATTTCTTCCCTGATTTCAGCATAGGATTGTCCCTTACCCACAAGTAGATTTCTTCCTGTTTAGAAGGGATATCCAGAGACTTCACTGCTTTCTTTGTCAGAGTTCTTCCCAATGTCCAACTTAAGTTTTTGTGACCGAAAATTTGATTCTGTACTTTTACTACACCATAGTCCTCATGTTCTGTAAATAGGTTCCTAAAGTGGAGCTTTGGAAGTTCATTTTTTTTTCTTTCTCTCATTTCCTAAAGAAGCAGCTCATCTTGGAGGTGAAAGCAATGACCCGTGTACTGTTCCTATACATCCCATTGCCAATGTTCTGGGCTCTTTTCCATCAGCAGGTAAGAAAGTTTCTGAAAGTGATTTCTTTCTAGACCTCACTCTTACTAGGCTCCTTCCTATCTTTGTCATGAGGAGAGAGCTGGGTTCTTCAAAAGTTGGAGTAGATTCCTCAAATTGACAGAATTGAGGAGAAGCCAGTGCAGCACTTAGTTTTTAATAGAACCATTCTCACCAAAAAGCACAATTCTGTCTGCATATGCCTCCTTTTCTGAGGACTGGGAATGACATAACTTCCACAGTTGACTATTTGTTTACTTACCTCAGAGGATGACAGTTCCTAAAGGTAAGTCAGGAGGATATCAGAAACTACCTCCCTGGGTACTGGGGAGTCATTGTGTTTTCTGTTTTGGGATAAAAGAACTGCCCTCACCTTTAGCCTATCTTAGGCTGCCCTTAGTGCCTCTGGAATAGCTTTCTACTAGAGAAGAAGGACAGGGGATGAAATAATCCTGATGTAGAGTAGAACACACTATACAATATTTAAAAATAGGCTAGTTTTCACAGAATATGTCCCTTCCCTCCAGAAATAACCCTTGTCTTAGTCTTATAGTGGAGCATAGGTAATGTAGGTGAATGAAGGACTTTTTTTAAAGGAAAGGCATAATGCAGGTGGCAGCTTAGGTTTTGAGATCAGCTGGTGCTTTTATTAATTAATGAGGTAGGCAACAAGATACAGTGGAAAGAGTACGGAGTCACAGGATGTAGGTTCAAATCCTGACTCTGACGCTTATTGCCAGTATGACCTTGAGCAAGACACTTCATGTTCCTGACCCTTACTTTCCTCATCTGACAAAATGAGGGAGTTGGCTAGCTGGATTCTGAGGTCCCTTTGAGCTCTAAACATCAGTGATGTGATCTAGTAACCTGGAAAGTCTCTGGTAATGATGACATGCCCTTTATATTATATAGATGAGGAAGCTGAGGTATTACAAATGGAAATTTTATGCTGGAGATTTACTTATGAATCTTGGACTGAACCTTGAGAGGCATCCAGACATCCTAGACCCAATTTCGTACATTTCCCAGAAGATCAGACTGCCAGATTTCTTCATAGGAGCCCAGTGCTAACTTTCCAATGTGACCAAGGCTTGAGTCCTATCAAAAGAGAGAAAATGAGATGAAAGCATTCACCAAAGCCCTCGGAGGGAGAGGCTCCAAATACCCTTTACACCTCTTGTTTTGCTTAAGAACCCCTCCTTTTTTCTTCTAAAATATCCTTTCCTTTCACTCTCAATGATTTTAAGAAATGAAGGGGAGATTCTTCCTACCTATGAGGGAGGTACAATTTTTAATGATAAAGAAAAAATGAGATGAGGAAGAGGCCCAGGAAGACATGGGGAATGGGGAAGTGGGGAGGAGAAAGAGGAGAAGCTGGGAGACGTTCATGGAATGAGGGATTGATACCCTCCCCATCCTGTTTGTCTCCATGAAGCTTGTGCTTTCTCCCCACAGTGTATGAAAGTTCTCACGCCGGCATCTCTCTGCCCTAGGGCTCTCGGTGGACTCTGCAAGCGACCAGGTTGAATGGCAATATGGTGAGTAGTCAGTTCTCAATATTTATTCTATAAACTTTTCTATCCATTTTCGTTTTGGTTTTTGAAAAATTGTTCTTTTTTATTCTCAAGTAATATATATTTTTAATTACTCTGATCCTCCTCCTACCCCTCTTCTCCATTGAACAAAAATTGTAAATCCTTCAATATGTATCTATGTAGTCCAGCAAAACAAATTTCTACATTAAACCATGTCTGAAAATGTATGTCTGCATTTTAAGTTCATCACTTCTCAGAATGTGGATGACATGTTTTATCTTCATTCTTTTGGACTCATGGTTTGTCACTGTTGGTTAGAACATTAAAGTTCTTCTAAGTTGTTTTTCTCTATAATGTTCTTATCACTGCATACAATGTTCCCAGTTCTCCTCACTTTGCTTAAATCTTTCCCATTTCTTCTGAAATTGTCTGTTTCTTCATTTCTTATGACACAAAGATATTCCACTACATTCATTTACTACAGCTTGTTTAACCATTCCTCAATAAGAGGATAACCTCTGATTTTCCATTTTGGGTTTACTGATTCAATCTTTTCTCCCAATACTACCTAATAAGAACTCCCCTATTGTAGGTACTCTGTTCCTCAGTCAGTAAGCAGAATACATACTGACTCTAGGCACAGCTGCTGTCTATGGCGCTGACATGGATCCCCTGTTAAGCCTTCATTCTTCTGGATGCAACAAGAGGGAAATCCCAGTTCCTGCAGTAAACAGTTTAAATGCTTCAGCAGCCCGACCTGTCCTGTTAACAGAGGAAGAAGAAATGGAAAAAAGGGATAGAGGTGATCCTGGAAAACTATCTAGTCCTGTTCTATCGTTTAGAGATGAGAAAAAAGACCCAGTAAAATAAAGTGACTTACCCAAAATCATAGTTATCTAGGAGCACAAATAGTGCTGGAACCTATTTCTCCTTACTCTTTATCCACTGTTTTTTCCTGTACACTATGTCACTGCATTATGAAGTCCATTTGCATGTATTATCTTGACTCATTTTGATACTTCATCTTAATGTATCTTGTGTTGTAACCTGTCTCATTCCTGTGTCGCTTGTCTTCTCAACAATACTAGAATCTTTTTTGGGATTGAGAGCCACTGTGGAGATATCTTTTGTTTATTCAAAGCACTTAGCGCAGTTCTGAGTACTCAATATGTATTTGTTTAATTAAAGTGAATTTCCCCTCACTTAGAGACATTTACAGAGATCAATTCAATGATTTTCCTTGAACACAGAAGCCGATTGATCCATCCCATTCATCGATCTCCAGGATCATGTATTTACACCACAAATGTCTACAAAATATACTGTAGCAGTCTCAAAAGCAATCCCATTGATGCAATGACAGAAAATAGCCCCCTTGAGAAGCAATGTATTTCTTAATGTTCATAGTCAAGTTGAATCAGAAATCACTTCTGAGTTTGCAAAAAGTTCAGAACTCTCTTGTCTCAAGCATATTCACAAGCTTCTCTTGGTCCCATTCACATTGATCAGTGATAATCCCTTGCTACATATGCCATACTGCCCTATTAGATTGTGATATTCATGAAGGTAGAAACCTTATATTATGCAAACTTGGTTTATCCCTCTGTTTCTAAGTACAGTGTTCTGCATGACACAAGCACTTAACAATAATTGCTAGCATTTATATAGGGTCTTAAGATTTAGAAAATACTTTCCATTTATTATGTTATTTGATTCTCACAACAATCTTGTAAGGTAGGTACTTTTTGTTATTCCCATTTTATAGATGAGGAGACTAAGCCTCAGAGAAATTGCGACATGCCCAAGGTCACACAGTTGACAAGAGTTTTAAATGGGTTTCAAATGCAGGTCTTCCTGATTCTAAATTCAGAATACTATCTACTACACTGCCTAGTTGCCTCTTAATGAAGCTTAACAATTGCTGAATTGATATACAGTAGTGCCTTCTTTAGGATTTCAATATCAGTATTACCTTCCTACATCAAAGGTCTTGGTTGTAATGGTTGTTGTCCTTCGTTTTTGAAGAGGACCAAAAATGACATCACCATGATAAAGTGAAGTTTCAGTATGTCCGACTGTGGCTGATCAGACCAATATGAGCTCAGAATGCTCTACCAAAGTTGGTAGAGTTGAGTACAGGTTGAGTACAGAGAGTCCGTATGAATTTTTGTGGTAGGTACTCCAAATTTGCGCATCCTATGTTTACTTTGTGGTGTCTCAATTCTGCTTTGCTCATAGAGCACAGCACCCTTTCTGATGTGGGCACGTCATGCTGAGTGTTCCTGTGCCAGTGTGTCCCATGTTGCACAGTCAAATCCAAAGTTCTTGAGAGAGACCTTGAGAGTGTCCTTGTATTTCTTCTTCTGACCACCATGTGATCACCTGCCCCATGAGAGTTCTCCATAAAATAGTCTTTTTTGGCAAGCACACATTTTGCATTTGAACAATGTGGCCAGTCCATTGGAGTTGTGCTCTCTAAAGCATAACTTGAATGCTTGGCAATTCAGCTTGAGCAAGGACTTCAGTGTCTGGTACCTTATCCTGCCATGTGATCCTCAGAATCTTCCTAAGATAGTTCAAATGGAAGCAATTCAGTTAACTGGCATGGCACGGGTAGACTGTCCATGGTTCACAGGCATACAACAATAAGGTCAACACAATGGCTCTGTAGACCTTCAGTTTGGTCGTCAGACTAATGCGTCTTATCTCCCAAACTTTTCTTCAGAGCCTCCCAAACACTGAGCTAGCTCTGACTCGAAGGTCTTAGAGCCCTATTCAAATAGAGAAGGAATAGAATAGAAAGACTGATTTACATCTACATACTGCTTGATTTGTTCATTCAGTTAATGAACACTAATGCCTGTTATGTGGCATCATGATCTGTTCTAAGTGTTGGGAATACTAAAACAACAGTGAAACTATCTCTGTCCTCAATGAGGGTAATTAAGTCTAATGGGGGAAATAATGTGTACACATGTTAAGCACATATAGAATATATGCAGAATGAATACAAAGGAATTTTGGGAGAGGGTACACTAGCAAATGGTAGGACTAGAAAAGGTAACATTTGAGCTGAGTCTTGAAGGAAACCAGATTCCAAGAGTTGTAGGTGAAAAGGAAATATACTCCCGTACCAGGGGGACATGAAGCATGAAACCAGAAGATGGAGTGTCCAGTCTAGTAGGCTAATACGGCTGGACTGCAGAGGATAAGAACAGCAAAGTGTAAGACAACTGCAAAGAAGGCACCAGGTTGAAAAAAGTTTTAAATGTTAAGTAGAGGAGTTTATACTTGAACGTTAGAAGGGGGTAATATGATCAGACTTGTACTTTTGGAAAATCAGTATGGGGAGTCTTGAGGCAGGAAGAACAAATAGGATGCTATTGCAACGATTCTAGCAAGAGAAGATGAGATTCCTGAATTAGGGAGACAGCTATGTGAGTAGAGACTAAAAGTCTCTATATGCAAGGATACTGTGGATATAGAATGACAAGATTTGCATACTAATTTGATAGACAAGATTATTAAGAATAAGGCATTGAGGATATCACAGATTTCAAATGTGGGTGACTAGAAGGATGATGATGATGATGATGCCTTTAACAGTAATAGAGAAGTTAGGAAAAAGGGTATAATTGGCATAATGGGAGAGAATACATTCTGAAGTGTCCAGTAGGCAGTATATGATGTGGATTGTAGCTCATGATTTTTTTTAAGGGAATCAGCATATCCTAATTCACTTGCTAATATTAACAGATAGTGTGGGCTACTGGTTTGATAACACCTAATTAGCTGTTTCATTCTATTTCAGGGATTTTTTGTAATCAAGCCTGATCAAGTTCAGGTAAGAATGTGTACTACTACCATAGTGTTCTACCTTCTTACTTTCTCTAAATTTACTTTGTTCAGCATTTTATAACCCAGACTAGACACATGGTAAGTTTAGAGTAGCAAGACAAGTTTCAAGGAGATTTTTATGAATGGGATCAGAAAATTGGAGCTTTTAGCATTCCCTTTCAGTCTTGCTATGGAAGTTCCAAGGTGATTTGCATGAACCCAGTCTGGTGACGAGGGGCATCATGGAAGTTTAAAGGAATGTTCTTGCCCCCTGCTCAAATAGTAGATTGATTTCAAGGGAGTGGAAGGTAGCAGGGGGAAAAATCAGTTCAAAAGAGAGATGTAACTTCAGCTCAGTGATTTTTTTTTGGGAGGACAGAGGTGACAGCTTGTTACAGCTTTAGGTTTGACTCATAAAAGTCTGAAATGTCCTAAGGCTATAGGCTAAAAATGCTGAAACACCCTTCTGTAGAGAAGAAGTTATATGTGCTAAATTTAAAAATAGGGGTTAATTTTCAATTAATCCCTAGTTTCAAAGTGTCTGAGAAGTGGGAGGAAAATCAATGTGAACTGGAGAACTTTCATGTAGGGGAGGGTTTGATTCTCTCTTTTATCATCTCCAAATAGCTGAATGTAATGTCTTGTTTTTTTTACTTAAAAGGAGCAAAGCTCCAGGATAGTTCCTCTCCAGCTATATCTTTGCTTTCTTTTACAAATCTTTGTTTTCAAAATGACTTGTCATAACTCTTTCCAGTCAATCTAGTGTTTTCTCTCTTCCCAAATTACTGGTGTTTAAAAGAAGCATACAGAGGGTGACTAGTTACCTGAACATCTCTGAGTATGGGCTTATCACCGATTTTTCTTATCTGGTATCACAGCTATTGAATCACTTCTTGGTTCTCCTCCTCATCCCAACATTTGACTTGGTCATCTATCCACTAATCAAGATGTGCAGAATCAATTTAAAGTAAGTCTTTCTCACACCTGTCCCCTAGAAGGTCCTTCTGACATATCTCTGTTTCCAGGAAGGACTGTTCTCCCCAAAGTCCATACAGGGTGATGTATTTCATATTGGTAAAATTCTTTAGGAAAAGAGATACTACAGATTATTTATGTTCCATACAGGGTTTTATGGTTTGTTTTCATTCTATAAATTGGGAAATAGAAATGAAAAAAATGGATCCAAATTATGCAGTCAGTTAAAGAGAGAAAATCAAGTATATGCCCTAGCTCCACTTACATGACTGATTCAAAGCAAAACCAAGAAAGAGGAAAAGTTAGTCTTTGGGCTCTTTCCCAGAAGTGTCTCTCTTCCCTCTCTCTTCCTCTCTTCTTCATACGTATCAAAATTCACTATCAGAATATGATTTATACCAGCTACTTATGCCCTAGTATCAACTTAAGGAAGGAAACAAGCATATATTAAGCACCTACTATGTGCCAGGCACTATGCTAAGCACTTTACAAATATTACCTCATTTTAGACTCCTACTAATCCTAGGAGGTAGATGCTGTTATTATTTCCATTTTACAGTTGAGGAAACTGAGGCAGACAGATAAAGTAACTTGTCCAAGGTCACATGTAAGCTTTTGAGCATTAGGCCTTCTGAGGGTTGTTTTCATTTATTATCTCTAATTGAAGAAAGAAAGGCTTTTGTTCTTTCTTAAAAGAATTTCTGGCATCCAGAAATAACGAGAGGCGTGACATAGTGGAGAGTGCTGGACTTGGAATCAGTGAGACCCAGGTTCAAATCCTGCTTCACAAGCTTTTCAAGGTTGGAGAAATCTGGACAAAGCAGGGTACGGCAGGAAAGCCATTTTAGGATATTATTTGGTTGATGTGGAGGAATCACTTTTCCTGATATGGCTTAGACAAAGATCTATGTCACATTAAGTGTAACTGCCTTTTCATGGGCCACTCATTCTATGGTCTTTTGTCCCATGGTTTCTTTTCTCCATTCTTCTGCAGACCCATTACTAAGATGGTTATTGGAATGATGCTGACAGCCTTGGCATTTGTTGCTGCAGCCATTCTACAGTTTAATGTGGATGTAAGTATAGACCATCATAGTGCCCAGATCCCTAGGGGGGTTACAGGTATTAGAAGGGTATCAGTCCATTGCTTTGAGTTTAGAATTTATTCAACTAATTGTGGAGAACAGTTCCTTTAGTAGTACATCTTGAAGTGCCGATTAGCATAATCTGTTTGTCAGATTATGTAGTAAATTATTTTGTATCAGCTGGGTACAAAGTGAAAGCATCCCATATAATCACTCAGTCACAGGACTGTGGATTATCCATCTGACCCATTCACACCGCATTATTTAAGGTAACTCTTTTGTGAAAAAATCTATTTAAATAGTGGTTATTTAATGATTTACTTGGAATCTGTAAGAGGTAGTCTGTTGTGCTGGGGTGATTGATTGCATCTGTTAATCTTTCTTTGTGAGTTTTCCTATGTCCTTTTCATTTATGTGTTCCGTTTTCCCACATTATGTATCTAAGGTCCACAAGGGTAGGAATTATGTCTTCTCTATGTACTCACTATGTCTAGTATAGTTTTGTTAATTATAAGAAACATCTCAGTTATCTGGAGATCAGCCTTCCAGCAGCCTAAAGATTCTGAACAGTTGTGAATATAGAAGTAAAACTAAATTTCTGTTAGTGAGGACAGAACCTACAAAAAGTAAAAACAGCTAAGGAGAGCCCGAGCACCAATGCTTTGAATATTCTATGCAATACAGTGAGATTGGTCAGTTGATTCACCAGAAAAAAAGCATTCTAATTGACTAGTGATGGCTGTAAAAGTCAGTTTGAAAGCCAAGAAGTCCAGGAAAAATAGCAGAGGAAGGAGGATTTTATGTTTAAAAAAGAGAGAAGAAAAAAAGAACAGGGAAAAAGTGAAATGGCAGAGAAAAACCTCCATGGAGATTAGGAATGCTGGGGGTGATGGGAGAAGGGGAAATAGACTACAGATACTGATAGTATGAAGTACTAAGTGAACCAACTATGAGGAGAGTCCTAGACCAGCTCTGAAGTACAAGGCCAAACACTCAGCAAGATGGTGAAAGAAAGAGCATCATGGGACCAAAATACCTGGGTTCAGATTCTGACTCTGCTAGTTATTACCTGCGTGACCTTGGGCAAAACACAACTTGAGTTAAGACAATTTAGACATTGGGCTTCTGTTATCTTATATAAGAAATGAGAATCTTGGAATCTTTTACTGCTAAGGTTCCTTCCAGCTTGGCATCCTATGGGATCACTTGTATTTCTAAAACATTTGAAAGGAGATAAGAAGTTCTGTTCCCAACTCTCTGAGATAGGCGGTGTAGTAACATTATTCAGTAACTCCTTAGATGCATCTTTAGGTGATGCTAAAGACACATCAACCTTAAGACACCTGTAATCTTGCATAAGGGGGTGTTGGGTGTCTAGTGAAAGGGTAGGCTAAGTGATTTAGTAGCTTCACAGGGCATCTTTAAAGTAGTACCATATGGTAGGCATTAGGACTGTTCTGAATTTGGGATATAAAGTGTCATGAGGGAGGAAGGAGTGTACCATAGTTCACTTGAGGTACAGTGATAAACAAAGTCATAACACAATAGAACACTTTAGATTGGAGGTATCATATATGCAAGAATGAAGACAAAGAGAAGTGATTCATAAAAACCATATTATAACATGGATTTGCAAAATTCCTCCCACATCCTTTAGAAAAGACAAAAGCCTGAGTGAGCTATGGCTTAAAAAACAAAATGGCATCATGGATAGGATGTGAATGATTTGAAAAATTTGAGCAGAGTAAATTTCTGATAGTTTGTCAAACTTTTTTCCCCTAATTCTGAAATAGTTTTTTGGACACTGTCATCCCAATGCATTTGGCTGAATCTTCACTTATCTTTTTCCATTTTTCCCTCAGAGATTTTGTCCTCTTTAGTACTTAGAACATTACTTCAGAGTAAGCACTCAATAAATATTTGTTTAATTTATTAGATCTCCTAGATATCTTATATAGCAAATGGTATATATCCACATACATTTTATATATTGTTACAAGGTATCTTCTATGAGTAAAAAGATCAGAGGATGTTGTGTTTCCTATTTTAGGATACAAATCAAGACCACTAGGGATGATCCAGGTAAATGGAAAGATGACAGATAATGAAAATATAGAATTGCTCAAATATCATTTTGTTTCTGTTTTCTGTGAATGTGTTTTAGACTGGGAAGAACAGACCCAAAAAAAGTCATCTGGGAGCCAAGTCCAAAGATGAGTGAGGCATCTAGCTCTCCTTAATTAGTTCAAGTTAACAGGGTCCTCCTATCTCCTTGGGTTCTGAATGACCTGGCAGATGTAATTGTTGCAAGATCTTGGAGAATGGGAGATGTGCACAGGAATAGCAAAAGACAAATGTCCTCATTTTTAAAGAGAGCAAGAGGGGAGAGTTTGCAAACTACAGAGCAATAAGCTCAACTACTTTTGACAAAATTATAGAACAGAATTTTAGAAAATTATTAATGGAATAGTTTGTGAGTACTGAGAAAAGCAGTAATCACTAAAAGCAAGCATGTCTTCCTCAAGAATAGAGGGTACTAGATTAATCTTATTTACTTATTCAATAGAGTAATTAGAAAGGGGAATGCTACGGACAGTGCACTTCAATTAAGCAAGTATTTGACAGTGTCACACAGAGACAAGCTTGTGTCCAGAAGAGGGTGACCAAGATGTTGAGAGGCCTGGAGAATATGCAATATGAGGATCAAAGAAACCGTGGATCTTTAGTCTGTAGAAGAGACTTAACAGATACTGCTTGCAGTGTTCAAATGTTTAAAGGGTTGTTATGTTGACTAAGGGTCTTGTTCTGCTTGTCTCTGAAGGGCAGAACTAGGAACAATAGGTAGAAAATTTTTAAAGGCTGACATAAGGAAAAACTTTCTAGCAGGGCAATCTCAAATTGGGAAATTTGTATATTTGTATGTCTTCAAGCAAAATCTGGGTGATCACTGTTATGGATGTTATAGAAGGGACTCTTGGTCATGTAAAGGCTTCTGAGATCCCACCCACTCTTGGATTCTATGATCTTTCCTCTCTTTCCTTCTCTCCACTTGCATCCATCTCTTTTCTGCATTCATTCTCTCTTCCTTTCTTCTTCCACCTGTACTCGTGATTCCCATCAACTCCCATATCTTTTTGTTCCTATGCTCACATCCCTCAAACATCTTTAATCCTTCCTGCAAACATATGTCTCTCCCAGCTTGATGAAGCCCACTGCCAACATCCTACTTGTTGTCTTTATTTCATACCTATTTTTCTAGACTAAACAGTCTATACTAGATGCCTCTATTTCCTCCTGCACACTCTACAACACATTTGCAATAGGGCTTCTGACTCATCAGTCTACTGAAATAGTTCTCTTAGAGGTTTCTTAATAACTTCCAAAATGCTAGTAGCCATTTCTTGGGCCCTCATTCTCCTTAACCAACAACAATGGTTCTCAAAGGACGTACCTCAAGTCTCATTAGATGTGCCACAAACCTCCATATATCTGAAGATTCATCCCAAACTACCTCCTCTTCCCCTTTATAAAAGTTAAGTGTACCACCATTCTTCCAATCATTTAAGCTCAAAACTCTGGTCATCTTTGTCTCTTCTTTCTCCCTACTCTACCTCTTTCAATTAGTTTTGAAGTCTTGTCAGTTCCTCCTTTAACTTCTCACCACTGTCCCTTCCTTTCTGGCCTCTGAGCTCAATGCCAATACCAATTCAAGCCCCTATTACCTTATTGCTTGACCATTTTAATTACCTTGTAACTTTCCTTCCTTTTCTAATCTATGCTTTAGTTTGCTGCCACGCAAATATTCCTTAAGATGCATATTTTCTGAAAAAATTTATGAGAAACATGCCAATGTTGAACAATCAAGTTGACTGAAGGGATTTCTTTTCAAAAAAAGAAAGCAAGTTTCAGGGTATCTCTAAGGATCTTTCTTCCCAGTAGCAAATAATTTAATTCACTTGGCCTCAGTTTTCTCATCTGTAAAATAAGGAAGTTTTATTAGATATTCTCTACCATTCCTTCCAGATGTGAGATTCTGTAATTATTTATTCCCATACCAACTGTATCTAGAATAACAACTATAATATTTTATATTTGATACACATAATGATGCCTCTGACCCATCAAGACAATGTTAAACTATGTTCAATCTATTCCATCCAAGGAGATGGGGAAGTATAAAATACTTTAAAAACATTTTTATTTTAAAAATGGTTTGACCTACCTCCATATCAGATCAGCGTAAAAAAAAAGTAAAACTTCAGTTATCTGGAAAATTAACATACAAATATCTTATTCCAAAATGATACTAAATAAATTGTTACCATCTTATTGTTGTTAATAATAATAAAAGCAAATGAGCTGATCCTATGAGCTTGATGACTTTGGACATGCAATGAAATAATTCTTTTATTCATATCATTTAAGAAAACTGGATGATTAGAAAAGAAAGCTGAGTCATCACATTACATAATTTTGAGGAAACAGATGGGCAGTTGAAATACTGTCCTGATATTCACAAAATAATTTTAAAAAATCAAAGGAGGGCCTGTAGCACATTTTTTCCTATGGAGGATTCTGTGGAAAATGATGGACAAGAATTTCACATGACCATGAGTGGCAATCTGAACCAGTGGAGGAAGTGCCAGCTCCAATTATATCATGAATGGATTGAAGTATAATAATAATGAGATTAGGGTATGCCATTCAAACTGTTCTGTTGTGATAGTTGTGTTTTACTTTAACACTAACATCAATCAAATGGTTGTTTACCCACACTGCCTTTCATAATGATGTCTACCTTGATGTCTCTATATCTTCTCCTCCATGTCAATCTATATTACTGACCCAAGTATGAGTCTCCAATTTCTTTTATTTCTCTTTTCTTTTTTCTTTCTGTCTTCCATACATGTATGCATATGTACAAAATAATCTGATTGATTTTTTTAAAACAAATATATCAGAACTTAAACATCCAAATGAGTATTGCCTTCCTCGAAATAGTCACCTTAGGAGGCTATGTAGTTATTCCAACATAAAAAAATTTTTTTTTGGAACTCTTTTGGAATTGCCTTCAGAGTCTGTGGTACATTCTTTTGAATATCCTCATTGGTGACAAATCTTTGTCCTTTGAAAATGGATTTGATTTTTGGAAACACCTAAAAGTCATTTGGAGCCAAGTCAGGTGAATAAAATGGGTGATCAAACAGGGTAAGGATATGTGGGGTCAAAAGACAAAATGTGACTATAAAGTAGCTAGATTGATTTTTTTCTCTGTGGCTCATAAACTGGCTTTGAAGGCAATTTCAAAAGAGCAGGCTGGAAAATGTTTTGAGCAATGGCAGGACTATTAAGAATTTCTTGCTTTGAACTGAACAGCACCCATTTGAGTATATAAGTACCAGTATGATTATTAAAAATTCAGTCTTATTTTATAGTCATATCTCATGTATAGGGTTGCATGTGCTAGTGCATTTATGGATGTGGAGAGATATATGTACATAGAATGAATCTATGGGTGTAAATTATGTGTGTGAGAGAAAGAGGGATCAAAACTAGAAGTAGGGTATGAACTGTGGCCATAGGAACTATATATATGTTCTTTTCTTCTGGGAGGAAATGAGCAATTTATATGGAAACTTGATATAGAAACATGTGCTTGTTTCTGCTTCGCCTTTGCAACATTCCCCAATCCTTTCAGAGCCTTCCTACTCTTGCTGCAATCCTGACATAGTCCTCTCCCAGAACTTCCTCTTTCTTTTAAGACAAAGGGAAATCCTACATAGTAGGAACTGTCCCACTCTTTGTTAGTGTCACCACCATGGGGTCAGTTTGAGAGTACAACTAGAATGGTGTTAATGGTGAAGCCAGCACCGGAGCTGAACACCTGAACTTCATTCTCTGTATTTCCAAAAGGTAGTGTCTTCAAAGTACTGAGAATTTCTCTAGGGCTAAGAGGAGATCTTTTGCCTAAATAAATGCACTTTAAAGTGGGAGGAGTAGTATAAGGGACAGGCATTGCTAGAAATAAATTTTTCTTTTCAGTTTAAGGGTGGTAGAGAAGACAAAGCAATCCATAGAGAATAAACTCTGAAGTCAGAAATTGTGCCATTTAAAAAAAAATTATTTATTTAACTTTTAACATTCATTTTCACAAAATTGTGGGTTCCAAATTTTCTCCCCATTTATCCCCTCCTCCCACCCCAAAACACCGAGCATTCTAATTGCCCCTATCACCGATCTGCCTTCTCTTCTATCATCCCTCCCTTCCCTTATCCCCATCTTCTCCTTTGTCCTGTAGGTCCAGATAACCTTCTATACCCCATTACCTGTATTTTTTATTTCCTAGTAGCAAGAACAGTACTCAATAGCTGTTCCTAAAACTTTGAGTTCCAACTTCTCTTCATTTCTCCCTCCCCACCCATTCCCTTTGGGAAGGCAAGCAATTCAATATAGGCCATATCTGTGTAGTTTTGCAAATGACTTCCATAATAGTCGTGTTGTGTAAGACTAATATTTCCCTCCATCCTATCCTGCCCCCCAATGCTTCTATTCTCTCTTTTGATCCTGTCCCTCCCCAAGTGTTGACTTCAAATTGCTCCCTCCTCCCATTGCCCTCCCTTCCATCCTCCCCCCCACCCTGCTTATCCCCTTCTTCCCCACTTTCCTGTATTGTAAGATACTTTTTTTTTAATTTAACTTTTAACATTTATTCTCACAAAATTTTGGGTTACAAATTTTCTCCCCTTTATCCCCTCTCCCCCCCAAACCCAAACATTCTAATTGCCCCTGTGACCAATCTGCTCTCTCCTCTATCCTCCCTCCCTGCCCTTGTCTCCATCTTCTCTTTTGTCCTGTAGGGCCAGATAGCTTTCTTGACCCCTTAACCTGTATTTCTTATTTCCCAGTGGTAAGAACATTACATTTGTTCTTAGCACTTTGAGTTCCAACTTCTTTAGCTCCCTCCCTCTCCACCCTTTCCCCTTGGAAGACAAGCAATTCAATACAGGTCAAATCTGTGTAGTTTTGCAAATGATTTCCATACTAGTTGTGTTGTATAGGACTAATTATATTTCCCTCCATCCTATCCTGTCCCCCATTACTTCTATTCTCTTATGATCCTTTCCCTCCCCATGAGTGTCGACCTCGGATTGCATTCTCCTCCCCATGCCCTCCCCTCCATCCTCCCCCCCACCCTGCTTGTGTCCCTGTCCCCCACTCTCCTGTATTATGAGATAGGTTTTCCTATCAAAATGAGTGTGCATTTTATTCTTTCCTTTAGTGGAATGTGATGAGAGTAGACCTCATGTTTTTCTCTTGCCTCCCCTCTTTATCCCTCCACTAATAAGTCTTTTGCTTGCCTCTTTTATGAGAGATAATTTGCCCCATTCATCTTCTCCCTTTCTCCTCCCAATATTTCTCTCTCACTGCTTGATTTCATTTTTTTTTAAGATATGATCCCATCCTCTTCAATTCACTCTGTGCACTCTGTCTCTATGTATGTGTACGTGTGTGCATGTGTGTGTGTGTGTACTCCCACCCAGTACCCAGATACTGAAATGTTTCAAGAGTTACAAATATTGTCTTTCCATGTAGGAATGTAAACAGTTCAACTTTAGTAAGTTCCTTATGACTTCTCTTTGCTGTTCACCTTTTTATGGTTCTCTTCATTCTTGTGTTAGAAAGTCAAATTTTCTTTTCAGCTCTGATCTTTTCATCAAGAAAATTTGAAAATCCTCTATTTCATTGAAAGACCATTTTTTCTCCTGAAGTATTATACTCAGTTTTGCTGGGTAGGTGATTCTTGGTTTTAGTCCTAGTTCCTTTGACTTCTGGAATATCCTATTCCATTCCCTTCAATCCCTTAATGTAGAGGCTGCTAGATCTTGTGTTATCCTGATTGTATTTCCACAATACTTGAATTGTTTCTTTCTAGCTGCTTGTAATATTTTCTCTTTCACCTGGGAATTCTGGAATTTGGCCACAATGTTCCTAGGAGTTTCTCTTTTTGGATCTCTTTCATGCGGTGTTCTGTGGATTCCTTGAATATTTATTTTGCCCTCTGATTCTAGAATCTCAGGGCAGTTTTCCTTGATAATTTCATGGAAGATGATGTCTAGGCTCTTCTTTTGATCATGGTTTTCAGGTAGTCCCAGAATTTTTACATTGTCTCTCCTGATTCTATTTTCCAGGTCAGTTGTTTTTCCAATAAGATATTTCACATTATCTTCCATTTTTTCATTCTTTTGGTTTTGTTTTGTGATTTCTTGGTTTCTCACAAAGTCATTAGCCTCCATCTGTTCCATTCTAATTTTGAAAGAACTATTTTCTTCAGTGAGCTTTTGAACCTCCTTTTCCATTTGGCTAATTCTTCTTTTGAAAGCATTCTTCTCCTCATTGGCTTTTTGAACCTTTTTTTCCAATTGAGTTAACCTATTTTTCAAGGTGTTATTTTCTTCAGCATTTTTTTGGGTCTCCTTTAGCAGGGTGTTGACCTGGTTTTCATGCTTTTCTTGCATCTCTCTCATTTCTGTTCCCAGTTTTTCCTCCACCTCTCTATAACTTGATTTTCAAAATCCTTTTTGAGCTCTTCCATGGCCTGAGCCCTTTGAATATTTATTTTGAATGTTTGGGGTACAGAAGCCTTGACTTCTGTGTCTTTCCCTGATGGTAAGCATTGTTGTTCCTCATCAGAAAGGATGGGAGGAGATATCTGTTCACCAAGAAAGTAACCTTCTATGGTCTTATTTTTTTCCCTTTTCTTGGCAATTTCCCAGCCAGTTACTTGACTTCTGAGTTTCCTCTCCACACCCACCTTGACTCCAGATCTGCCCAGCTAGTGCATGGGGGCTGAGATTCAAATGCTGCTTCCCAGCCTCAGGGCTTTGGGCAGGGGCGGGGCTGTTATTTAGTGTGAGATTAAGTTCAGGTGCTCAAGTGGGGGCAGGGCCGCCACATGGGGCTCAGTTCTCTCAGGGGGTTTATGAGGAGACCTTCAACAATGGATCCTGGCTCCTGCCTGCTTTGGGAGCCCCTGTCTGCTGCTGCCTCTGCTGCTGCCTCCCGAAGGGGACTGAGTTATGGAGACACCCTGCTCCTTTCTCAGCAAGCTGAAAAGACCCTCTCACTGACCTTTTGCTCCTGTGGGTGGAGGGACCTGTGCTGAGGCTGGAGATTCTGTCCCTGAAGCCTGCTCAGATCTGCTCCTCTCAGTGCCGTGGGGCCCAGGCAGTGCTGGGCTCTGCTCCCAATTGTTCCATTTTTGATCATTAGTCTCAGTGTTTTGCACAAAACTGATGCTTAATAAAGGCACTATTCTAGGTATAGCAGTATATCTTGGGGATACAAAGACAAAAATAAAACAGTTTCTGTCTTCACGGAGCTTTTATCTATCCACTTAGGGCATATAGCATGTATACAAGTGAGTAAATACTTGGAATATGGAAAATAACACAAAGTAATTGAAAGGGGAAGTAGGTGGGAGAAGAGGAGGAGGGTAGAGGAAGGGGGAAAAGAGGAGAGAAGAGAAAAAGGGAAGAGAAATGAGAGACAAGGGAGAGAGGTGAGGGAGAGGAGGGAAAGAAGAGAAAGAGGGGTGACGGGAGAGGGAGGAGAAAGGTGAGAGAGAGGAGAGGGAGAAAAGAGGAGAGAGGGGGGATAAGAAGGGGAAAGAGAGAAAGAGAGAGAGAAGAGGGATAAAAAAGAGACAGAAGAAGGAGAGAGATTAAGATTTAATAACTATGGGCATTAGGAAAGAATTTATACAAGTGGTGGCTGACCTATGCTTTTTATGAAAGCCAAGAAGTCAATGGAGGGGGGTGGGAAGTGAAAACAGAATCCATTCTGAACTTGAACAAAGGCATGGACATGGGAGATTTCATTTCCTGTCAGGTACACAAGCAAGTAGAAAAGTTAGATTGGAATGGATGATGTATGAAGGGGGTAATATAAAATTATCATAAGTGTAGGTAGGAGTCAAATTATGAAGGAATTTAAATGCCAGGCTGCACAATTTCTATTTTATTCTAGAGTCAATAAAGAAACCAATAAGATTTTTTATTGGGGTGAGGGGGAGTTCATATATGCATTTTAGGAATATTAATATAACATACATGTGGAGGACATATTGGAGAGGAGAGAGAGAATGGAGGTAGGAGATCCAATTAGAGGTGAGAACAACCTGAGTTAGGGCAGAGAATATGTGAGTAGAAAGAAAGGAAGGAGTATGAGAGATATTGTGGAGATACTATCTATAAGACTTGGCAAACTGAATATGAGGATATGTGAGAGAGAGAGATGAGAGTGACTCCAAGATCGAAAACTTGGGTTAAAGGAAAGAGAGTGGTGCTGTCAACGAAAATACAGAAAAAAGAGAATTTTGGAGGAAGAATGAATGGGTCTGGGCTGGGAGGAGGAATATGAGTTCCTTTTTGGACATGTTGAATTTGAGATATCTATGGCACATTGAGATGGAGAGATGTCCAACAGACAGCTGCTAATGTGGGACTGGAGTAGGGAGAGAAATTAATGCTGGATAAATATATGAGAGTCTGCATAAAATGAACTTAAGAGCTCACTAATGTTTGAAGGAAGACGCAAGGGAAGAGGGTCCAGAGCAGAGTCTGGATGGACTGCCATACTTAGGGAGGTAGGGTAAAGGTACAGGAGGAGACAGAGAAACAAATGGTCAGATATGTAAGAGGAAGGAAGGAGAAGGGAAGGGGATAAGCATTTATGTAGAACCTACTATGTGCCAAGCACTGTACTAAGTGTTTTACAAATATGATCTCATTTGATCCTCACAACAACTTTAGGAGGTGGATGCTATTATTATCCTCATTCTACATTTGAGGGAACTGAGGCCAACAGAGGTTAAGTGATTTGCTTGGGGTCACACAGCTATTAAGTGTCATGGAAGCCAAGGGAAGAGTATAGCCAAGGAGGATAATATCATAAACAGTGTCAAAAGTTACAGAGAGGTTAAGAATGAGAAATGAGAAAGTCATTGTTTTAGCAGTTTAAATCATGGATGACCTTGGAGAAATCAGTTTCAATTGAGTAGTAGGGTTGGAAGCCAGATTGAGAGGAGCCTTTCTACGAATTTGGCTCTGAAAGGGAGAAAAGATATAGGACCATAGACTGAAGGAATGACTGGATAGAGTGAAGGTTTTTAAAGATGGAGGACAGCTGAACATGTTTGTGGGTGGTGAGAAAGAAGCCAGTGGACAAGGAAAGTTTGAAGATGAGATGAAATGGTTGAAGTGACAGGCTCCTGAAGGAGACAGGATTAAGTCAGATCAACAACACTAGTGGTGGGGTTAGCTTGGCAAAGATAAGAACAAGGATTACCTCTTCATCAAAGATGCTTGTTGAAGGGCCCACTAAATGTAAAGAAGAAAAACCAAGAAGCTATAGCTTCCAGCCTATACTGCCACACTTTTTTTTTTAACCCTGGATGGAGGGGAGGGAGAGGAGATGAGAATTTTGACTTCATTGGTATAGGGAACTCCCAGCAAGGAAGCTCTCTACCAAAGAAGACCAGAACCTTCTATGCAATTTATGGTCTTAGAGTAATACATAGTACACTGAGAAATCAAATGATTCACCAAGGGACACATGGCCAGGCTATATCAGAGGTGGGAGTTGAACCTCATTCTTCCCCACTCTGACACTGGTTATCTCTCTGCACCCCCACTTCCAATACATATTCCAGGTTCTTGAGTCAGAACTTAATGTTATCTGTCTTGTGGGTTATGCTAACTTTTAAAAGTCTTCCTGGTGTGGAAACCCCCCCCCCCCCAATCTCTTGATCTTTGGTTAATAAATGGTTAACTAATCTCTATGTTAATCACTCAAAGTGCATTTATAGAGTATATTTAGCCCCAGGAGATTAAATGGGTATTTTTTTTAATTTTTTTTAATTTTTTAATGTTTAACAATCACTGCCATACAATTGAGATTTTATCCCCCCCCCACCTACCCCCCACTACCCCCCTCCCTCCCCACGACTGCATACAATTCTGTATAGATTCTACATATACTTTCCTATTGAGTATATTTTCACTATAGTCATGCTATGTAGTCAGACTAAAATAAATGAAAGAAATCGTATAACAAATCAGAACATGATACACAAACACATACACATACACAAACATGATCTGCTACATTTTGTGAGTGACTTCCATATTTCTTTCTCTGAGTGTGGAAGGCATTTTGCCTTGAGAACCACCTTTGGGATTTTTTTTTTATAAGAAGTTTTTACATTATTACAAAATTCCAAGTCTACCAGAAAAAACTCTCACACACTGTGGTCGTTGCTGTGCACAAAGTTCTCCTGGTTCTGCTCCTTTCACTCAGCATCAGGTCATATAAGTCCTTCCAGGCCTCTCTGAAGTCTTCTTGTTCATCATTTCTTATGGCACAATAGTACTCCATTAAATAGGTATTATAATAGGTTTCAGACCTTATAGATTTGTTGAAGAATCAAGAGGGAAATGCCAAGGATTTTTTTGCCTAGATAAATGTTTGGAAAAGTGACGAAAAAAGTGTTTCAACAATTGGGTGGTTTTAGAAAGCAGGAAAAAACCAGGTATTGGAAAACCAGTTTTTGGAAGAAAGGCATTTTAAGAATATAGATTTAGAACTGCAAAGGACCTGAGAAGTCATTTAGTATAATCCCCTGAAGTGTTTGAAAATCACATCCTATTAATGGAAACTTTGGGGTGTCACAGTCGACCTTGGAGGCAGAATGAAACAAAACAATTTCATGAGCCTCTATGTAAATGTCTTCAATTAGCTATGTGTGGGTCTCACTTTAAAGTGACATTTTATGAATAAAATAGTGGAACCTCAGAACAGTGAACAGGCAGAACATCTTGGGACACAATTCTGCTCTTCCCCATGAGGGAAGCAATTATAATTTGCCCAAAGAAAAGTGAAATCACACAGAATTATGTATCTTTAGAACTAGAAGGGAATCTAGAGAGAAAAGTAAATTACAAGCATTGTCAGAGTAGTTAATTTTGGATTGTCATCACAATTCCATCAAAAGCCAAAATAAATTATTTTGTTATTGCTATTTCTATTTCTATTCAAACAAAAGGCCTACTGATCCACCTACTCAGTTTTCAGTCTTTTAGGTAGTCATTTATGGTCCTGTGGGATCCAGACAGCAAGTCAAGGGTTCCTATGTTCCAAGAAGTTATAACAAATGAACCTAATTATTTAAGGATTTGTAGGTCAAATTCTCATAGAATCTTGACATTGGAAAAGACCTCCATGGTCATCTGGTCATGTCCCTACGTAAATGGCATTCATCTCCACAGCATCCTGGAGAAGTGCTCAACCAGGATCTGCTTGAGGGAAGCCACTATCACCATTCTACTTTTCAACAGCTCTAATTTTGAAGAGTTTTCTTTTTATTCTTTCATTGAATCAAAATCTTCTTGGGAATTTCTTTTGCTTTTATTTCTATTTTCTAAACAAACTGTCTATTGAAACAACCATATCTTTTTTATTCAAAACCATGCTTCATCCATCCTATGCTTAGGCTCTTGACTGTATCTCTGTTCAGGTTTCTAAATGGTTTTCTAAAACTAAGGATTCTGTTCATAGAGGAAACTAAAACCACATTTGGTTTTCTTTTTTAAGAAGAGAAACAACTAACAAGCTGTGAAGATATGAGAACCGGGCTGCAGAGGAAATCTTACCATCATATAATCCCCATTAGGAAACATTTGAGGAATATGCTTGGAAAATTTTTCAGTTCCAAATTATCTCCCTCCTCTCACCTCCTCCACACCCATTGAGACGTCATGAAATATGATACCCATTATAAGGAATGTTCTTGGAAATTAACTTCACCTAAAAGTGGAGGTGATGATAGAGGTATAGGAGGGGTTTGCTCTCCTCGGCACGTCCATGATGAAGGCTACCTGGTGCCAAATGAGAATAATACTGAGAACCAATGAAATGACTTTTCTAGCCAATATAAAGCTTAGGCATAGTGCCTTGGAGCATGGATGCCCAATCCTATAGCAAGGTTGTTGAAAGGCTAGGTTGTGTGGGGAGCCAGCTGGTACAGAGAATAGAGCACCAGTCCTGGAGCTTACATCTGGCCTCAGATACTTGACACTTACTAGCTACGTGACATTGGGTAAGTCACTTAACCCCAACTAACTTGCCTTTCCCCTTCCAAAAAAAAAAAAGAAGAAGAAGAAAGGCTAGGTTAAGCCATGAAAGCTTGGTAACTAACCCTGAGAAAAGTGTTTGTGACAATCAGTTGATCAGAGAAATTTAGACCAGAAGTTAGATAAAATGCCTCCAGGGTTTAAATGCTATATTTAGAGGTAATGAAGCTAAAATCTGGTGATAACCTGTAGAGACAGAGCCCCGGTCCTACAAGTCGATTATCAGAGCAGTCTTTCCTAAAAGGAGAATTGGTTGCAAGAATTTGGCATGGATTAAAAAAATTAATCCCTGGCTAGATCACAGGCTGATTTCCCAAGGGGAATGCTTTGAGAAGAGTTAGGAAATAGAGGCAACAGGTGTGAAACATAGTGTTTCATGGAGAAACCTTAATCTAGACACTCCAAGACGCAAAGACAAAGCTCTGAAAAGCAGAGTAGAGCTAGTACTGTCCACATTAAAATGATATTATGGGGAAGGAGAGTACCAGAGTACCTAATGAATCTCCAGAGGAAGGCTCTGTGGTTTCAGCAGCATGCAAAAAGGCTTCCTGTTCCAGCTGATCTCTCCCAACTGCTGGCTGATGATTGAAGTGATATAATTACCTCTTTAAGACTGGGCTTTGGATCTTGCTCCTGGACACTTTTAAGCTCATAGAAGTAATTTATACTTGAGGGTGAATAAAATTCACGTGCTTCCTTGATTTTTTTTAGATAGGAACTTTAAATTACTCATTTCTTAAGGTCAAGGTAGAAAGAAAGTGACCTGAGTGACAGAAGGAAAGAGTAATGGATTTCTGGGTGCTTGAAGCAATGTTGTTCAGTCATGTCCAAGTCTGTGTGACTCCATTTGGGGTTTTCCTGGCAAAAAGACTGGAGTGGTTTGCCATTTTCTTTTCCATGTCATTGTACAAATGAGCCAACTGAGGCAAATAGGGTTAAGTGACTTGCCCAGGGTCACAAAGCTACTAAGTGTCTGAGGCCAGATTTTAATTCAAGAAGATGAGTCTTCCTGACTCCAGGTCCAGTACTCTATCCACTGTACTACCTAGCTGCCTGAGACAAATTTCTTTATAACTTCTCCCCGCCCCCCCATCCGCCACAGGAGACTTTTGCATGAACTATAAATCATAGTAGGCAGTGTACATGGTGAGACACTTTGAATGACTGGACTTTTCTTGTGCACTTAATAGCAGTTCTTTTTCAATAAACCTTCCCTTTGGCACATTACAGTCAGCATGCTTGCTAGTTGGGGCTTTATCGCTTATCCTATTGGGCTTCTCATGGAAGGCATGTTTTCTAGGCTTTAGGCAAAGGGCAGAAGTGAGACACCACTGAAAGAAGCTATTAGAGTCCTTCAGATCATAAGTATCCCTCAGATGAGGGTCAAGTTCAATGAAAGTAAAATTCACCAAAGATGTAGATGCCTCCTGTACAACCTCACTTGCCTTCCTTAGCATCTCCATCTTCCTTTACATGTAAATATGGACCTCTGTTAGTAAAATTGCTCTTGTGCTTTAAAGCCTGCTTTAAAAGATGGCTTTACACAGACCGTGGGAGGCTTTATGGGACCAGCAGAGGTTCAGAACAAGGCAAACAAACTCCTTAGGGAGCTGGGGGGAAGGACAGGAAGTGGAAAAGGAAAACATGAATCTAAGAAATCTAGTGGAGAAAGAATGACTATTACTTGGTGCTAAATTGGATGGTGGAAAGTTAGAGGATGGGGGAAGGAGGGTTGAATGAAAAGATGACTGAAATATTATTCAAAGGTTGTTTACCATGGGGTTGGTGTTCCTTGGAAGGGCAGATTGATGGGGACAGGGCTGAGCTCTGAGCTGTCCAGACAGTATCATTAAGCGTATTTTCTGACACAAATCTCCTATCCTTAGAGAATGGCTCCAGCCAAGCCAGCTGACAGAGAGAGCTTTCTACAGATCGTAAATCTGGCCAAGTCAGATGTGAAGATGACAATGCAGAGCAATCAGGGTGAAACTTTGTTAGCAAAGCCTGTGAGGTCCTTTCAGGTAAGGTGAGGGGGAGGGAGAAAATGGTACAGTATGGGTTGGATTCAATTTGTAGTAAGTTGCATTGTGTCCTCTCCATCACCATTATCATACTTCAGCCAAACATGCTAATATATCTTAACTTGCTCATCTCTTTAGAGCATGGGTTCTTTCTTTAGCAGTTAAACAGAGAATGCATCAGCATACATTGGTTTGATTGTTGTCCTTTGTTCTCAAAGAGGACCAAAATGACATCACTGTCACAAGTCACTATGGCTGATCAGATCAATGTTGGCTCAGAATGTAGAGCATGAGTACTTTATCTTTTTTTTTTTTTTTTGTCAATCTGGACCCCTTCTTGGAATAATGTTTTTTAAATGCATTAAATAAAAAACATAGGGTTACAAAAAAAAACCTAATTATATTGAAATTAAAATGTTTTTTTCCCATTCAAATTCATGGGTCTCCTGAAATCTATACAGGGACTTCTTGGAGATCCATTGACCCTAAGATTAGAACCCTGGCTCTAGACACCTTTCAATGATAGACCATGTAGTGAAAATCATGAATATTCCTTCTTTAAATTAGGGAATTGTCATAAATTAGGGAAAATTATTTATCTAGGGTTAGAAGTGGGAAACATAACCACAGGACATTAAAGCTAGAGATCATCTAGTCCAATCCTCTCATTTTTAGTACAAAATTTAGTCTTTATTTCTTCTATCAGTTTCCTCCCTGTATTGTCTCCCTTCCCCTCCTACTTCCCTATAGTGAAGACAGATTTCTATACCCAAATGAATGTGTATGTATTCCAATGAGAGAAGGTCCAAGAGTGCCAAGTTCCCCCAAACATCTTCTCTTCCACTGTAAAAGTTCTTTCTTACCTTTTATGTGAGATAATTTATTCTACCTCTCCCTTCCTCCAATGCATCCTTTTTTTAATGATCCCTTAATTTTGTCATTTTTTTGGTATCACCCCTCAGTCAACACATACCTGTGTCCTGTATCTATGTATATTCCTTCTAACTGCCATAATAATTATAAAATTCTTAGCAGTTATAAGTATCATCTTCTTATGTAAAAATGTAAACAGTTTATCCTTATTGAATTCCTTTTGATTTCTCTTTCATGTTTACCTTTTCTTGGTATTCTTAAGCTTTCTGTTTGAATGTTACCTTTTCTATGCAGCTCTGGTTCTTTCATCAAGAATGCTTGAAGGTACATTTTTTTCCCCTAAAGAATTTTACTTGGTTATGCTGCGTAGGTTCTTGGTTGTAATCCCAATTCCTTTGCCCTCCAGAATACCATATTCCAAGCCCTCTGCTTCTTTAATGTGGAAGCCACGAAATCTTGTGTGATCATGACTGTGACTCTATGATATTTGAATTGTTTCTTTCTGGCTGCTTGTTTCTCTTTGATGTAGGAGCTCTAGAATTCGGTTTATAATATTTCTGGAAATTTTCATTGGGTGATCTTTTTTAGAAAATGATTAGTGGATTCTCTTAATTCTTGTTTTACCATGTGGATCTCAGATATCAGGACAGTTTTCCTTGATAATTTCTTGAAATATGACGTCTTGGATCGTTTGTTGATTATAGCTTTCAGGTAATTCAGCAATTCTTAAATTGTCTTTCCTCAATCTATTTTCCAGGTTAGTACTTTTTCTGGTGACATGTGTCACATTTTCTTTTTTACTTACTCATTCTTTGGTCTTTGTTTTATTGTTTCCTCATGGTATTGTGCCAAGCTTTAGGCTTTTTTGACTGGTAATTGGAATAAAAAGGGGGATATTTTTGCCCAGAAAGCATGGAATTCCTTTTTAGGATATGGATTTGAAAGTCTGAATGTAAAACTCAAAAAAAGAAAAATAAATTTATATAATGGTAATAATAATAACTAGCATTCATATCTTGTTGTAAGTTTTACAGAGCACTTCATAGGTTTTTCTTTTGGTCTTCCTAACAGTTCTGTGAGATAGATGCCATTATTATCCTCATTTTACAGATGTAGAGACTAAGGCTTCTCAGTCTTAGGTTAAGTGATTTACACAAGGTTGCATAGCTAATAATTGTCTGAGATCATCCAGACTCCAAGTGTACCACTCTAACCCCTGCACCACTTAGCTCTCTCTATGTTTAGCTTTTAAGGAATAAATGAAAAAAGAAACATTTCACTTACTGAGTGCTAAGTACTCTACTTAGCATTTGGAATGAGGAGGAAAAGATAATCCCTGATCTCCAGGAGGTTGTCCTGGGATATAGGATCACACATATAGGAGGGCCCAGATGCACAGTAGAAGATCCTAAGGATTCAGTGACAGGACTGATGGCAAGTCCCTAAGAGTTCTAAGGATGCATTGCAGTATCTTCCCTGAAGAGCTACCAGTGGCCCACCAGCAATGGGAAAGAGATAGGGGAATGGAAATGCTGGATTTCTATTGAAAAGGGGAAGGATGTCACATGGAAAGGCCAAAAGGAGAAGGCAGAATTTGCAGGAAGGTTGAAAGATGGCTCTGTGGCATCCCAGAGTAGAGAAAGGGAAGGGCAGTCCTATTTTATAGCAGCTCTGGCTGGGGCCCTCAAGGTGCCCCGACAATATAGGTCTGGGTTGGCCTGGGGTGGAGGAGGGCAGGTCTGGAAATAGAAAAGACCAAATTTATATAAAGGAGATTACAAACTGCCTTTGCCATTTGTGCAGATCTATGCACCTTGCTTCATATATCTCTGTACTCTATCTCTTCATCCCTTCATACTCACATGAAACCCAGAAGGGAATAAATGTGGAAAACCTAATAAGTTGATGGTTACTTTCTCCACAGCAAACACCAAGATATTCCAAACTCCTTCTGAGCACTGAGAGCCAACGTTTCCAGTTTCAGCTACAATCCAGTAGCTCATCTGTCAGAAATGAGCATGTGGTAGAGGAGAAGAGTCGATATAGCTTGGTCATTCATGGAGATGGAAACAGAGTCTCCAGCATCCTGGTGAGGGCTGAGATATTCAGCATGACCTCCCTCATGGGCATGCATTCATTGATTCATTGTTGATTGAATCAATCAATGATCCTACAGTATATATCCTCTACACTGACAAGTTTGTGATGGTCAAGTCTGCACAACACAGAATGAATCAAAGAACTGGATGGTTATCTGGGTAATTCAGTTAACCCAACTCCCTGAAAACCATAACCAAATAAAAAATCTGAATACCCTATGTTAAGAAATTATAAGTAAAAATTGCCCAAAGCAAAGTGAAAATGGAATGAATATACCAATCACCTCCAGAAAGAAATTCCAAAATGAAAATACTCAGGAATGCTATAACCTAAATCTAATGCTTCCAAATTAAAAAAAAAAATACCATAAGCAGGGAAAAGGAAAGAATTCAAGAACTAAGAAATTACAGTCAAGATCACACAAGACGACTACAAATATTAAAGAAAAATCTTTGAGAAAAGAAAAAATTAAAGAAAATCTTTAAATATATTGTATTTAAGGATAAAAACTTACAACAAAGAATAACTTACCAAGAAAAACTGAATATATTCCTATAGGGGAAGATGGACCTTTAATACACCAGAGGACTTCTAAGCATTTCTATTTAAAAGACCAGAGCTAAGTAGATTCTTTTAAATACAAACCAAGAAGTCAAGAGTAACCTAGAAAATGTTTGGGATACAACTATAGTAGTTTTTAGGGGGAATTTTATATCTTATACTTTCAACAGCAAAAGAGAGCAAGACTGTATCAATGAATTTTTGCGTGTAACTAAAACAAAACAAAACTACAAGAAAACCTCAAACTAATAACATCAAAAACTCCAATCAAACATAAAATAGAAATTCTAAAATCAAAGAAATAAACAAAATCAAAAACAGAAAAATTCTTGAATTTGTAACTTAGAGTTTGAATTGTAAACTAAGAGCTGCTTTTTAAAAACTAATATAACAGGTAAGCCATTAGTTAATCTGCTTTTCTTTAAAAGAGATAAAAACAAATTTCTAATCAGAAATGAAAAAGGAAAATTGAGGAAAATGAATGAGTAATAAATGGAAATTATGAGAAACTACTTTGCCTAATTACAAGCCACCAAAACAGATAAGATGAATGAATATATACAAAAACATAAATTTACCCAGATTAGAAGAACAAAAAATGACCCAATCTAAAAAACCAAAACCAAATAAAAACAATTAACAAGTCATAAAGATAATAAAAAAGAAGAATAACCCCAAGGCCAGATAGATACACGTGAATTCTATCAAACATTCAAAGAACAAATAATTCTAGTATTCTATAATTTTTTTTTAAAGTTAATTCTTGAAGCTCCTTCCACGAGACAGATACAGTCTTGGTATCCAAATCAGGGAGAGATAAGACATAGAAAGAAAATTAGACCAGTTTCCCTAATGAATATGTATGCAAAAATACTGAAAAATATCAAAAAGGTTATATACTATGACTAGTTTACATTTATGTAAAAAGGGAGGGTTAGTTCAGCATTAGAAAAATTATAAACATAATGGAAAATATTAATAACAATAATTAATAAAAATTGCATGATTTTATCAATAGATGCTGAAAAAGCTTTTGAAAAATACAATCCCTTTTTGTATTAAAAAATATTTAAAAGAGTGAGAACAAGTATACTGTTCCTTTAAATAGTATATGGCTAAAACTTAAGATCTAGCATTACCTGCAATGGAGAAATACAAAGTCTGTCTAATCAAATCAGAAGTAAAGCATATATGTTCACTTTATCACTATTATTTGATATCATTCTAGATATTATTAGCTATGGCAATAAGACAAGAAAAATTATTTGAAAAAATAAGCACAAAGCATAAACAAAATTATCAGTTTTTTGGAGAAGATATGATGATTTGCTTAAAGAACCCTAAAGAGTTGACTATACATTAGTTGAAAGAATTAATAATCAACAAAACCTAATGGAAAAAGAAAAATAAATTCCACTCAAAATAATTATGGAATGTCTAAAATATCCAGAAGTTCAACTACCAAGACATGGACAGGAGTTACATGACTATAACTGAAATCTCTGCAGAAATAAAAGTGGACTTAAATAATTAGAGAGGGATTGATGGTTCATAGTTTGATAGAACCAATAAAATAGAAATGACAGTATTGCCTAAATTAACTTAATGATACAATTCAGCTTGAGGTACACACAGCCAAGAATCTCAAGGGAAATAATTTTTTGAAGAATGGGAAGGAAGGGGGAGCCAAAATATACTGCAAAGAATTAATCATAAAAAAACTATTTGATACTGGTTTAAAAAGTAGAACCGTTGATTAGTGGAATAGATAAGTATCCAGAAGCAATCAAACACAGTAGCATAGCCTTCAATAAACCCAAAGACTCTGACTATTGGGGTAAGAATTTAATATTTAACAAAAGCTACTGAAAAACCTGTAAAGTAGACTGGTTGAAATTGGGTTTGGACCAACATAATAACACCATTTATCACAGTAAGTCCCGAATGGATACCTGACCTAGATATAAAAAGTCATATCAAAAAAAATTTCAAGGAGCAGGAAAGGAGATATTTTTCACAACTGTGATTAAGATACGTTCTTTGGCAAAACAAAGGATAGAGAAAATAACAGGGGATAAAAGGACAATTTTATTACACGAAATTGCAAATCATTTACACAAATTCAATTTAGTTAAAATTAGAAGGGAAACAGTTAACTGAAAAAAAATTTTTGCAACAAATTTCTCTGATAAAACACTTGATGCATATGTGTGTATTTATATATGAAACAAACATAAATATACATATAATACACATATATGTGGAATTATTACAAATACATAAGAATCCCAATAGATAAATGGCCAAAAGATATGAATAAATGATTCTCAAAAGAAAGGTAAACCGTTAACACAATATGAAAAATACTCCAAATAAGTAATAAGATAAATGCAAATTAAAATAACAATGAAGTTCCACGTCATATCCATCAAAATGGCAAAAATGACAAAAAAGGGAAATAGCAACTACTGAAGGGCTTTAGGAAACAAACTCCCTAATGTATTATTGATGGAGTGTGAACTGGACCATTCTGGAAAACAATTTGAAACTATAACCAAAAAGTCACTAAACCATAGGTACCCTTTCTCACAGCAATGCCAGTATAGGGTTTATGCCTCAAAGAGATTAAAGAAAGAGGGTATTTTTGCAACATGTGCAAAAATGTTGGTAGTAGCATTTTTTGTTGTGGCAAAGAATTGCAAACAAAGTAGATGCCCATCAGTTGGGAGATGCTTAAACAACTTAGGACATATGAATATGATGAAATAACATTGTGCCACAGGATGTTGGGAAAGGGACAGGAAACTTGGAAAGACTTGCATGAACTGGTACAGAGTGAAGTGGATAGAACAAGGAGAACAATTTAAATACTGACTACTATAGCATTTCAAAGAAAAACAACTTTGAAAGAATTAAGATGATCAATGACCAGTCAGAACTTCATAAGATGGAGGATGAATCACATTTCTCATCCCTTGTTAGAGAAATGAGGGATAATAAGTGCAGAATAACACATACATCTTCAGATGAGGCCACTGGGCAGAGGTTTTTTGTTTGTTTTTTGCTTGACTAGCTTTATGTTATAAGAAAGCACTTCTATTTTTTAATTAAAGGAGTGCTTCAGGCCTGTGAGAGTAATGTTGCCTGCCTAAGCTTTTATTATGGATTCTAATAGTTTTATTATAAGGCACTCTCCCCCCAGATTTCTTTGCAAAACACTCTTGCTACATAGAGATGTGAACTACTGCATATCCAGCTATCTCCTATATTTTGGCTAGTTTTGCTAACCCATTTTTAAAAAAAATCCCTCACCCAATTGCAGTTTGAAGATTGTACCCATCTAAATAAACATATTTTTTTATTTGTTATAGATAAAAGACATGGGAACCAAACCAACCAATGGAATGGCAGCTGTGAGGTGTGTATGATGGAATTCTGGCTTCCAGGGGCATGTTCTGAGTTTCATCTGTAGGGGCCTAGGTGGACAAGCCACAGGGTTCTGTGCTAAGCAGAGGGGTTGCTTCTAAAGTGTCAGTAGCATGAAAATCGGCAGGAAAGGAAAAAAGGAAAGGAAAGGAAGGGAAGGGAAGGGAAGGGAAGGGAAGGGAAGGGAAGGAAAGGAAAAAGGCAGAGCTAAAAAGCAGGTTGGCGTAGGATCACAGGAGGTAGAGTTGGAAGAGATCTTAGAGGCTGAATAATTCATTCGCCATTTTTTGAAGGTGAGGAAACTGAGGCCCCAAAAGTTCAAATGGGTTACCCAAGATCCCATAGACAGGACAGAGCAAAGCAGAGTTCTGAATGCAGGTCTTTGATGATTAATCCAGTGGTGCTTTCTGTTATACTATACTGTGTCCCTAAAATACTTTATAAAAACCCTGTGAGGTATATAATGCAAATAATTATTATCTTTATTTTTTTTGGTTGTTGTTCAGTTGCTTGATTCATGTCTGATTATTTGTGACCCCATTCAGCAAACGATACTGGAGTAGTTTGCCATTTCATTCCCCAACTCCTTTTACAGATGAGGAAACTTGATAAACAGTGTCAAGTGACTTGCCTAGGGTCACACAACTAGTGAGTGTCTGAGGCCAGATCTGAACTCATCTAACTGACTCCAGGCCCAGAACTCTATCCACTGAACCACTTAGCTGTACCTCCCTTTATAGAAAGGAAACCAAGACTTTGAATGGTTCTTAAGTGACTTATCCATAGGAAATGCTTGTGGTGGAATTTGAACTCAAGCCTCCTTAACCTTGAGTCCAATACTACCTTTCCCCATGAAATCTCCTCTGTCATGACAGAGCCCAATCCTGGAGTGACTGGCCTCCCCTTCCTCCCTTTGTTTATTTCTCATTAAAAAGAGAGAACAACTGGTAAACATCGTGGAGAGGTACATCAAGGGTCTTTGTCAGCCTCATAGGGTCCAAGAATTAAAAAAAGACTTTAGAGGTCACCAAGTCCAACATATACCCAAGGCTTGAATCTTTCTATAATATCTCTGCCAAGTGATAATCCAGTCTTTGTTTAAACACATCTAGCAAAGGGAAATTCACTAATTCCTTATTCATCTAGAAAGGTCTATTTGGAAATTTTTTTCTTATGTCAAGCTGAAATCTTTCTTCTAAGTTCCACTCATTGCTCTGAAAGAATCAGTGTGGTGCAGCAGAAATGGCCCAAGAGTCATCTCAAATTCTGCCTTGGATGCTACCTGTGTGATGTTGAGCAAAAGACATTTTTACCCTTCAGTTTTCTCTTCTGCAAGATGCGGGTGTTGGACTAGACAGCCTTATGGTCTTGAAGATCTAAATCTAAGATCCCTAACAATCCTAGTTTGGTTCTCTGAAGTTAATCATTGTGGTGTGCCCACTGTAACCCCAACAAATATTTGTTCAACAGTGACTATGCATGAAACTGTGCTATGCAGATCAGATTTTATATGTGTATATACATATGTGAATGTATATATGCATGACCATGTGTGTGTTTATGTATGTATGTGTATATATGCGCACACAGACAAAAAATCTGATCTGTCTAGCAGAGTGCTCTGTTATACACACACACACACACACACACACACACACACACACACGCACACACACACACACACACATCTGCAGGGAATTGCACTTGTTCTCTCTCTTCTTCCCAACTTGGAAAGACCCTAATCTTTCTTCCAATTAAAAATCAGATTGCCTATTTTGTATCCTAGTTAATTGTTTTCTTTTAATTAATTGGGCTTGTTGGATTGTTTTTAATGCATAAAAATCTCTCTCCCCCTGTATTCAGGCTTCAGCCCTAAGCTGAGGAGGTGTGGTGCCGATTTGTTATGCAGTTCTCATGCATTGCTTAATAAACTGAGATGCTCAGAAGCTTGAACCTTTGTTCCCTCAGTCTTTTCATTTTTTACATGCCATGTGTGTTAAATGTACATATACACATGTTACACATATAAAGCTACATATACACAATTACTTTGTACAGGACACTGTTCTAGCAGTGTTCTGTTACCTGCACATATGCACATTGCATATCTATATACATGCTACACATATCTTCACACACTGTACAAAACACTGCTAGACTGGTCAGATTTTATATGTAGATATAATTTACATATGAATATATGAATATTATATATGCATACAGTATATATGTGTATATGTATTTGTGTGTGTAAGTGCAAACATAAATCCATCTAAAATAAAATATAGTCCATGTCTTCATGGAGCCCACAATCTATTAAAGGAACATGATGATGAACTGATAAAAATAATTCAAAAGAATTTATCATTAGCAACTAAAAAAGGTACAAATGCTATGTAAGGTCCTATGAGGGTGGAATGGAATTGAGGGTTGTGGAAATCTTCATGAAAGGATGACATAGGAAGAAAATTATGTGTAGTCTAGTTTTAGTGTGTATCAAAGACAGTAGTAGTTATAAGACTACTAACAGATAGAATGTAGATAGAATTCTACTATAGATAGAATGTAGGCAGACTGTGGAGGGCCTTGAATGGAAATAGGGAGCCACTGAAGGGATCTGAGCAGAGAAGGGACATGGTCAAATTCATGCTTGAGAAAGGTTAGTCTAGCAATACCGTAAAACTGATGAAATTAGAATGAGGAAAATTGGTTGGGAGGCATCAATGAGACATCATTAGTATGTCTTTAATTTAGTCTGAGATGGAGATATGAAATTTAGGAAAGGAAGAGTTTAGTTCCATAGGGATAATAGTTGTAGTTGTTTGAATGAACGAGATCAACAAGAGACACTATAGAGACAAGAGAAGAGGGCGTAAGACACAACATGGCAAATAACAACATTAGGAAGTCAGTTAAGAAGAGGAACCAGCAAAGAAGTCAGAGAAATAGATTTAGAAAAGTGAATCAGGATAATGCAACATATTGGAACCAAGAAAAGAGAGCATATTCAGGAAGGAGGCACTGATCAATACGGTCCAAAGTATCAAAGAGGTCAAGGGGAATGAGGGGCTGAGAAAGGCCTTTCGGCCTTGGTGGCATCTCCTGAGGGAGCAGAGGACAAAGCCCCTCCGCTTGTCCATACTACAGTTGTTCAACTCTTTGAAGATCCTCGTCTATTTTCTCTTTTCCATGCTAAGTGTCACCAGTCCTCAATGACATAGTTTCCCATTTCCTCACCATCTTGGTTGTCTTTCTCTTGACATTCTTCGGCTTGTTATTGCTCCTTCTAAACCGTATAGAACTGAACACTCCTGGGGAAGAGGTCTGATCAGCACAAAACGTAGGGTGATGTCTCCTTCCTTATTCTGTTCATTATACTTGTGCTAAAGTGACCTAACATTGCATTAGCTTTTTCTGCAAACACTTCACACTGTTCATTCATAGTGAGCTCTTAGTCCACTAAACTTCTCAGTTCTTTTTCCCCCACATTACATTTTATCCTGTGCTTGTACAGCTGATTTTTTTTAAACCTAAGTGCATAATTCTGTTACTTTTGTGCTTATTTAAATTTCATCTTGTTAGGTTTAGCCTATGTTGTATTTCCAATCTATTGATCTCTTTGGATCTTACATCTGTTGACCAACATATTTGCCACATACTAGGCAGTTAGGCAGCACAATGAACAGGGCACTAAATCTGTAGTCAGGAAGACCTCAGTTCAAATCCAGCCTGAGACATTTACTTGCTGTGTGACCCTGGGCAAATAATTTGATCTCTGCCTCAGTTTCCATAACTATGAAATGTGGATACTAATAGCACCTGCCTCCCAGGATTGTTGTGAAAATTAAAGGGGGTAATGTTTGTAAATTACTTAGCACAGTGTTTGGCACATAGTAGGCTTGTGTTCTTGTTTCCTTCCTTCCTTTAAAAAAATAAGTGAAATTACTCTCACTTATGATCCTCAGAGGATCATAAATTCTGTTAGTGAGAGTCTATCTGATGCCATAACTCACTGCTCCTCTCCCCATTTACAGATTTGTTAACACTTTGGACAAGGGAGTGAATATCTCGTTGGGCAAAGGCAACATTGTCACTGTCGGTGAAAACTATAGTGTGTCTTCTTACAGAAATTTGGAAAGGGGAGAGTAAGTACCTTAACCTCAAAGATATTTATATGAGGGGTAGGATATTTGTATAATGCTTCACAAGTTTCACTGTATGGCCAGCTTTCAGTTTTCCACGCAGTTGCCAGCTCCGTTTACCTTCTCATACCCATGTGGATACAGTTCTCCCTGGAGAGTGGAGTGTGATTTGTCTGATCCTATGTTCTCCTTTCCCTCCACCCCTTAGATACCATTATGTACCATGTAGGGCAGATGATGAGAAATTCTTCCTAGACCTGGGCTTGCTTGACTTTGGTGCAGCATATACAGTCTTCATTGTTAAGGTGAGTTCCCATCTCTCCAATAGTGAAGGCATTGAAGGTTGAAGACATTATCGTTGGTCCTTGAGTTGTGGTCAATAAAGGGATGCCAGGCAGATAAGGCTGAACGTGAGATATGCAGCTAGATATCGTCATACAGCTTTCCTGCTTCCACTCCCAAGAGATAATAAAGGGTCCCCCCCAAAGTGGAACAATCATCTTGGTCCCTACTGTGCGCTTGTGATTTTTTCCCTTTTTATCTAGGGGGTGGAAGGTAGGGAGGTTCCCTATTGCGCTTCACTGTGACTCAGGGAGAGAATATGGTATGGTGGAAAGAATATTAGATTTGGAGTCAGAGGATCTGGCTTTAAATACTGTCTCTGCTGTGTTCTACCTGTGAGACCTAGGACAATTTTTTTTTGATCTCTAGACATCAGTTTTCTCATCTAGAGAAGATGCATGGGACAAGATTATCTCTGAGATCCCTTCCAGCTTTAAATTCCATTAGAAAAATCTAAAAAAAAAAAAAAAAAGAGGTTGGAGGGTTGAGTGCATCTTAAATAAATCTAAGCTCCTCACCATGAGAAGGCGCCATGGAGCACAGCGGCACAGCGGATAGTTTGCTGGGTCTGAAGTAAGGCTCACCTTCTTGAGTTCAAATCCAGCCTTAGACATTTACTAGCTGTGTGACCCTGGGCAAGTCACTTAACCCTCTTTGCTTCAGTTCCTCATCTGTAAAATGAGCAAGAGAAGGAAATGTCAAACCTCTCCAGTGTCTTTGCTAAGAAAACCCCAGACAGGGTCACAAACAGTAGGACATAACTGAAAACAACTGAACAACCATCTCACCATGATCAGTTAGGACTAGACTTAGAAACCTAAGGCATGGTACCCCTGTACCTTCAACAGATGATATTCAGCCAGTATACTTGGAAAGATATCAAGGCATAGTAGGAACAACAATGGATTTAGATTCTAGATAACATTTGAGTTTGAATCCCAGTTCTGACACTTTACCTCTGACATATTACTCAGCTCTGACACTTCACCTCTGACATATTACCCAGCTCTGACACTTTACCTCTGACATATTACTCAGCTCTGACACTTTACCTCTGACATATTACCCAGCTCTGGCACTTTACAAGACTAGAAATTAAAAGTTGGAGTAGATCTAGTAATTAGGACTAAGTGCTTCCTCTATCTGGTTCATCATCACTGTGCCCCTGGAGAAAATATTTGATGAATTAAAAACCATCTCCTCTACAAAGTTGTACTTTGTACTATCCATTGATGTTGGGATAGCTAATTTATGTGTTTCCTTTCTCCTCTTTTGCAGAAGTCCGGAAAAGGTCCCTGGGCCTGGAAAACTAAGAATATACCAGCCAACAAGGTGTCTATCTTGTGGCAGATGCCACAATATGTGCTTATCACCGCTGGGGAGGTCATGTTCTCTGTCACCAGCTTTGAATTCACTTACACCGAGGTAAGCATTTCTAGCACTTGACTCATGGAATTGAAAGGAACAAATTAAGAATTCAGAGTTGATGATTTTGAGACCTGAAAGTTCCCCAACCAAATCCCCCTTCTCTTATCTGTGACCTTGCACAGAAAGCCAGCTCTGTATGAAGATATACCTTAATGCAGCTTATAGCATCTGGTTTTGAGGAGAGTTCACCAAAATAAGGCCAAAACCAAATCAAGCAATCAATTTATCTAATCTCTTTAATAGAGAACCCTGCAGCTTCCTTGTTCATCTCGTTTCCTTTTGTCCTTTCCAGGCTCCTCCCAGTATGAAGTCCGTGCTACAGGCAGCCCGGATGCTGACGGTCTCCATAGGAAACTTTATTGTGCTCATTGTGGCAAAGTCTGTTTTTCTGATACAGGTAAATTTCCGAGTTCTGGGTCATGAGTCTTGTGGCTAAAATGATAGTATTGTTCTCTAATGCTTAAGCCTCAGCAGGTTCTAAATTCTACTATATAGACAGAAGTCTCTACCAAGTGATGTGGTTCTCCGTAGGTTCATCCTAGTCAGGTGAATTTGCCTAAACAAGAATGTGGGGTGGGCATCAGGATGGTGATGGGATAGAAACCTGAAGGCTGCATCACCCACATGTTGCCATCACTCACAGGGACTGGAGGGGAAATGGCTTGGTGACTGAGAGGGGGCAAAGAACTGAGGGGCCACACTCTGGAGATAAGCCCCTGTTTTGTTCTTCACTTGTTGTGTGGTAAGAATAGAATTCATGATTTTCTTATAATAATCCTGCAAGGTAGCTGGTACAACTATCCTCATTTTATAGATGACAAAACCTAGGCACAGAGTAGTACCTCATCCAAGTGACTTATCCAAGGTTAAACAGTTCATGGCTCATAGAACCAGGATTTTAATTCAGGTCTTCTGAGTCCAAATCCCACATTCTTTCCACTTACACTGTATTACTCCCCACTACGCCAGGTTCCTGTGTGTGTCAGAATAGATGTCTGACCTTCTCTCTAGCTGTTCTCCAAAATCCAAACTGAGTATAAAATAGAGGGTTGTCAAATTCTCATATATACATACCTATACATACATCTATATGTGTACACATATCTATATCTATTTATATACATGTATACATATATACTATATATAAATGTCTGTATGTAGTTATATACATAGATGTATGTATATATGCATGTAAACATACATATATTATTTATATACATATATACTTATGTGTATATATGTGTGCATAAGCTATCTGCTCCCTAAGGACAGAAAATAGGAATGTTGGTCTGATAGCTTTAGATATCTTTGTGATAGAATAGAAAGACAAAATCCAAGAACCACAAGGGCCCAATTTCTCCCAACCCATGGCTCCTAGCAGGGATTTCCTGTCTCTAAGCACAGAGATAAGAGTCTTCCTGATCTTAAAAACCTCCATTAAAGTTATTTCCGCAGCTTTTCCTCCTCACCTATTCCCTGTCAAAGATGAGTGACTCTTATGATCAGGCAGTCTGTTATATTCAAACTGGTGTTCAGTCATTTCAATCATATCTGACTCTTTGTGATCCCATTTGGGATTTTCTTGGCAAAGGTACTACAGCAGTTTGCCATTTCTTTCTCCAGCTCATTTTACAGATGAGGAAACTGAGGCAATCAGGGTTAAGAGACTTGCCCAGGGTCACACAAGCTGGAAGTATCTGAAGCCTGATATGAAGTCACAAAGCTGAATTTTCCCAACTCCAGGGCCAGTACCATAACTACTAACAACCTAGCTGCCCTACCTCTAAATTAGGTGCCTCCAAATTGATTTTTCATCTCATTTTCTCTTATTTTGAACACAGTAAAGGCAACTAACATTACAGGGGCCTTTTTCTGAGATTTCACAGAACTTTCATCTTCCCAGGGAGGGACAAATTTTTACTCATGAAAAAACTGGAGCAGTCACAGAAAATCAGCATAGCTTCTGAGAAGTGCCCTAGGAAGTACCTCCAGAGTATGACGGCAGAAAGCTTGCTGATGGAGAAGAGCTGATTTCTTTTACAGACAAGTGTTTACTGTCAGGGAAATGAGTTGGTTGTATCAGTCTTTTCAGCTATCACTTTGAGAACCATTCTCTGTTTAAAAATTTCTTGTTTATTTTTATTCCAAACTTCACAAACATGAAATAAAACAAGCATTTTCATATACATAGAAGAGGAGAAGATTGCAGATCTCTGTTTTGTACAGCTATGAGAAGCATTCTTATTGAATCTTCCCTGTGACCTCCAGGTTGGGATTCTTGGAATCATTCTTTTCCTGGATATCTGCTTGGTTTCCTATGGAACCCAGATGGGAATTAGCTTGTTTCCTGGGTTCTCCCCATTTTCCTTAATAACTTCTCCCATGCACCTCACCACAATGCTTATTATAACTGTGTTTTCTAACCAGTTTCTGTTCTTCTCTTTTCTTAGTGGATTGAATTCATCTTCTTTTCTGGTCTGCTATTTGTGGTCTGCTTCATCTTCTCCATTATGGGCCACTATTACACCCCCACAAATCAAGGAAAGAAGAAAAACCAGAAGAAATTTTCTGAAGTAGAATCTGGGGATCTCCTTGTAACCCAGCAGCTCTAATACCTCCTGGACCTTTTTCTGTTCTCCAGACCAAATCCCTTATTCCGTCAGTCCCATATGGCATTCCTAGATGGAAACTGTCTCTCTCCAGTTGAAGGCTTGGCACAGCTTTCCCTCTGCCAGTGGCATGAGAGGGAATCAGTTCCCATAGAGGGACGAACCCCAGGGCTTCCAGAAGTGAGCATCCAAACAAGTCTGAGGAGTCAGCTAACTTATCCTCACCTCATTGTGCAACTCTGGCAAAGGCCCTGGACACTCTGTGACTCAGTCTTTTAGTTTGTACAATAAGTACAATATGCGGCTGAATTCTGGGCAGATAATGAATGTTTTGTTGTCCAAAGGAACATGAAAAACACAATAAAGTGCCCATTAACGGGTTTGTAACTGCCTTTGGAGAGTTGGGATCATGTGGGGTGAGGGATGTATGGAACTCAAACACAGCTAAGTGGGGACACTTTAATGAGTATCTGTCCTTTGCCAAATTTTAATATTAGCTGAGGGGTTTATTAGAGGGAATAATCCCAGAAAACTACAGAACTACTGTTATGATAACCAGGTAAGCAGTAAATACCATGTGCCTAAAGTTGTGGTAGTCCCTTTGGGGAATTCAGAGTGGAACAGGTGGCTTTCCTTCTGGGATGTTAAAATCTAGCTAGGCATTCAAAAGAAATATATGTTTGCCATCACTTTATATGTCTGGGTTTGTAAACCTGGCTCTTTAGAGGCTATTTCTTCCTATACACTATGCCTTTAGTTTGGACAGCTTTTACCAAATGAATAACGGATAGCTGATTGCAGCTAGGTGAACCAGCTGGTCTGGCTTGTAAAACACAAAACATATTAGCATTCATACCAGCCAATTAAGCTTTTTATTAAAAAAATTATTAAGTATCTACTAATCACTCAATTCTAGCATTTCCATGAAAACTTCAAAAGAAAGGTACCATTTAGAGTAAAATTAAAATGATATGTAACATGGTACTATTCTCCTTAAACTCCAACTCTTAAACATGACTTTTTCTAAAAGGTGGCTAAATAAAAAGTTTCTTGGAATTGAAAGACTCAGCACCAGAGTCCCACAGAACATAGTTTAAGAAATGCTGATTTAAAGAGCCATGTAGGGACTGACTGTGGTGGATTCAGAATTCAGAGAAAGGAATGATCAATGTAGGCTCTAATAGCGGGAGAAGTCTTCTTGGAAGACGTGAGATATAGGCTGAAGTCACTGACAGTTCTGAGCTTACAGAGATGTATCAATGGTTTGGAGCCAGTCTTCAAATTCTGGCAAAGTGAGTATGTAAGCAATGAGGTTTCTTTTGGGGGTACCTATGAATATTAGGTTTGGGGTATTCTGGACTCATAAACTGTTGATTCCTCAGGGACCCTGTTTCTAGGGTCCATAAAAGAGTAAGACTAAGCATGAAAAACAAATGAACTTGGATATAAATGGGAAACATCAGAATATTTCTCTGATAGCTAGAAAAGTTCTCTTTGAACTCTTTCCAGAGTACTTGGGTGGTACCATCTGGCTTCTTTATTGTACCAAATTCTCAAACTATGGGATAGTAATAACTTTACTGGAATGAATACTGTGACCCTAGGGGGAAAAAATGTCTTCAAATGAAAGGATCACTGGGCCAAGAATCAGGAGAATTTGTCTTCAGGCCCATTTTTATCACTGAGCAGCACTGTGATCTTAAGTAAGTAACTTAGTGCCTCAGTTTTCATAGCCATCAAGAGGCAACAGTGATGTCTGCCTTGGTTACTTAAAAGTTTATTATTTATACGTCTCTCCCTGCAAGACCCTAAAAATGCAACCACCCCCACTCTGAAGCCTTTGAGTCCTATTTCGTTCCCCCTCTGTCATCCAGTCTCACAAGTTTTCTCAATTTTCCCTTAGTGATCTCTATTGAATTTGTTCTATTGCATTCCCATTCCTACTATGACCAACCTACTACAGGCAGGATCACACGACCACCATGCCTGGACCCTTCGCCTCCCAATAACATTCTAGCTGATTTCCCTGCTCCCAGTCCCTCACCATTCCAAGAAATCATGCATATTTCAGAGTAGTTTTCCCAAAACATCTTGTCAGTCTCCTGCTCATCATCTATAATAACTTCCCATTACCCATGATTTCAAGTCTTAAAATCATCTTAGTATTTAAGATGCTCAAGAACTGGGCCCCACTCCACCTAATCAACATAGTGCCTGGCACAGAGTAGTCTCTTTAAAATGTTTGTTAACCAACACTGACCCAGGAGGCAGGAGGACCTGAGTTCACATTCAGCCTCAAGTACTTACTAGCTGTGTAACCCTGGGCAAATCCCTTAATCCAGATTGTCTTACACACACACACACACACACACACACACACACACACACACACACGGCATGCTTATTAACTGAAATAACTTTATTTCAATATACTCTCTAAGATGAACATTCTGCCTTTCCTCCTACCCTAGACCACGCCTCTTTCACTCCCTGCGGGCATTTACACACCTTGCCTCATGATACTCTTCTTCCTAAAATGACCACTTCACACCTGCATTGAAGCTGCCACAGGGGAGGAGGAGGCATCACATAAAGACTGTCTTTGTTTACGATGTTCTCCACTTCCATATTCATACTATTCACACTTCAAGCCACATTTATACAAGGAAGACTTTTCTAATTACTCCCTGTTCTCTCCTCTTCTGGACCACCCGTAACTTTCAGTCTGTATTGTTAATAATTATCCAACTGCTTCTTGTCTACAGGTTATCTCAACTGGACAATAAACTACTGGAGACAGGGCTTCTTTCTAGCTCCCACAATGCTACTATAGTACAATGCATGTAGTAAATCCTCTTTCTTTTTTTTTTTTTAAGCTACAGAAAACCTGAGTTATCCCTGGTAAAATCAGCGTAGAAAGGCTTTCTATTTCTAGATGAGTGGCATTAGAGTGAAGGACCCTAAATTTCAGGAGTCACCAGGAAGTGTTCTGAGGAACAGTCACGGGTAAAGCTGTCATTGAGCCTCCAGGCCTGAGGGTGAATGAGGACACAGTCTACCAGGCCTTATGGTATTACCAAACTGTTATGTGAAGGAACATCCCCTATGTTAGTAGGGGATGGAGATGGGCATAGTGGGGGGAGAAGGATTGGGTGGCTTAGTAAAGCTAGATTTCTGACAAAAAGGACTTAGATTAGAATGCTAATAATTTTGTTGGACATTGGGAGATCAGAGGACCAGAAAATTATGAGTCTCTCTCTGCAGTGTTTCTTCAGAGAGCACAGTTTCACTTAAACATTTATTAAGTACATTCTAAGGCTATGAAGACAAACATGAAAGTCTCTGTCCTTGAGGAAATCACAGTACAACATACACACAAATAAATACAAGATAATTTAAGGAGAGAAAAAGCATGAACTACTGTAGGGAACATAACCCTTCAATCAACTCAGCTAAACCTTTATGTAGCGTCTACAATTCCTAGAGCACTGTGCTAGATGTTGGGAAATACAGTGATAAATAACACAGTCCATATCTTTGAGGAGTTTACAATTTGGTGTATGTTTATGTGTACGTGTGGTATGGGTGTGTTTATTTATTACATACACAAGTAACATACAAAATGAAACAAGTGTTCAAAAAAAGTATAGTCTTACAGAAGAAATGAAGGGGAAATTTTATACTCAGCTGTAGGGAGTAGGAAAGACTTCATGAAGACATAACCTTTGAGTTAATGTCTTGGAGGACAAATATAATTTCAATATGCAGAGGTGGGGGTGGGGGTGGGGACATTTCAGATGTGTTAAAGGCAAGTGTGAATCTTTCCTTACCCTGTGCTAAGGAACTGCAATTAAAAGTCCTATCCTCTCTTTTACATCTAAGGTGCTAAAAGAAGTGTCAGATTTGATTGCTGGGCCAGTCTCAGTGATCTTTGAGAAACCATGGAGGACCAGCAGAGGTAGGTATGACAACATAGTACAAGGGCAAATGTCTCAATTTTCAAAAATGAGAAAAGAATAGTTTTTGTATGACAGGCCAGGCTTGTGAACCTCATTTTCATTCCTGACAAAATTCTAGATTGTATTATTAAAGGGCAGATTAGTAAATAGTTAAAAGAGGAGACTGATCACAAAGAATGAGGTTAATCTAATTTTTTTTGTTTGTTTACTAAATCAGGGAAATGCTGTATAGTTTATCTGGATATTAGCGAAGCAAAGCAAAGCTTCTAATGCTATTCTTGTGGAAAGAATTGGAGAAGTGGGAATCAGAGGGTAGCATAATTAAATGGATTCTGAATGAATGGCCTCATTAAAAGAGTAGTCATTAAGGGTTCAGTGTTAACTAGAAAGGAACTTTTCAATGGAATAGTCAAGAAATCTGTGTTTGATCCTTGTGGCAGGACCATAAACACACATATCTGTCTTATCTACATAAGCATGCATGAAGAAACATCTATCTATCTATATGTATGTATATATATATACATATACCTATAATACATGCATACACACAAATACATACAAACACATACACACACATACACACAATCTATACATACATGTGAGCCGCTAGTTGACACAGTGACTACAGTGCCAGGACTGGAATAAGTTCAAATCTGGCCTCAGATATTTCCTAGGTCACTTAACCCAGTTTGCCTCAGTTTCCTTATTTGGAAAGTGAGCTGGAGAAGGACATGGCAAACCACTTTAGTACCTTTGCCAAGAAAAACCCAAATGGGGTCACAAAGATTTGGACAGGACTGAAAACAACCAAACAATGCATACATAAGGATATAATCGCTATTTCATGGCACAGAGCAGCCTCTTAATAAATGCTTATTACCCTGCCTTGCTGATTTTTATCTGCAAGTGCCAAGTTTCTTTCCTGCATGTAAATAAATTCATATTACTTGATAGAGAATTAAGCATTTGCAGGTAGTTAATATTGGTAGACTGAGGCCTTTTTCTTCTTAACGTTAGAATCTTTGTAAAAGTTTTCCAACCTATCTAAAATCCAAAGGAGAAAACAGTAGCCCCTAAAAGCCCTTGTTCTCAGCTGGGAAGCAAGCTTTGAGTCCATCCCCATAGGCGGCGGTCAAATTTGAGATAAGAAAAATTCCTTAGAATACTTTTGTTTTCTCTCTTACAATTAACTATTTTGTCTTTACATTCCTAAGTTGATTGGAAGATACCTCCCGGTTTCAAAAACTGTGATAATGCTCAGCTCAACCCAAAAGGCTTTGCGTACTGTAATGGAGATAAATGAGCCTTGAATACCACTTTCACCATTCCATTTAGCTGATTACTGCCTTAGAATCCTAGGAAACTAGAAGAATGGAAACATCTCTGAGACCCATTTACTAAGAATAAAAACTTATAAGCTCTCTGCTGACCACACCCCCTCTTTCATCTCCACTCCCTAAGCCCCCTTGCGTCCCCCCAAACTGACATTAGAAAGTAGGTCTCTGCCCTTGTGAAAAGTTATTTCTGGTCTTGAAATCCTCCAGAAACTCCCTTTCCCATTAGCCCTTGGGAGCTATTGCTTCTTCCCTTCTCCCATCCCCATTTCTGGCTGATGTGAGGCAAGCCCTTGCCTCTTGGATAGATAGATAAGACAGACCACTACTTAAAGGGATGACCTTGGATAGGACAATTTAAGAAATAGACCTGAGCAATGTCTCATCTCACTACCATCTGTGTTGGGACCTCCACTACCTCCAAAGACTATCCTTCAATAAACCCATTAGATTTCCAAATTTTATTCATGTAGCTTGTTTCTTTTGCCCTGGATTATGTTGGTAAGTTTATCACAAAGCTCTCATTTGCAGGGCAATTCCAACTAAATGTAGAAAGTACTGTGAATAGGAGGAGCCAATCAATCATCTTCATTTCCTCTCAATTCTCTACCATTCTACAAACCCCAAGAATGACTTTTGGTGTGGGGAGTAGGGCCCTAAGACAGCCATTTAACATTCTTTTCAATGTTTTAGCAAGTCCCTTCGTCTCTCAGAGTCCCAGGTAATTCTATAAAACTGTCAGCTAATAGAGTAGTTGGAGGTACAGAATCTACAGTACAGAAATGGAAAAACTCATGATGGGGATAGAGGGAAGGTGGGAAATGAATAGGTAATATGTCTCCTAAAATCTGGCAGGAAGAGGATGAAGATAGTGGTGATAGCATTTACAAAGATCTTTAAAAATATCATCTACTTTTATCCTCACAATAACCCTAGAAGTTAAATGCTTTTACAATCCACTTTTTGCAGATGAGAAAACTGAGGTTAAGTGACTTGCCCAGGTTATACAACTAACCAGTAAGTATTTGAAATAAGGTCTGAATTCAGGTCTTCCTGATTCCAGGACCAGAAGTGAGGAAGACACAAATCACAGGTCAAGGAATCAAGGGCAGGATCATAAAAGATTATGAAGGAAATAGGAAAAAAAGAAAGGAAAACTTAAAATGCAATATGCCAAAAAAGCATGTAATCTACAAAAAAAACCCAAACTTATTCTAAAAGTCTGAGGAAAATATGAATTAAAAAAAAGTGGATCTTCAAAAGAATAAATTATTTCCAGGACTTCCTGTAGAGAAAAATAGAGTTGAGTAGAATCTTTGAAATGCAAACTCAGGAGCCTGGAGAAACCTAGAAAGGTAAACACATTTGAGTAACTAAAGGGCTAATGAGGAGCAAGTACTTACATCCTGAAAGAGGAATAAGACTATTGCTCATCTTGCAGCCCCCTATTTTTAAAAGTCAAAGAAGGAAGAAATAATAACAAAGTTAGGACTTACATATTTATTTTAGTTATATTTCATTTAAAGAGAAAAGCAAACAAGGAGATAAAGGAATACACAATGAAGGAACAATGGGGAGGAAGAAAGAACTGATTTCTTGTAATTGGGGTACTGCAAGAGAAGATAACACAAGTATGGAAGCAGGGGTGGAGAGAGTGGACATTTCTTGAACCTCACTTTTATATGAGTCAAGTAAGGGTATGTTTTTTTGAGGGGAAGCATAAGTGTAGAAATACAACAAAGTAAATGGGACTGGGCTCACAGATTTTCGCTGTTGTTCGTCCCTCTTCTTGAAGAGCGCCAATGACATCAGGAGGGTGACATCTCGACTTGCAAGTGAACTGGATTTAAGTGAGGCAGGGCTGTGCAAAGCCATCAGCCTGACTCTCTGGCAGAGTCATCGGAGTCCACTGGCAAGACAAAGCTCAGGTTGACCAGTGAGAGCCCTGGATGCAGTGGGAGACATTGGTCTTTGTAAGCTAAGGTCTTAGTTTGTCTGAGGCTAGGTAAGAATTGAGGTAAAAGATGGTCTACTTTGCCCGCATAGGAAGGAGGGGAAGACCCTCAGAGTTTCTGGGAAGTGGCTAGAACAAGCAGAAAGAAGAGAGGCATTTAAGAAAGAGGCCAGACTTGAGGAAGGATTAGTCACAAGCAAAATAAACTTCAACTAAGGACAACTGACTATGAGGAGATAAAAGAAAAGAAAGAGCAAAACCAGTGACGTAGGCATGGGTTAGGAAAAGAGGGTGAAGAGAAGACTGGGAGTCTGTGGTAAAGGTATAAATTGCTACTGCTAATTTCATTTTCTTTTGACATCATCTTTTTCCTTTGGGAAGGAGGGACAAAGAGATGAAACATTATAACAGGATATGATGGTGGGAAAAAAAGGATGATAATCATAATCTTGAATGTAAATAGGACAGAAAAAGAGGGAGAGAACAAAAATCAACATGCTAGAAAGGAATGGAGGAAAAACCAAACCAGACATTCATACACTTAAACATGAATGGATTAAACTGTCAAATAAATTGACAGAGAAGGGCAGAGTTGATAAGAAAAAAAAACACCTGACAAACACATCTAAAAATAAAGACACGGCATGATATGAAAATCTGGAAACAAATTTGACATTTCTCATTGATTCCAAAAAAAGCAGACATTATCATCATGCTATCAGATTAAACAAAAATAAAAATTTGCATTATCCAGATAAACAGAAAAACTACATCATGCTCAAACTTGCCACAGACAATGAATATACATGTTAATAAACTTATATGACAAAAGTCACAGCACATAAATTATAAGGCCAAGGTTAACTAAGTTGCAAAAATACATAGAAAACAATATAATAACTTTAGGAGACTTTAATTTTCCTCCCTCAGAGCTAGATAATTATGACAGAAAGATAAAAAGTAACATACAGACCTGAACCTGGATTTTTTGAAAAACCTAGATTTCAAAACCTGGTTTCCCTTGAATGGGATCATTAAAGAAATTGTATTTCTCAACATTATATTTTGCCTTAAAAATAAACCATGTGATAGGGCATAGGGAAATTATGGATAATTTTTAAAACACAGAAATATTGCTAATTGTGACACAATAAAAGTAATCAATTTATGAGACATCAGCAAAAAATACAAGCCTAAATGAAAACTTAATAAAAAAAATCCTGAAAAAATGAGTGCGTTAAAAAACAAATCATAGAAATAATTGAAAAGGTGAAAAGAAAGATAATTATGAAAACACATATCAAAATTTATGGAACACAGCTAAAGCAGTCCTCAGAAGAAAGAACACATATTAACAAAACCAGATAAAGGAAATGAATGAACTGGATGTACAATTTCAAAAACCAGAGCATCAACAAATGAACAAACAGAAGAGAAGCACCAAGAAGAAAGCCTGAAAATTATAGGAGAAATGGTTTAAAAGGGAAACAGATTATAGTAATGATAAAGTTAAAAATTAGGTGTTTTGGGGAAAATGCACAAAATTATTAGACCTTTACTTATCCAAGAAAGTGAGTAAATTAAAAATTAACAGAGAAATAAAAGAAAATTTCAGAATCTACTATATACAATTATATGCTAGCAAAAGTGAGAACAAAATTCAGGTAGGTCATTATGATATAGACACAGTATATGTGTGTGTACATGTATGTGCATGTATAATCTATCCCTGTGCAAAGGGATGATAACTACAAAGATATAAAATTACTCAAATTGACAGAACTTGAAATAGATATTCCAATCAACCTAATGGCAGAAAACAAATTGAATTAGCTATAAACAAATTATCAAAGAAAAGACCCTTAGTCCAGGTGTATTTAAAGATGAATTTTAGTAAAAAAAAAAAAAAAATTGAAGTCATTAATATATGTTCTATACAAATTACTCTCAATAACTGAGAAATAAAACATCTTACCAAAATTCTTTTTATGAGATAAATATGGTCCTAAACCTGAAACTATGAGGGATAAAGTTAAGAAAACTATAGATCAGTGATTCCTAGCTTTTTTTGTTTCACGGACCCTTTTGACAGATTGGTTAAACCTATAGACACTATCTCAGAAAAATATCTTTAAAAAATGCTTAAAATAAAAGAAACGTTAAGTTTCTGTTAGAAGCTCATGAAAATTAAGATGTAATTTTTTTCCCAATCCAAGTTCACGGACCCTGGAAATCTTTAATATGCCCACATTAAAGACATCTTCTATGACTGTTATATCTAATGAATATTGATGCAAAAATATTAAATAATAGCTTAACAAAAAATATAGTAATACATCCAAAAAAAAAGTTTTCTGTGACCCAGTTAGATTTATGCCAGGCATTAAAAAAATTCAACATTTGTAAAATAATTAATATGATTAGTAATATTAAATCAATAAATGTAGAAAATATTAAATAATCAAATCAATAAATGTAGAAAATGTCTAATACAAAATAAAGGATTAATTTATGTCAAAAATGGGAGCCAAGATGATAAAGTAAAGGCAGGGACTCACTCCAAACCCTCCCCAATGCCTTTAAATAAAGACTAAGCAAATTCTAGAGCAGCAGAACCCACAAAAAAGGGAGTAGAACAAATTTCCAGCCCAAGACAACTTGGAAACTCGGTAAGAAAGATCTGTTGTACCAATGTGAGAGAGGAGCGCAATCTAGCACAGGTGGTACTAGTGCTGACCAGAGCCCCAGCAAAGCCAGAGCAGGCCTTGGGATGACCAAATCATTCGCCACAGTGGTGGTTTCCAGACCTCTCAGCCTACAGATGCCAAAGACAATTTTGATTTCAGAAAGTCAGCAGAAAGGGTCTGTCACACTTGGGTACAGTGCAGCACAGCACAGCACAGGCCACACCACCACAGCCCCAGCTATGGCAAACCAGGAACAGGCCTTGGGAGTGACTGAATCAGCAGCGGCAACAGCCACTTCTGGAGCTCTCAGCCCCATAGGCAGTAAGGGGGTTGAAAAACTGGTTAGAAAGGGATTACAGAGGTCTTTTTGCAGGTACTGAGGTAGGACTCTGTTGCTTTGCCCATATTCAAATCCAGGTCACAGTCCTGGGGGCAGTTCCAGGGTGAGGAGGAGAAATAGCATAGCACAGCTTGCTGCCACAGTGAAGGACAGAAAGCAGTGTTTGTGGTCACTCACAGACCAAAGCACAGGCCAGGAGAGTATTAAATACCTTTCCTTAGGTCATACCACCTTGGAAAAACTGAAAACTTATAGGTCCCTAGAAGTATCTCTGAAAACAGCTGCATAAAACCCCTGAAGCTTAGGACAATATATCTTTTAGCAGAGAAGAGAAGTCCTACTTTAACAAAGTATTAAAAGTCAAGTAATAGGATAGGAAAATGAGCAATCAATGGAAAACAACTCTGACTATAGAAACTTACTATGGTGACAAGGAAGATCAGCCACATACTCAGAAGACAACAAAGTCAAAGCCTCCTGTATCCAAAACTTCCATGAAAAACACGAATTGGTGTCAGGCAATGGAAGAGCTCAAAAAGGATTATGAAAGTCAAATAAGAGAGAGAAAGGAAAAAATGAGAAGAGAAATGAGAGTGATGCAAGAAAATCATGAAAAACCAGTCAACAGTTTGGTAAAAGAAATACACAAAAAAATACTCAAGAAAATAACACCTTAAAAAACAGATTAGGCCAAATGGTAGAAGAGGTCCAAAGAGTCAATGAGGAGAAGAATGCCTTAAAAAGCAGAATTTGCCAAATGGAAAAGGAGTTCCATAAGATCACTGGAAGAAATAATTCCTTAAAAATTAGAATGGAGCAAATGGAAACTAATGACTTTATAAGAAATCAAGAAACAAATATATAAAAGCAAAAGAATAAAAAAAGGAAGACAATGTAAAATATCTCATCAGAAAAACAACTGACCTGAAAAATAAACCTAGAATTTCTCTGATAAAAGCCTAATTTCTCAAACATATATAGAACTGAGTTACATGTAGAAAAATAAGAGCCATTCTCCAATTGATAAATGATCAAAGCTTATGATCAGTTTTCAGATAAAGTAATCAAAGCTATCTATAGCCATACTAAAAATACTCTAAGTCACTATTGATTGGAGAAATACACGTTAAAATAATTCTGTCTATTACTTCATACCTATTATATTGGCTAATAGGACAGAAAAGGTAAATGAAAAATGTTGGAGGGGATATGGGAAAAATGAAACATTAATGCACCATTGGTGGAGTTGTGAACTGATTCAACCATTCTGTAGGGCAATTTGGAACTATGTCCTACTATAAAACCATACATACCCTTTGACCTAGCAATACTACTGCTAGGTCTATATCCCAAAAGAGACAAAAAGCAGAAAAGAAAAGGACCTATATGTACAAAAACATATATATAACAGCTCTTTTCAGGGGGTAAAGAATTAGAAACTGAGGAAATGTCCATTAATTGAGGAATGGCTGAACAAGTTGTGGTATGTGATCATGATTGAATACTATCGTAAGCAGGATGTTCTCAAAAAAACTTGAAAAAACTTGCCTTGGCTGATGCAAAGTGATATGTACTGTGTAAAAGTAACAGCAATATTGTAAGATGGTGAGCTGTGAAGGACTTAGCTATTCTCAGTAACACAATGATCCAAGACAGCTCTGAAGACTTATGATGAAAAGTGCTATCTATCTCCAGAGAAAGAACTGAGGGTATCTGAATACAGACTGAAACATACTTTTTAAAACTTTATATCTCTTGAGGTTTTTTTTTTTGTCTGTGCTTTCTTTCACAACGTGACTATCATGGAAATGTTTTACAACACTACCCATTTATAACCTATATCAAATTGCTTGCCTTCTCAATAGGGAAAGGGATGGGAAAGGGAGATAATTTGGAGCTTAAAGTTTTAAAAATGAATGTTAAAAATTGTTTTTACATGTAACTGGGGAAAATAAAATCCTAAGCATTAAAAATATTATGTGGAAAACTCTAAAAATCATAAGAATAGAAAGATCATTTTTAATGTGATAAAATCTAAACCCTACTAGAAAAACATTGGAAGCTTTCTCAGTCAAGATGAGGATGAAGTCATCTCTCTCTAATATTGCTGAATAGATCTAGAAATGTTAGTGATAACAATAAGACAAGACAAAGAAATTAAACCCATAAACATTGGCAAAGAGGACACAACTATTGCCATTTGCAAGTGATATGATATTTACTTTAAAGATGACAGAGCGTCTGTAAAGAAACTGATAGAGACAATTAATAGCTTCAGTCAAATATCAGGATATAAAATAAGTCCACAGAAATCACCAGCACTTCCAGAAAGCAATGAAAGAATCCAAGAAGTAAAAATGTATAAAATATCTGAGAGTTAACTTACTGAGACACATTCAAGATTTGTATAAAAGTAATTATAAAATCCTTTTTACAGAAAGGAAAGACTACTTCTCATGACTCTTATTTATTCCTTAAGTTTCATTCCACCCTGTCATTCCTTCAATCTTTGTTTCCTTTGTCCTAAGTATCAATGGCCTGTTGGGAACATGAAGGCATTGGCTTCAGGCCAAGAGTCTTTTCAGTAGAAGAACCTTGGGCCCTGGGAGCTGTGGGCAAATGGGGAGGAGTTAGAAGGAAGGGTGAAAGAAGAAAATGGCACCTTCTTTCTCTGAAATAATATGTCACTTCAGTTGCTTCCAAAGAACAGCTTATTCACTCTTACTTCAGAGGACTATTCAGAGTGGGGAATCACACGGAGGGGTACACATTCTGAATAGTAGTGTACACATTTTCCTGATATTTTTTCAGTGGTTCATGGACCAACATTATTAGCCGGATCTTAGTCTTTATCCATTGTGATCCTGAGCTACAAGGAAGGCCCATGGTCTCAGATCCCACACTGGCTGTCATGTCTACTTTAGATCACCATCCAGCTGTAGGTTTATTATATTTCTTCCACATCTATTGCTGACTAGCTCCGGTAACCCCTGAATTCCTCATCTCCACTTCCTGGCTTCTTTGAAGCCCCAGATAAACCTCAGCTTTAACAAGAAGTCTTTCCTGATTTCACTTAATGCTAGCACCTTCCTTGTGTTGATTATCTCCAGTTTATCTATCTATCTATCTATCTATCTATCTATCTATCTATCTATCTATCTATCTTGTTGGTACATAGTTGCATACTTCTTTGCACATTTTCTCTCCCATTCGACTATGAGATCCTTGAAAGAAGGAACTGTTTTTTGCTTTTTTTTTTTTTTGGTATCCCTGGGCTTAGCACAGTGCTGGGCACACAGTAAGTCTTAATAAATGCTTGTCCCTGACTGACTGATGTCATCTAGACCCTGAGTACATGGGGACATTGTTCATCTGTTTTTATCAGATCACAATCACTACAGTAGATCTTTGACACATCTTTTGGGGTGTGGCAAGAATGGGATGGATTTTAGATTTGTCCCTCAGTTTAAACTTTACATATTTTAAACCTGAAGGCAATAGGTTGCTGTAGGGAAAAAAATTTGGTTCATTCCCTTGTGTTTAATGTACGAGGCACTGTGTTAAAATGGTGGAATAAAAAGACAAAAAATATGTAAAACTAAATGGTTGTTTCAATTATCATTAATCATTTGGCTCTGAACACCCTGCACTCAAGCAAATAGTTGATGCATTAACACAGTGGTTAAAATTCACATTTGTGCTGGTGAAAACCTTGCACCTGGTGTGAAGTTCAGAGTTATGTGGACCTTTGAGAGGAGTATATATCACCACTAATTCACACAACCCTTCTCCTTTCCTTGAATTAGTTACAAAATGTCTAACATGCTATCACTAAATTCTTTCAGCAGTGAGCAGGCACAAATTAGTAGTCAGTTTGAGTTCAGCCTTGTGTGTATTGTTAAGCTTGAAATTTAGCTTAGTTTGGCATTTTACCCAGGACTGCATAACAATATGAGTTAAACATTATGAGCCATAAAATAAATTTTTCCCTCATCTTAAGCTCTTAAAGGGATTTTTAAATGAATAATTTCAAGATTGACAAAAAAAAAAATCAACAGGACATTACCAAATATTCTTTAGGGGGAAAATGGGGGTCTGTTTGGGGGTATTTCATCTCAGCTGGGTAGAGAATAAATCCTGATCCACTAGAGTGACCGGAATACATATCTCTCCCTTGAATAGATCTGGACAAACACTGACATTCTTAAGTAAAGATTCCCATTAATAGTCTATACACAGACCACTACCTCTGTTTATTTTGTGTTCATGACAAATGTAATTTCCAGGGTACCAACTGGTTTTACATTGATTATATTTTTGCTAGTGTCAGGAGATACTCTAATCTTATTAGCACCACCTTTACACTTTTTTGGGGGGAGGTGTGGTTGGTTATTTCAGCAGATGGCTAACATTAACCACATTTCAGCTAGCATCTAGTTTTACTGTGTGACATTTGCTGACCTCTCCCGTACTCAATTATAGGCATATAGATCTTTGTGAATACAAAGGACTGTATCACCACTGGAAGGAAACATTTCCCATTGCAATTCATTAAACTGCCTTTTGTGTACAAATCTATTTTACTGTTCAGTCATTCGATTTATATTTACTGAGTGCATTCTTAGTTAAAGGCAATATATTGGGAAACACAAAAATGAATGACATGTCCTTATCCCCTAAACATCTATAAGTGCTGTTGTACAGTTGTCTCCTACTCTTTGTGACCCTATTTGGAGTTTTCTTGGCAAAGATACTGGAACAGTTTGTCATTTCCTTCTCCAGGTCATCTGACAGATGAGGAAACTGAGGCAAACAGGGTTAAATGATTTGTTCAGGGTCACACAACTAGTAAGTGTCTGAGACTGGATTTGAACTCAGGAAGATGAATCGTCCTGACTCCAGGCCCAGAACTCTATCCACTTGACCACTTAGCTGTTGCCCTTTAGGACTGGTAATTCACACCTACAAAACTAGGGTAGTTGGCAAAAATCATACCAGGCATACCAGGTCAGCTCACCTAGAGGGGCAATTACAAAAAAAAAAAAAAAAAGGAGTATCTGCTTCAGTCATAGATAACACTGGCCAGCTCCTCTCTCTCTCACTCTTATTTCTTCAAATAAATACCCAGTTATGTGCCCAGCTGTCCCAAACAGGCAGAAGTCAGTCTGTTAGTAAGCATTTATTAAATGCCTACTGTGTGTCAAGCACTGTGCTAAGCACTGGCAAATGGGAAAAACAAAACAAAACAAAACTCCAAAAACCTGAGACCTTTTGTAATGCCCAAAAGACAATGAAGATAGGAATATTGAGCAGAAAATACACTGTTTGAACACTGTTGGAAGGGGGTGATAAACTAGATTTGATTTATCCTGAGCCAGTGAGGGTAAGGAGGTAGGAAATGCAGACTACTTCTAGTAAGGTGAATAGAAAGGACTCCCACAACCACTTTGTGTATGGGGTGTGACCAGTATATAAAAAAAATGAATGGAGCCAACTAGAATTTATTAAACACTTACTATGGGTCAAGAACACTGGGCAGGCACTGGGAATATTCAAATAAATCTGTAATCTCATCTATTTGGGAGTTCCCTCCAACAATGCAATCCATCAATGCCTCCCTATCCAGTGCCACTCTTAGGTTCTCCAAAAGTCTACCACAAGACTTCCCCTGAAAGAACAGGAGGTCTGTCTCGGAGTGCTAGTAAACTCTGGCTATCCACCTGTCTGTCATCCCTCACTCTTGACTGAACTTCTCTTCCTGTGGGCAAATTCCTTAATGTCATCCACCACTCTTGTTTAGAGTTCCGTCTTGGTTATGAGTTTGTAGCCTGTTTATATGCACCACTGAATCTCCATCCTGTTCTGGGTGATACTAATATTTAATTCTTCAGAGGTAGCATGGCATACAGAAACAACAAACTTAGAACCGAAAAGACAGGCCTTCAATTGCATAGGAAAGTAGGGATCAGCAAAAGAGCTTTGCAGTTTTCCCAAAGCAATCTAGCCAGTTCTCCTTCCTCCTTTTTCATTAAGGTAACCTTGTCCCAGTCTAAAGATGCAGACTGGCTATGGAATCACGGGCAGCTCACCTCTTAGGGCCTCACTTCCCTCAGCTGCAAAACAGGATAACAATTCTTGCACTTTTTAGTGCTGTGTTGAGGAAAGTATTGTGGAGACTTTAAAGCGGTATAAAAATTATGAAGTGATTTTTCCTAAGGTCATATAAGTAGTAAAGAAGGGTCAAGATTAGATTTTGGGTAATCTGACTTCAAACCCACAGGGGCTACACCTCTATTAAGTATATAGAGAGGAAAACTTTCTCAATTTGATTAAACATCTAGCCATTTCCTTGGGTTGGGCCTCTTTTGAGCCTCCTAACCTCAGTGAATAAACAAACCCTTTGTTACCATGATTAAAAAGTTATTCATAGATCTTTAATTCTTCCGAGCTCTCTAAAGGAAAGTAAGGGAGCTGGGATAAGCCACTGGTTTTTCCTGGGGCAATCTTGTTAATGCCCAATACCTTAAAACAGGCCTGGAGCAAGTAGCTTAAAACTCTGTTAAAGACAAACTAGGTTTCCACTGAGAAAAGCGGAATAGGGAGGGGTAGGAGGCCATTGGAAGAGGGCTACGTGAGAGACTGGGAGACTACGACATTGCTGTGACAGCTCGGACATTCTCTGGCCGCTCTCCCACCCGGTACCCCCCTTCATTATTTCCTATTATCTTGTCTATTTCTCACCTTGCATGTATCTGTTTGCATGTTGTCTGCCCCGTTACATTGTAATCTTTTAAAGGCCCGTTTTGTATCCACAGCCCTTCACACGTGACCTACTCGCACCGAGCTCCAAAGGCTGCGGAGCCAGTCCAGGCACCTCAGGAGGCTGGGGAAGGTACTGACAATAGCTACCTTTGGTTTAAAGCGCTCCACAAACACAACCCCCCTGGGGGAGGGGCGGTTAGCGCAACAGCATTCTACAGAGCAGGAAACTGAGGCCGACAACCAAGACTTGCCTGGGCTCGGCCGAGCCCCGAAGCCGGCCTTGGGCTCAGGCAGGCAGACTGCAGCGCCAGCCTTCTTTTCACGTGAAGTGGGGAAAGCGAAAGTGCGCAGAGGAAACAAAGTAACCCCTGAGGCCGCTCTAGCCGCCCGTCTGGCCTCGCCCCAGGCAAAAAGAGCGTCTCCTCTATGGTCTCCGAGGGTACTCCGTCTGCTAAACTCTATGGTCTCGGGGCCGGCCCGGAGGCCTGGATTTGAAACCACCGGCGGGAAGATGGTGGCGGCTGCCGCGCCCGAACCCGGGAGCCGCCGGCCTGTGCTTCCGCAGCCCGCACGGAGCTGACACGGAGCCGACGAGGAGCCGCGACCATGAAGCTCACGAGTCGCAGTGGGAAGCGGCGGCGCTCGTCCTCGCCCGGCTCGGACTCTTTCTTGGGAAGCGGTAGCATCGGCGGCGGCCGGAGAAGGGGCAGAAGGAGCGAAGGCGCCGCTGTCAGCCCGCGGGAGCCCGGAGGGCCGGTGCTGAGCCCGCCCCCGGGCCTGGCCAGCAGCTTTCGGAGGAGCTGCCTGGGCTCGCCAGGTACCGCGGCAGACTGCCCGAGGCGGCCCCGGGGGGTGGGGTGGGGCGGCCGGGACCGAGGGGCCCCCGCGGGGTCAGTTACTGCTCCTCCCGGGATGTCAGTTACACACGTGGAATGCCAGTGCTGACCCTCCCTGCCTTTCTCTCCCGCCTTTCCCTTTCTCCCCCTCACTCTCCCTTCCTCCTCCGCTTTATCATTCTCCGGTTTTTCACCCCAACTAATATAATCTCTGTCTCCCTCTCTCCCCCTTCTCCCCCTCCCTCTGCCTCTCTCCCTCTCCCCCCTTCCTCCTCCCCCCCTCCCCATGTCTCCCTGTATCACGACTGGCTCGTCTTTCCTCCTATCCCAAATGATTATCACAGTGCTTGGAACATAGCAAAAACTTGTGAAATTGACTATTCAATGTGATGGACATCCTGCGCGTTTTATTTTTAAAAATACGTTTCTTTTTATAGGATTAAATTTCTCTTAGTATCGCTGGAGGTGGGGGCAAAGCTATGTAACTAATATTTTAAAAAATATTTAATTTTTAATTCCAGATTCTTTCCCTTAACCATTCGGAAGGCAAGAAATGCTAAATTCATTACAAATATGAAGTCCTACAAAACATTTTTATGCATTAGCCATGGTGGGAGGAGGGGGAGAAAAAGAAAAAAAATATCCTTCAGTTTATTCTCTGAGTCTGTCAGTTCTCTCAGAAGGTGGTTATCATTTTTCATCATGAGTCCTTTGGAGTTGTGGTGGATGATCGTGTTGATCAGAGTTTTAAAGTCTTTCAAAACTGATTATTTTTATATTGCTGTTATATTTGTATGTTTTCTTGGTTCCACTCACTTCATTTTGCATCAGGTCATATAACTCTTCCCAGGTTTTTTTTTTCTGAAACCATCCCCCTGCTTCATTTCTTACACCACAGTAGTATTTCCTCACATTCATATAGAAAAGCTTGTCCAATCCTTCTTCAATTGATGGACATCCCCTTGATTTCCAGTGCTTTTCCACACAGAAAACTGCTTTATGAGATTTATTTTAAAAGAAAAGAAAAAAAGGCAGCAAAACTGATTAGACAGAGAAAAATTAAAAATACATGCAGTGTTCCACACCCCAGAGCCTTCAACCTCTGCAGAGTAGCTGTAGGGGAAGAGTGGGAATGTCTTTTCTTGTCTCTTCTTTGGTGCCATGTTCTTTGTGTTCTGCAAAATTTGCATCTTTTAAAAAAGATTTTTTATTTGTTGTTTTCACATCACCCAAAACTCTTCCACAGAGCAATTTCATGTAACTAAAAACATTTTTAAAGGAAGAAAAAGGGGCACAGAAAAAATCAGCAAAACTGTTCCGTGTACCAAAGAAATCTGAAAATATATGCAATGTTCCACACTCTTGGACCTTCCACCTCTGCAAAAGGAGTGGAAGGATGTCTTTTTATATCTCCTCTTCATGGCCTGGCTTATTCCTTGTAATTTTCCAACCTTCGCTTTTTGTTGTTTCAAGGTTCTTCCTTAATTTGTTGTCTCTTTGTTCATTGCTTTCTTGGCCCTACTTGCTTCACTCTTAATATGTATTTTTATTTGATGTACCTAAAAACGTTATTCTGAGAAGTAACAATGTTAAGAATTCATAGTCTACTGCTGAATTCCCAGTCCCACTTTTTATGGATGGGAAGTCAAAAGCATAGGAGTGGGGCACAGAGGGAAATGTGCTATGTTTGAAGGAGAGGCCCAGGGTTTGCATCTTGTCTCTGCTACTAATAATAGTAATAATATATATTATTTTGTTATGTTATTATATATAATAATATTTATGTGGCATTTATGTAATATTTTAAGGTTTGCAAAGGACATTTCTTATCTCATTGGATCCTCAGCACAACCTTGTGATCAGGTATCTTTTATGATCCCTGTTTTACACATTAGGAAACTGAGAAGTTAAGTAACTTGCCTGGGGTTGCAGAACTAGTTTCTCAGGTCTTCCCTAATTTGAGTCCAGAATTCCAACTGTTGTGTCATCTAGCTGCCTGCTAGATTTCTTTTCTGTATGTCCTAACATTTCCAAAGTACTAAAATGGGAAGGGGTTTTAGCCCCTTCCATCAAGTCCAAACCATACTCAAAAGGAATCCTCATTCTAGACATAATCTACAAGTGGTCCTCCAGTCTCTGCTAGAAGCACTACAATTAGGAAGATCATACTAGCTGCCCAGACAGCTTATATAACTTTGGGACAACTCCTAATTTTTGAAAAGCTTTCCTAGCATCAAACTGAAATTTCCATCTGTGACTCCCAATACTGACTCCTCTGGCCAGAAAGAACAAGTCCATTCCTTGGTCAGCATTCCAATTCTTGTACTTATCTTGTACTTATAAGCATGTACCTATCATCTGAGTCTTCCCCAGGCTAAACATTCTAGTTCTTCAGCCTTTCTTTTTATGAGATTTACTCAAGCCCTTTCATCATCCCAGCTTTATTGCAGGCATTTTGGTTGGCTCTGGGGATACAGGTACAAAGAATAAAAACAGTCCTTGCTCCCAGTGAGTCTACATAATGGGGGAGGATTAATAAGTACTATAGATATATATGCAGCATGAACATAAACATAAGCACAAATACATGCAAGATAGTTAAATATTGAATAATAAATGTAATAAAAGTGAATGCTAAAGACACTTCAGCTTTGGACTAATTAATCTCCAAGGCCTCATTTTGTTCTAAATCAGATGCTAACAGGCCGGAACTAGAAGAGGATTTAGAAGTCATCTAATCTAACCTCCTAATTTAAAGAGGAGGAAACTGTGTCAGAACTAGGATGTGAAGGCAGATCTTCTGGTTCCAGATGTCTTTCTCTTTCAGTTACATGAAAGTGTCTTCTTTTATATTTCTCAAAAATGTGAGTGTCTTATCAGAACAACTGAAGAGCACTAGATAGGAAACTAATGTTCTGGGCCGGGTGTGTCACTAATAAGTATGGACTTGGGCCAGTCCGAGACGTATTTGATGACTCCTTTGAGCTCTAACAGTCTGTCTTTGAAACTTGTGTTTCACTCTTCATCACTTTTGTTGTGTTTTTCTCCCCTAAAAGGACCATGCAAGCAAGTGGTAGTTCCTGATGACCAAATAGACAAGTTGCTCCTGGCAAGCTGGGGGCTTCCCAAGGCAGTTCTGGAGAAATATCAAAGTTTTGGTGTAGTCCAGATGTTTGAATGGCAAGCAGAATGTCTCTTGCTTGGACAGGTCCTGGAAGGAAGGAACTTAGTCTATTCAGGTACTCAGATATCTGTAATGGCTATCTAACTTATTTTAAAGATGTTATGGATATGTAAAATACTATGTTAAGTCACAGGCTGAAATGTTTTCTCAAATAAACACATGTTCAGAGCAGATATAATTATCTTCTAATGAATTGGTACATCCTTATGGGAAGGTATTTGATGTCAGTTTTCCTTTTTTGGAGCTGGGATTCATTTAACTATTTCAGTGTGGTGTACTGAAGATGAAGGAATTATTTTACTACACATAAAGTATTTTAAAGTCTTAAAATGTGTTTTAGTCAAATGCCAGGCCCATAGTATCCTTCTGATAGATATCTGTATTCTTATTATTTAATATATGATTGTATATGTTTTTTTTTCTTTTTTGATTTCATATTTTTACTCATCATCAATAGTATTTCAGTATTGTTTCAAATTACGGTCTTAAATTTACTGATGCTAGCCTTAGCCTGAAGAGCTGTTGAAGGCTTGCTTAAGATAGTTATGATAAAAAAGTGTTAAATGCTACTCATTTTGTGATAACTTTTAAAATAATCCTGTTCTTTTAGCTCCAACAAGTGCTGGAAAGACCCTTGTTGCTGAATTACTGATTCTGAAGAGGGTTTTGGAAATGCGTAAGAAAGCTTTATTCATTCTGCCCTTTGTTTCAGTGGCTAAAGAGAAAAAATATTACCTTCAGGTAAGTCTAAAATGACCCTATGGTTGAGATACTCATACTATGACTGAAATTAATGCAGTCTACTGTTAAAAGCTTTGACTTTAAGATCCTTTTAAAGTGAGTTCCAAAAATAGGTAGATAGGTATTTTATGAGAATAACATTATACCTTTAGAATGCCACCATTTAAAAGAGGGAAATTAAAAAGAATTATATAAGTTCAGTTCAATAAGTACTTATTAAATGTTTACTGTTTGGTGGGGAAGTGCCTTTATATTCTTTTGGAGGAGGGGCTACATCATGTACATGTAAATAATACAACATAATTTGAGGGATAGAATACTGATAACTGGAAGATCAGAAAAGGCTTTGCCTACGTACCTGAGTAGAACTTTGAAGGAAGCTAAAGATATGTGAGGAGGTGAGTGGAAGTTTATTTCAGGTATAAGAATGACTTATGCACAGATGTGGGAGATCAAGTTTTGAATTTCAGAAATGGCTATTGTAGTCCGCTTTGGCTGGAATGTAACATTCATTAAAGGGAGTAGTATGAAATAGGGCAGGAGAGCCCGATTGTGAAGGGTGTGAAGTGATAGTCATGGGAGTTCATATTTTATCTTACAGGTCATAGGGATCCACTGAAGGATTTTGAGCAGTGAAGTGTCATGGTTAAACCTGGGCTTAGGTAGATTATTTAGGTAGCTCCATGGAGGTGATTACCCTGTGAATTGGGAAGAGAAGGCAGCGGATGAAAGACGTTTTTTAGCAGGATTGGCGAGACTTGATGATTGTATATGAGGGGTGAGGGGATGAAGTGAATTGAAGATTACTCCATTTGCTAAAGTGAATGACTGAAAGGATGATGGTGCCATAATTTAAAATAAGGAATGCTGGAGAAGGATCATGTTTTGACAGTAAAAGAATGATTTTCATTTAGGATGGAGGTAAATAGTAGACAGTTTGGTGGTAAGGCAGTAGTGGTCAGGATTGGGTATCATTTATTTGGAAAACATTTATATAGAAATGATAATTGGATTGATGGAAGCTGATGAGATCATTGAGAGAGGGTTTGTGAAAGAAAAGACAGCACTGGGCAGAGTTTTATAGGATAGACAAAGTTAGAGGCTGGAATGGGAATAATAGTTTAACGAAGACTGAGAGACAGGGAGAAGGGAAACTAGCTGAGAGAATTCAGGACTGGGGGAAGGGTACATCCGTGTTAAAAGCTGCAGAGAGGTCAAGTAGGATAAGGACTGACATGTCCATGAAATTTAGCAGTTAAGAGACCATTTGTAACTTTGGAGACACCAGGTTCAGTAAATTAGTGGATTTCAAAGACAGATTTTAAGGTGTGGAAACAATGGGAGGTGTGGAAGTAGAACCATTGGGTATAGACAACTTTTTCTGTGAATTTAGCTCTGAAAGGCAAGAGAGATATATAATCGTAGTTTGAAAGGATGATGCAGTCGAATGAAGGTTTTGTTGTTTTGTTTTTTTTAAAGGATAGGGAGACTTGGAAATGTTGGTAGGCAGGAGGAAAGTAACAGATAAGTACTTCTTTCTTTCTTAAGGTAAGGAGCTATAGAAATCATAGGGTTCCTGAGTATATCTTGGAAAGAAAGATGGAAAACCCAGGGAGCATTTGATGCCCCAGGTTTGTAGGCATTATGTCTGTTTGGGCTACATTTTATATTTACTTGTCGTGTACATATTAATTTCTAACACCCCCAGCAGACTGTAAGCTCTCCAAAGACAGGAATTGTTTTGTTTATATGTTTGTGTCCTCCACTGCCTAGCACAGTGCCCATTCTATATCAGGCACTTGATAAATGCTTATTTAACTGAATTGTACTTGGTTCTGATTGGCAGGCTGGGGCACATACGTAAGTCAGCCAGTTTTGTTGTTTCTAATTAACAGGACATTGTCTGTATTTAAGACAGAGAAAGTGTTTTTTTGTTTGTTTGTTTGTTTTTAATACCATCCACCATCTCAAACAGGACTTCATTGCTCACATATTGGCCAGACATGGGATATATGTATGTGAAATAAATCAGATCCCAGACTTCATACATGATATTTCTTCTGAGGTAGTCTTCAAGCTTTAAGTCATACTTCATAGAATAGAACAGTTTTTAATAATTATTTCAGAGGCAAAAGAATCAAGAAATCTGGGCTTAAATGCTAGTAACTTAAACAGAATTCTCTTTAATAAGTGGGAAGTCCAAAGTTAAGAAAATGATGAAAACATCCTTTTAATGGACACTGTGCATTAAAGGTTAACTTCAAAATCTGCCACAATGGAAAGATTTTGCTTTTTCATTTGTTTTATATAATAGCTCAAAATTGCGCTAAAATTTTTGGGGCACTTTGTATAAAGTTATGAGAATTAGTTTATGACTAACAATGGGAGAGTTTAAATTACTTGAAGAAGTTATTTTCTTCTAACATTATACTGAAACTATACATGGGATTTTGCTTGTTTTGGGGAATTAATAATGCTATAGTTTAAGGCAGTTTTCTTGTATTTTTTATTTCTGAAGACTACTGTGTCTTAGAATTGCTTTGATTATTGTCATTAAAATAGTACTTGAAAGTAGAATGTAAGATGGATATCAGTGGTAAGTGACCTCAAAAGTTTTAATGTCTCTCTTTTTACAAGTGTTTGAACAGACTGCTTAATTTATGCTGCAGTTTGCAATTCAAGTAATTCAAGAATTTGCTTTGATTTTTTAGAACCTGTTTCAAGAAGTAGGATTGCTGGTGGAAGGCTACATGGGCAGCACCTCCCCCGCAGTCCGTTTTTCTGCTTTGGATATTGCTGTCTGCACAATTGAGAGAGCCAATGGTCTGGTCAATCGCTTAATAGAGGAAAATAAGATGGACCTGTTAGGTGAGCTCACTATGAAAATAAGCAGATACATTCCATCGTTTTCTGGTGGAAAGGAAAAGTTAATTGTGGAGTAGTTCCAGTTTGCAGTACTTCTCAGGTCCTTCACCTTTTGCTTCGTCTCTTCTATTGGTAAAAATCAGCAGGATGGTAAGACTCAGAATGTGAGAGAAGGGTGGGTTTTTTGATTCAGTCCAACAGTCATTTATTAAGAGCCTGTCTTGTACTGTACCAGGCACTAGGGAAAGTCCCAAGTGTCTTACTAGGTGAATCTAATGGGGAAAGTGACACATATATAAGTACTGTTCTATAATACATAAGTATATAATAGAGTTGTAAACTAAGAACCTTTAGGTTTGACTTGGGGAAGATTGACTGGTGGCATTAGGAGGGGCTTTGTCAAGGGGCCTTTTACAAGATTATTCTATTTTGCTCAACAGCCCTTTCTTCATAGATAGTGCGAAGGGTATCAATGAAACAGGCAAGTATCCAGAAACACCACACAGTTTGTGTGAAGAAATCTTAGGTTACAGATTAGATGCATAGCAACTGAGGAAAGTGCACATAGTTTTATTACTTATATTGACACAGCTTTACTGTAGCTCTTCTTTCCTTGTTTCTTTACCTCTACACATACTGTTTTCTTATTCTTCAGACAAGCTCCCTACTGATGCCTTATTGAAGATCATGTCTGCCCATAACACCTGGCTCAGTAGTTTTCTCCAGCCCCAAGCTAGAAGTGATTGCTCCTTTTGTAGGTCATTCTCTTTGACTGCCTGGGTGCTTTGTCATTTTCTAACTTGTACACAAATAATTGATGTATTATATGATGTCTCTTGCTCTTATAAGATTATAAGCTTATCTTTTTGGAGGTGGGGACTATTATTTTTCATCTTTGTAGCTTTATTGCTTAGCACAGTGTTTTATCATAGGAACTTAATAAATATTTGTTGAATTAAATTGAGTTATTAGGTGAAGTAAAATTAAACATAATCAATTTTCACATTCAAATTAATTGTGACTAAACCAATCTGGATTAGTAGTGTTAAAATTCTAGAGTGTTTTTGTACAAATACTGTTTATTTTGCAATACTTCCAACTAACTGTTAACCAAGTAATATCAAATATAAATGGCCAATATCCAGCTTAATAAGTGAATAAAAGTAATAGTAATAGTAGCAAAATTCCTTAAAAACAGATTGTTATCTCCAGTGTATGCCCATATGATATACTTGATGTCATTAATTTGCTTGCCAACACTTTTTATGCATAATGTAGAGGTAGATTTTAGCGGAATCCAGTTTGAATAATCACAAATTCTCAATTAATGGAGTCCCAAATGATGCCCAAAAAATTAACCTCCTTTATATTTTTCTGTTTCCCTATGTTGCCACTATTCCATGGCATGAGTCTGAAATATCTAACTGGAATGTAATATCTATAATTAAACCTTAACCCCCAACCATTATCCCTTATAGTAATGGTACCCTAAAGAATTGTGACCTATCTGTGACAAGATTCTTCTTATAATTGGGCTCTTGGGAATTTGAGGGTCCAATTCATCCTTTATTATGCCTGCTATATAGCTAGAAGAGTTGTGATTGTAGAGTCACAGGATCATCTTCAGTTTAAAGTTGGCAGGAATCTCAGAGGTTATTTTACAGATTTTATGGAGCCTGAAAGCTAGAGATGGTATTTACTCAAAGTTGCATATGTGTAAATGGAAAGGGGTTGGGATTTGAATTCGTAATATGATTTCAGATCCAATTTGCTCTTTCCTCTAATGCTGATTGATGCCTATATGAGGGGTATGAATAGGGGAAATGTGAAATGAGGATGAATTAAATAGGCCCAAGTTGGTATGGGTTCTCAGGGTCTTGAGAAATAAAACCCAAAGCATAAAAGTAAATGTTTTGTTGAGATTCATTCTTTAGTGTTGATTGAGGGAGAGATTTCCCTGTTTGGCCTATAAGAAAATTCACAAGAAAATTTTTCATTTCTTGGGCAAGGATGATTAACCATCCAACTACAGTTCAATGAAAATATCTTTAAAGCCCTCCATTTTCCTTTGTTCTAATTCCTTTTTTACTAAACAACCTTGTGATAAGAAAGCAAAAAGGGAAATTCTACTGAGAAGCAAGTAAGCTGCTAGCTCACATAAATAGTTGCTATTTTTGACATATTTCTTTGAAAATTATTTAGTTGACGTTTTGATAGGAATGTCTGGATAATGTGAGCCAGTTTTTCAGGGTCTGATCAACTTTTGGTTAGGCTCCTCAAGACCCTTACAGATTTAGGACTCATTGTAATTCCACCAGAGCCCAGCTGGCCAACTTTATCCAAAATCTTTATTAGAGAGATAAGAGGATAAAGCTGATACTTTTATTGTATGAAACCTGTGTTTGTTGGTTCCATTTTTTGGAATTTTACTATGCCTAAGCTAATACTTTAATGGTCTACCTAGCGTTTATAATATTTGACCTTTTTAAGGGTTATGGGAGTTAGTATGAAACTCTGTAGAACTTAATATCTGAAGAAATCATCTTTTTAGGAATGGTGGTTGTAGATGAATTGCATATGCTGGGAGACTCTCATCGTGGATATCTACTAGAACTTTTGTTAACTAAGGTTCGCTACGTAACTCAGAGAGCAGCAATGAGGTGAGTGACTAAAAATCCTCTCTTTTAGATTGTCATCAGTTATGAAGAAGCATAAGTGACTGAATTAGTAAATGAATGCAATACTTTTCTCATTTGGAATGTGGTACATGATGGGCAACGTTCCTGCTGTCATGAACCCTCATGTATCGATCGTAGGTCGAGAGGCAAAGGGCCTGCCAGGGGCCACGTGCTCCAGTGTCTTCATTTTCCAGGGGAGGTCACCCCTGCAGAAAGCTCCCAACGCAGAATTTGATGGGGCCATTGCTCTTTCTTCTTCCTGTACGTCCTATACAAGAAAGTTGATATTGGAGTACTTGACAGTGAGACTGAATTAGAGATTTTTTTTAAAGAAAATTTAAAGTTTCTCACTTGTTTCATCTTTGAGCTTCACTATAGCTATCATAACAAAATAAATGAGAATTTTGTAAAGGAATTATGCAACCCCTGACTTAAGCTGTGATTTCTGAGAAACATTCTTGTTGAAAACATTTTAATCCTAAAATAGAATAAGTACCATGCTTTAAAAGTGCAGTGAATTTTTAAAGGTTATGCTTCATAGGAAATTATATCTTGAAGACATTCACAATATTTGATTGCATTATTATTGCAGGGGATGCAGATTGAAAAGTAAAGGAAATGTGAAATTTTTAGGTTGCGAGATTTTACCGGGGAAAAACCTGGGCATTTTAACTTAATTGTCTCACGTCTGAGTTCATTATCATTTCTATTTCTCTAAAAGCTCTAAACCAGAAGATAAAGTTTTGAAACATCTGCGGTGTGCCTGCCTGCTCTTCATAGCCAACTCTATAGGCGTTTTTAATCAGCATAATTGATAAGTTATTGGTTAGATTTCTCTTACATGAATCTAAAGCAATTCCATCAGCAATTAACATAATTGCAGTAGTTTTGACAGCTTGCTTCAGTGATTTGATTTCTAATGATTTGTAAACTGCAGATGACTTTTTAAATACATTTCCAGTGGGCTGTTAGTAAAACTTTTCTTAACCTGAGATTGCTACTGAGCAAATTAAGGTGACCTTGCAGCAAATAATTTTTGTAAAGTGAAGGATCAGACAGCAGTTTTCTGTTTCAGCATATTTGGTTGTTTAGAACTTGACAGTTAATGGTATATATATATATGTGTGTGTGTGTATGTATATATGTGTATGTATATATATACATATGTGTATATATATGTATGAAATGTAGCAAAGTGTTATAATGAATTGCCTTTTTTTCAATAAACATACTAGAGTTTGCAATTTCAAATATGTACTTGCTTTCAAATTCCTTCTTCAGAGGCTAGGTACTTATTCCAACAATTCTGCCTTTACTGAAAACATTTTTGAAATTTTCCAGATTGGAGTTAGTGACATTCAGAGCCAGCTTAGAAGGAAATACTTAATATATCTAAAATGGTATATTATGCAGTTTAATGCACTCATTTTATTTACCAGATAACTCCAAATAACTTTTGGCTCTTTCCAAATAAATCCAAGTGTAATTTTCCTAGTTTCTTTCCTTTGCCATTGATAGGGTGCTCAGGCCCCAGCCCTAAGATTGTATTTCTGGAAGCCTCCCAATTTCTCAATAGGCCTCTGAACTGTGAGAAAATATTCCCTTGTTGCAGAACACATTCTCTTATCAGAACAGACACAGGGGTACCTGGCCCAAGGATTTTTTCCCTGGCTTGGCCAGATCCCCAAGGTTCATGCCTCTGACAACGCCTTCAATGTCTGGTATCAACAAAGTTATTTCTCCAGGTTCCCTACATTTTTCCATCCATAGATCACTGATGCCTGCTCCCAAGACATTACCTAATTAGTATCTCTGGCATTCCTTTCCCATACCTCTTTTCTGTATAAGCTCTACATTTATCTCCCTTAGGCTGCAAATTCCCAGAGGAACTTGGCTTGCTGCTATTAGCCTTACAGTAAACTGACTCTTAACTGAAAGATTCCTTGAGTGTGTGAATTAATTCTAGGTTACTCTGTCTTGTCATTCTCGAGGTCCCAGCACCCCCAAACCTCTTCACCTCTACTGAAAATGATTCTGCTTCCCTTCCTTCCTGCCAACCTTAAAAATATTCTATAACCTTTAGAAGTAATACCTGCTATTTTATGAGATATGGCTATAAAGTAATGTTGACTATAAGATTAGCCTTATGCTCAAAAAGAAACAGGTTCCTGCAGGCTGTATATTGACTAAGAAAACTACAAATTAACATTATCTAAGTTGCGTTATATTTTATTCTGTTAAAATTTTCACTATTAAATTTTAATTGGGTTCCCCAAACTTGGGAGTTTTGCAGCCAGTTTGCCTAGGTTACCAACTTCTAAGACATTGCTGGAATAAACATATAACCTCCCAAGGTGACTACTTGGAAGTGGATAGTACTCATTTAGATGCATGAGTTTAGAAATGTTGGTGGAAAGTCAGCGATGTTCTATTTTAAAAAAATTAATTTATTTTAAATTTAAATACATAATAAAAAAGAAACAAACTTAAATATTAACACAAATAGAAACTAAGAAAGGATTCAAAGAGAAGATTCAAACTATATAGCAATAAATTTCTATTTCAAGAAAGCCTATATAATATTACATTGTATTCAGAACTGTCCATCTTTTCTTTTCATCCTTTTAAGTTTTCTTGTTCTCTGTTGTGCACTTTTTATTTTGTTCTCCCCCTTACCCAAGAAGGCTACAATTAATTGTGAATACACACACACACACATATACATACATACATATATACACACGCAAACATTTACCCATATACACGTACACATATACACTTATATACATATATATACTTAGATATCTATAATCATACTCATAGACATATACATTCATATGCATCCATGTAAGACTGTACTATACTTGTTTGTCCTCTGTTTCTCTGAGGGTGGATAACATCTTCCTTTCATAAATCCAAATCTTTCCATATTTTTCTAAGGACACCAACTCATCATTTCCTATACCACAGCCACATTCCAACCTTATACTGTCCGGTTATTTTAAATAGTCTAAAACAAAATTGACTAATATGACTGAATATGTTGTAGTTTCCTTATTCTCTTTTTTAAAAGTCTATTTTAGCTTTAACTTTGTCTGAGATTGTGATTACTATCCCTGCTTTTTTTTCCTAATAAATTCTACCCCTGATCTTTATTTTCTGTTTCTGTTTATCTCTTATTTCCTGTCCTTCCTGTTCTCTACTTTATTTTCACCTGCTACCTTGCCCTCCTATTACTTAATCTACTCCCCGCAAAGATCCCTCCCTTATCCTCACATTCCTGTTAATCGAACCACCCTTCTATGCCCCCTGCATTGTAATGTTCTTTTATAGTTCATATAATATGCTTTTGAGGAGGTGTATTGATGGGCCATACTTTTTTGGGGGAGGAAATTGTAGAGTGATAGTAGCGGGATCTAATACTAAGAATGAACTTTAGGGGCTTTATTATGGCTAATAGTCATAACATGTCTTATGTTTTGTTGCCACTTGTTTTATATATTTTTCATAGCCCAGAAAATTTGACCAGTGATTTTTCTAAAGAAATTCAGATAATTGGCATGAGTGCAACGCTCCCTAATCTTGACCTTGTAGCTTCCTGGTTAAATGCTGAACTTTATCACACTGATTTTCGGCCAGTACCACTTTTGGAGTCATTAAAAGTTGGTAGCTCAATATATGACTCATCCATGAAGCTTGTGAGGGAATTCCAACCCATGCTCCAAGTGAAGGTAAATTCTTTTCTTTTTTACTATTCCTAGGCATTAGCTATATCCAGAGTGCTTGGATTGAATTTATAAGTCTTATTTTAAAGTTAGATAATTTAGAGAAAAGAAAATCACATTATTAATAACTTTCTCTTTAGCACTGATGAAATGGTATTTTGTTACTCCATAATGCACTCATGATGTAATTATTCAATCAAGAAATATTTATTAATCTCTCACTATTTGACAGCTGTTGTGTAATAATATATATTATAGTTGTGCTTATATCTGTGTTTTTATCTGTCTTGTATCTGGGAGGTTTGTTGGTTATAGGGGAGGGGTTCCTAATGTTTTATTTTGTATTACACTTTGATCCTGGATATTATTCCATTTTTGAAAGTTACTATGGATAAATTCTGAGGACAAACTTCTGGGAAAGTAGAGAGTTTGCATGGGATCTTCTCAAGAGAACTCCCTGCCTCCCACTAGATAGCAATTAAAATACCAATAAGCAACATAAAAGTCAGAAATCCTCACATGAGGATTAAAAATGACCAAAAACAATGATCAAACTGAAAAGGAATTCAAATACAATATTATATAAAAAAAGATGCAGAGCCAAAAATGTCAGGAAAACGTTATACTGAAATTTCATGTACAATAAGTTTAGAAACAAGAAATTCAAAGATACGGTAAAATGGATAATAATTCAAGGAATTAAGAAGTAAAATCAACATAAAAGTAAAAAACCAAATTATGAGAACAGAATACAACTCTAGAATCTTGGGAGAAGATGATAATGATACTCAGCTGTTGAGAAATAGAGTACACAAAAAATATTAGTGTAAGCAAAGTTAAGATGGAGGACTGAATGATGTAGCTCATGTGGAAATTTCTCTCAGCACTATTATTATCTCCATTTTAAAAATGAGGAAACTGAGACTGAGAGTCATCATTCAGTAACTTGCCTGGGGTTACACTGTGACTGGGTAGCATTTGAATTCAGGTCTTTTTGACTTGAGATCCAGCACTCTTACCCACTAAGCCACCTAGCTGTTTCTGATAAATGTGGCTGTAAGGCTTATCCCATTATCATTAAGAATTTTAAGTATTTATCTTCTCCTGTGTCGAGACCCATTGTTGAGTCTTGTAATTGTCATTGCCAGTTCTCTGGCTAACTCCTACTCATCACATGATGACCCAGGAGGACAGAATCATCAATTTCTCCTCATTTGGGGCTATCACTAGGTCTCTGAGAATCCCACTGTCCCCAAAACAAGAAGTTTTGGAGTTATTTGAAAGGTAACACTTTGTTTTTATTATAGTCTCGTTAAGAAACTGAAAGCTTTGCTTATGAAACTACATGATATTTGACTTGAAATTTCTTGAATAGGATGTGTTTTAGGAGGTAGTTTATATCAGAAGAGCAGCTGAAAGGTATTGTTCTTTCCTTTTTAGGGAGATGAGGACCATGTAGTGAGCTTATGCTATGAAATCATTCGTGATGGCTATTCAGTCTTAATTTTCTGTCCATCAAAGAACTGGTGTGAGAAACTGGCGAATATCATAGCCCATGAGTTTTGTGATCTACAGCATCAAGCAGAAGGTGAGCTATAGACATTGAAAATGAACTGGGTGCTGAGGGCTTGTATGCTGTATTTTTGTGCTCCCAATAAATGGCAGGCTTCTCTCTGTCTTCTTGACCTCTGGTTATAAAAAGGTGTTGACTCCCACACATTCCAGACCAGGTTTGGTTCTTTTGGCTCTGAGAGTTTATAAATTTCCAAAGATTATCCTTTGGACTTATGAGGACCTCTTAGGTAAAGAAGCTGTCTTACCATGCAAATACACAATGATGACAATAATGTAAATGAACAAAATGCTAAAAATAACAATTTGGATCATACCTAGCCAGTATTAGTTGCAGTGTTTGATGTTAAAACACAGTCCAGTTCTGTTAAGAAATGCTTAACTCTACAGGTAAAAACTTATACATGTTGTCAGTTGTAATCACTATGTTAGACAGTTTTGCTTATCTGCTTTTTAAAGAGAAGGTATACTATGGGAGATTGTTTATTAGGAGAGTAATTGTGTCATAACAATAAATCAGTATTAAAATTTGTAAACTACAAATCTGAGCTGGAAAAATGGATATACTATTTTCTATCACATTATTAGTTAATAATAATTAATGGTTATTTATAATAGTGTGTTAAGGTTTACAAAACACTTTACATATGTCACCTCATTTTATTAAATTTTGTTTATCTCTTCAGGTAATATACTTTTAAAAGAGATTTATTGGGAAGCATGTATTGTGTTAAAACAAATGAACCAATAAAAATACAAAATAATAGGGCAACAGAAAAGATGCATCTCAAGAGGGAAGGATGATTGGGTTTTAGAAGAGGGCCCAAGCCCACCCTCCAGGTCATGCTGCTAGGAAGAAAGGAATCTCATGAAAAGGGATAGGGGCTGAGGATAAGTTAGGAGCCTAAGCCTTTCTCTTATTTTGGCATTATTTTTCAACTTGTCATTTGATATGTATAGCAAAAAGATAGGTTTTCAATTGCTTATTCCCATCTAAAAAACTTTCAATATAGAAAGTGTGTTAAAATGGATAAATACAAATGAAAAGGCTTGTGGCAAAAGATTATTGTTTTCACAAGGTTTTTACAGTGGAAAAATTTTGTAGAGCATCCCTCCTCTACATATGAAATAGATTTTTAATGGAATATAGTGCTGAAATTCAGCCAGAATTGTGCATCTCAACACCAAGTCTGCATTTCAAACATGCTTCAGGAAACTGTTTCTCTAATTTATAATATTAAAACATAAAATAATAACACAATTTGTAATAGTCATATGTGAGGACTCAAATATAAACCAAATACAGTTAAATATGAAATCTTTTCCCAAATTTATTTATTTTTAATTTTCAACATTCACTTCCACAAGATTTTGAGTTCAATTTTCTCCCCATCTCTCTCTTCTGCCTACCCCAAGACATCATGCATTCTGATTCCCCCTTCCCTCAATATGCCCTTCCTTCTATCACACCTATCCCTTCTCTCATCCCCTTCCCCTCTATTTTCTTGTAGGGCAAGATGGATTTTTATACCCAATTGCCTGTATGTCTTATTTTCCAGTTGCATGTAAAAACAGTTTTTAACGTTCACTTTTAAAACTTTGAGTTCTAACTTCTTTCTCTTCCTTCCCTACACATCTCTCCAACTACCCTATCCTGAGAAAAGTCCAAAGAGTTACAAATATTATCTTTCCGTGCAGGAACGTATACAGTTAAACTTTAATGAGTCCCTTATGATTTCTCTTTCCTGTTTACCTTTTCATGCTTCTCTTGATTCTTGTGTTTGAAAGTCAAATTTTTCTATTCAGCTCTGGTCTTTTCATCAGGAATGCTTGAAAGTCCTCTATTGCGTTGAATGACCATTTTTTTTACCCTGAAGTATTATACTCAGTTTTTTGGGATAGGTGATTCTTGGTTTTAATCCTACCTCCTTTGACCTCTGGAATATCATATTCCAAGTCCTGTGATCTTTTAATGTAGTAGCTGCTAGATCTTGTGTTATCCTGATTGTGTTTCTACAATACTCGAATTGTTTCTTTCTGACTGCTTGCAATAGTTTCTCCTTGACATGGGAGCTCTGAAATTTGGCTACAATATTCCTAGGAGTTTTCCTTTTGGGATTTCTTTCAGGAGGACATTGGTAGATACTTTCAATGTCTATTTTACCCTCTTGTTCTGGAATATCAGGCCAGTTTTCCTTGATAATTTCTTGAAAGATGATGTCTAGGCTCTTTTTTTGATCATGGCTTTCAGGTAGTCCTATAATTTTAAAATTGTCTCTCCTGGATCTGTTTTCAAGGTCAGTTGTTTTTCCAGTGAGACATTTCACATTATCTTCTATTTTCTCATTCCTTTGGTTTTATTTTATAATTTCTTGATTTTTCTTAAATTAGCTTCCCATTTACTCCATTCTAATCTTTAAAGAATTATTTTCTTCAGTGAGATTTTGGACCTCCTTTTCAAATCTGGCCAATTCTGCTTTTTAAGGCAGTCTTCTCCTCATTGGCTTTTTGGATCTCTTTTGCCGTTTGGGTTAGTCTTTTCAAAGTGTTATTTTCTTCAGCATTTTTTGGGTCTCCAAAATGAGCAGTTGACTCGTTTTTCTTTATTTTCTTGCATCACTCTCATTTCTCTTTCCAATTTTTGCTCTACTTCTTTTACTTGATTTTCAAAATCCATTTTGAGTTCTTCCGTGGCCCAAGTCCAATTCATATTTTTCTTGGAGGCTCTGGATGGAGGAGCTTTGACTTTGTTGTCTTCTTCTGTTTGAATATTTTGGCCTTCCTTGTCACCAAAGTAGGATTCTATAATGTGATTCTTTTAATGGTTTTTGCTCGTTTCCCCAGCCGTTTACTTGATTTTTGAGCTTTGTCAAGGTAGTTCTCTGCTTCCAGTGAGGGAGTGGGGAGTTGTACTGTCAGCCGCTGGATCCCTCACAATCTGTGGGTTTAGAGCTCCAGAACAGTCACTGCCACTGCCCCTGCTGCTGCTACTGCTGTCCCTGGTGCTATAGCAGCTGCCTTGGGCTCCTCCACCCCCTCCACCACCACCCTGGGGCTCTACTCTCTTGCACAGGTCTGACAGGTTTTTTCCACTGACCTTTCAGTTCATCCTTGGTGTTCTGGGGTTGTGAAGTCTAGAAACCACCACAGGTGCCAGAGATTTAGTCTTCTCCTTCTTCCTCCTGTCCCCCAGGCCTGTTCAGTGCCATTATGTGCTGGCAGGGCCTGTGATGGACTGTGCTTTGCTCCCAGCATCTGGTTGTTTTTCCAATGAGATATTTCACATTATCTTCCATTTTTTCATTCTTTTGGTTTTGTTTTGTGATTTCTTGGTTTCTCCTAAAGTCATTAGCCTCCATCTGCTCCATTCTAATTTTGAAAGAACTATTTTCTTCAGCAACCTTTTGAACCTCCTTTTCCATTTGGCTAATTCTGCTTTTTAAAGCATTCTTTTCCTCATTGGCTTTTTGAACCTCTTTTGCCAATTGAGTTAGCCTGTTTTTCAAGGTGTTATTTTCTCCAGCATTTTTTTGGGTCTTCTTTAGCAAAGTGTTGATCTGCTTTTCATGCTTTTCTTGCATCTCTCTCATTTCTCTTCCCAGTTTTTCCTCCACCTCTCTTAAACTTGATTTTCAAAATCCTTTTTGAGCTCTTCCATGGCCTGAGCCCATGGTATATTAATTATGGATATTTGGGATACAGAAGCCTTGACTTTTATGTATTTCCCTAATGGTAGACATTGTTCTTCCTCATCAAAAAGGATGGGAGGAGATATCTGTTCACCAAGAAAGTAACCTTCTATGGTCTTATTTTTTTTCCCTTTTCTGAGCATTTTCCCAGCCAGTGACTTGACTTCTGAGTGTCCTCTCCACACCCACCTTGCCTCCATATCTGCCCAGCCAGTGCTTGGGGTCCGAGATTCAAATGCTGCTTCCCAGCCTCAGGGCTTTGGGTGGGGGTGGGGCTGCTATTCAGTGTGAGATTAAGTTCAGGTGTTCCAGTGGGGGCAGGGCCACCACGTGGGGCTCAGTTCCTTCAGGGGGTTTATGAGGAGACCTTCAACAATGGATCCAAGCTCCTGCCTGCTCTGGGAGCCCTTGTCTGCTGCTGCCTCCCGAGGGGGCCTGAGTCATGGGGATACCCCACTCCCCTCTCTGTGAGCCAAAAAGCCCCTCTGACTGACCTTTGGCTCCTGTGGGTGGAGGGACCTTTGCTAAGGCTGGAGATTCTGTCCCTGAAGCCTGCTCAGATCTGCTCCTCTCAGTGCCACGCAGCCAAAGCAGGGCGGGGCTCCACTCTGGGTCCAGGCAGGATGGACCTTTCGTGTTGGTTTTTCAGGTCTCTCTGGAAGAGAAATCTCCTCCACTCCATTGTTCTGTGGCTTCTGCTGCTCCAGAATTTGTTGGGAGTTCTTCTTTACTGGTATTTTATGGGCTGTGGGTTAGGAGATAGCATATGTGTAGCTTTCTACTCTGCCATCTTGGCTCCTCTGCTCCCAGCATCTGGATAGATACTTCCCATCTGTCTTGGGTTGGAGACTTGATTTCAGGCTGCCTTGGGTTGGAGATTTGATTCACTTTGTTATTGTGTGAGTTCTGCAGCTCCAGAATTTGTTTAGAGTCATTTTTTTTCAGGTATTTGGCTGAGCTTGGGGGTAGAGCCCTAGAAGTTCTTGCTTCTACCCCACCATCTTGGCTCTGCTCTCCCCCATGACATCTGTTTTAATGTATTTAAATGCTTTCAGATGTAAATTGTTTAAAATGTACTTTTTATGAACAGAACATTTCTTGCATACATTTACTAGGACATTTTGTTAGGGTGGGGGATGATTTAGGAGATACTTAAATGGGAATTACAATGCAACTCATCTGTAGTCACATTTCAAATGAAGAGTTTTCTTAGGAAATAACTTGGATTCAGCTGTAGTTAAGAAATGATGTTTAGTAGCATTTTATGCAGCATTGATGACCAGTCTTGTTGATTACTATTTAATATTTGCACAAGTTTGTTTTTTGTTTTGGAGGGGGGAAGGCAAAGCAGTTGGGGTTAAGTGATTTGTCCAAGTTCTCACAGCTAGTGTGTCAAGTATCTGAGGCCGAATTTGAACTCAGGTCTTCCTGACTCCAGGGCCAGTGCTGTACTCACTGTGCCACCTAGCTGCACCTCACATAAATTTTTAAAATTGAGATTGAGAACAATTGTTAGTTTTTAAAGACATGTTTGTGGATTACAGTTTAAGAAATTTTTTGGTAATGGTAGGTAAGGGAGGCCAGAAACAACTGAACGGATCTGATTCCTAACCCAGCCACCCCTGTATTCTATTCCGACCCTTTCTATCTTTCCTTTCTATGATGCTTTATGATAGAATGATCATATTAAAAACATTATGCAAATGTGAGCTAATAATATTTATTCTCAGTATATTATAGTTATAATATCAATATTGTTTGTTTAATGAATTGTCATATTCTTGGCTTACTCCTGCTCTGTTCAGTTGTTTTCTTTTTTTTACAAATTTAACAGTTAAACTCAACTTAATATTATTTGTGGTACAAACTGATTTCCTTTGCTTTCCTGTAAAATCATACTCCAGTCTTTTCCTACATTTCTCATGAATTAATTGTACAACCAAGACTTGCTTCCCTGTGCTATGTCAAGGATCTACTTGTGCCTTTTTGTCAGAATTTATTGTTGAAGAGACTTGATCTTTGGACTATTGTCTAGATTCTATATTTGCATTTTTTACTGTGTTTACAACATATCTGGGAATTTTCTAGTGAGATTTCTTTTTGTATTGTATTCAGATTTTTAATTTCAGTGTGTTTTTCTGGAAAGCTTATTATTCTCAACTTGTCTTGACATATTCTATCTTCAAGATAAGTTATGTTGTACTTAGAGAGTTCTCAAGTATTCTTTTAACTTTGACTTCCATTCTTTTAATCTTGATTTTTTTTTTTTTGCCCATTAGTCAACAAGCATTGCCTCTACATTTTTTTTAAGTGTAAATTTTAATGGTCTCTTTTTCAGAGAATCTACATTTTTAAAGATATCTTTTCTCTCATTTTTTTGAATTATTCTTTGAGATCTCCAATTTCTGTCCTAATTTCTATCTGTATTTCTTCCTTTAATTGTTTTATTATTCTTCTGGATTATTCTGAAAGTTCTGGAAGGTGTTCACTTATAATTTCTTCAAGTTTTGTTGAAATGTTGTCTTTGGGATTTTTGCATTGCTTTGTTTTACTTTATTTTGTAGTATTTGTTCATTGCCCTGGGTCATCTTTTTGATGTTTACTCATCTTTTTCAGTCCTGCTATTCTTTTTTGTGAGATTTTCTCGGTTGTTCTATCTGATTTGGTGCATTTCTTGCTCTGAAGAGATGATAAAGACAATCTGGGTATATACACACACATACACACACACACACACACACACACACACACAAATATACCTCTGACTCAGCCATATTACCAGAAGATTATCAGTAATTTTTATTGGTTAAGGATTGTTATTAAAATATGTAGTCATTTAACAAAGATCTACAGAGGGAAATGGCTTGTTTATAGGCGTATCTTGCCAACATATAAGAATAGTGGATGGGAGGGGAGGTAATGGTTTTACATTATAATGACTGGTAAAGGTCTTTTTAAAATTATTTTATAAAAGGATTGGTAAAGCCACCTGAACTTCACCCAGTTACATTGGACCGAAAGGGACTCCTGGAAGTGATGGATCAGTTAAAACGCTTGCCTTCTGGACTGGATTCTGTACTGCAACAAACTGTACCGTGGGGTGTGGCATTTCATCATGCAGGTAGCCGGCAAATAGAGTCGGAAATCATTAGAATTGAATTTGATTTTGTAAAGCAACCTCATTTAAAAAGTCAGCGTTTCTTGATTTTCTGATTTATTTTGCATGTTTATATAAATTTGATTTCCAGTTAGCCATACTCAGTGCCCAGAGACTTAATGTTTAAGAGACTGTATCATCCCAACTGTAAAGTAAAAGTAAAACTGGTATAAAATTGTACATAATTTTAAGACTTGTTAATATATCAGAAGATATGAACTGACTGGGAATTTAAAGCTGGTTAGACCAAGGAGATGACTTCTAAAGGAGTTTTCTTTCTGTTCTTTTGATTCTTTGGTACTTCATATTAAAGCCTTGATGACCATACCTTGGTGTACGACATTCTAGAAATTAGCTATAACAGTGTGTTTTAAAAGTTCAAAATAAAATAAATTTTGATTCATTTTCATTTAAAATGTACATTTTGCATATCATTTAGTACTTGAGGAAGGGTAAAAAGTTTACAAGATCACACAAAAACAGTTTGTCAAAACAAAAAAATTGGGAGCTAATGACAAATTGGCTGACTGTGTTTATCTTCGAAGTCAGCTGACCATTTTCGATTCCTTAATTACCAGTCTTTAGCATTTCTAAAATTTTAAAGTAGTTATCACGGGATTTTGTTTTGATATATTTATAGCTATGTTTTGTAAGTTCTTTACTAAGCGTTTATGGAAACCTACCTTTTCAGGTCTCACTTTTGAGGAGAGGGATATTATTGAAGGAGCATTCCGTCAAGGTCTCATTCGTGTTTTAGCAGCAACATCTACACTTTCTTCTGGAGTGAATTTGCCTGCCCGCCGTGTTATTATTCGGACTCCTGTCTTTAATGGAAAATGTCTTGATATTCTCACTTACAAGCAGATGGTTGGTAGGGCAGGAAGGAAAGGTGTTGACACAATAGGTAAGTAGAACATAGTAGTGTTATCTAAGAACATGGCCAGTCTAATTAGGAGATTACTGTTAATCAACTAGTTGCTTATCCTAACGGGTAATATGCATAATAATGCATATAGACTCCTTAGAATGATGTTTTTAAATGTATAAAGTAAAATTCAAAGATTTTAAAGTAAACTAAAAGTTAGTGAAAATCATGGTTTAATTTTTCCCTGTCCAAGTTCATAAATCCTCTGAAATAAATTCCATGTTGTTCTGTGAGCCCCAGGTGAAGAATCCTCTACTAAAGGAATAAGAAAATGGCTAACTGAACTAGATATAAAATATGCAATTTCAAAACCACTGAAAAGTAGGTGTCTTCTGCCTTGGGCAAGTTGTTAGGAGGAATCTTCTTAGTATTGGAGAAAGATTTAACAAAAGGCAAGAAATCACTCATATCAATTTCCCTTTCCTTTTAAAAAATATCTTATTTTTTTTAAACCTCACTCTCACTTCACAGACAGAGGGCAGACATTTGACTGATTTACCAAGTAGAGAGAGAGAGCAGCCAAAAACAACACTGGTTTAAAATATAAACTCAATTGTAAAACTGTTACAGAGAAAAATGGATGGTTATGAATAGTATCTCATGAAACATGGAAAAAGAAGTTAAAAATACTTTGCAGAAAGTTTGGCAAAAAACCCAATAAAATGATCATAAAGCCATTTAAGGATGGAAAATATAAAAATGAAAATATACAGAGGAAAAATGGAAAAATCAGTAAATATTTTTAGAACCTTCCCCCCCATGAATTGAACCCCCAATTTTGTATTCTTCACAATCCCAGATGTTCTCATGTAAACATGTCAATAAACATTTATGAATGCCTACTGTGTACCAAATACCTTCCATAAGAGGCAGAAATGTTACTAAAAAAAATGGCAAGAAAAGCAGCTGGCTTACCCTAAATGTATTTAAAGAAGATCCGTGTTGGAGCGAAACAGTTGTGAGGACATTGAAGAATCTGTCAGAAATTTTCTTATTTTTAATTTTTCTTTTGTCCATTCCATTTTATTTTGAGTTCCAGATTCTCTCCCTCTTCCTAGCCTTCCCTTCCCATTGAGAAAGCAGAAAATAACAAAATCTGTTTCAAATATGAAGTCATGCAAAACAAAATCTGTAGTTTTCTGAAGAAAGAGGAAGATATTAATGCTATAGAAAACTTTCAGGCCTTATTATTTTAAAAAAGGAGACCAGACATCTTCTAATCTGTAAGCCTGTCTAGCTCTACATAAAATCAAGACCATCCTCAATGAAAATTTTAAAAGAAGGCAGACAGGCTTTGACAAATGATACTGTTTTGACCTTTTTTGGATATCATATTCTAGAGATTACGTTTTCTTTTTCATATTTGCAACATAATTTGTGTGATCCTGACTGGTTTCTTTAAACATAAAATTTTTGTTTCTTGTGGCTTACAGTGTTTTTTCTTTGACTTGGGGAACCTCTGGATTATTGTTATTATATTTCTTAGTGTTTCCATTTTGAAATTTTTTTCAGAAGGCAGATTTCTAGTAGATAAAGGCAGTTTTTTAATGACTTCTTGAAATATTGTATCCAAGTTTTTGTTTCATCATTATTTTCAAGGATTCCTGAATTATCTCTCTTGACCTGTTTTGCAGGTCTGCTTTTGATAGTAGATACCACACATGCATATTTTTCTGATTTTTCAGTCTTTTGACTTTGTTCTAATATTTCTTGTTCTCTTTACGTCATTGATTATTCTTTGCTCTATTCTTTTTTTTTATCTAGTATACTACTTGTGTAAGGTTTTATACTTTCTATTCCAAGTTTTTTTTTTCTCTTCCAGTTTTTTCTTCAGGATTTCTAATTTAATTTTTTTCTCCTTCTTTTCATCCACTCTTAGAATCTTTGTGGTAAAATAATTTTTCCCCCTTTGAGACTGGATGGAGGAGCTTGTTGGTGTTTCCCTTTGGTTTGGGTGATCATTTTTTCTTATGTCATCCTTTAAAAATCTTTGGGGATTTTCTTAGTGAAATTTGGCTTGACTATAACCTTTCACGTCATCATTTTTAACAGAACTCTTCTGCTAACAACATTCTACTGTAGACCACATTTTTACTATGATGCAATTTATCGAAAGATGTAGTGAATAGAAGCTCACAGTGTTTTGTTGTTACTTGATTATAAAGGAACATTTGATTCAGTAGAATTTAATGTTCTCTTCTAACAAAGTATCTACTTCAAAAAAATCATGTTTTTGTCAATCAGCAAAAATTTTTTCTCTCATCCTCCTCCCCCAAGCCCCCTTTTCCTACTTGAGAATGAAAGAAAAACAAACGTTATTGTAAACATGTGTAGTCAGCCAGAGCAAATGTTCACATTGACCATATTAAAAAAATTGTTTCATTTTTCACTCAGAGACCTTCATCTCTTTATCATTAGTCCTCTGGACCTGTGGTTGATCCTTATGCTAATAAGTCTTTCTCCAGATCATTTTACAGATGAGGAACTGAGGCAAACAATGCTAAATGACTTGTGTAAGGTCGCACAGCTTATAAGTGTCTGAGGCCAGATTTGAACTCAGAAAGATGAGTCTTCTTGACTCTAGGCCTGGCACTCCATCCACTCTGCCACCTGGTAACTCCCAAATTTCTCCCAAAAATAAGATCTATTTTTAATACCATATTCTGTCAGTATTGTTGGTTATAGATTATAAAACATGTCAGTCTCTGAGGAATTAAAAGTGTGTTTCTCTTAGAAAGGAATGGAGTGATGCTTGTGGAGGGGGATGAGTAGAATGCAACATATAACTGATGAAAATTAAAGTAAAAGATATTATTAAGTAAATTTATGAAATGAAAATGGACTGATCACATGACAAGATTAAGTGAAAACAGCTGAACGTCCTGAGTGCTTCACTAATGTGTTTGCAATGTTAGGAGAAAGTGAGGAAGGCTGCCAGCGCACTGGTTGGTCCCTCTATACCTGTAGTGAATTTATGGGAGGATGTATCACATAGGATAACTAGGCATGGATGAATTAGCAATCTCAGTTGTTGAAGTAAGCCTCAAAATGAATATAATTATAGATCTAGTTGAGTTTTCAGAATATCAGTTCTCAATAACACTTTCTCTCCTATGTCTTCCCCTTTTCACACCTCCTTCCCATCCTCCAAATAAGTTTTTCTTTTATGACAGAGAAAAATATTTAAGAAAAAGTGTTCCAGATCTGACAGTTTGTGCAAAATTTTGTATCTCTAATCCATCATCCTTATACTGAGAGGAGAGCAGTGTATTTTTCATCATTGATTCTCTGGAGCCGCTGTTCCTTGTAAAATCCTTGAGTTCTGATTTTTTTTTTAGCATTGCTTTTATTATTGTGGTCACTGTATATTCTCTTGGTTCTGCTTTCTTTACTATGCATTAATTCATGTAAGTTTTCTCATGTTTGTTTGGATTTTTCATGTTCATTGGTTTTTATGGTGTAATAAATAGTATATTACATCCATATATCATGATTTGTTCAGCTTTTCCCCAAACAGTGGGCACCTACTTGATTTTGCCTGCCCCCCCTTTTTTAGTACCACTAAAAGGACTGCTATGAATTTTGGTATAGTAGTTATGCACCTAATAGTTATAGGAATTTTACTCACATAATTCAAAATTGTTTTCCAGAGTGATGGTTTTCTAGACCAGTACGCAGCTCTGCCAAGAGTATATTGGTTGTACTTATCTTTTCACAGTTTTTCCGTCACTATTTATTTCTGTGTTTTATCATCTCTTCCAATTTAAATAATATGAAATGAAATCAGAACTGTAGTAACATTCTTTTCTGACTAATGATGTTTAAGCTTTTATTTTCTTTGAAATTGTATTTTTTGGCCACTTGGATATTGAAGGATGATGTATTGAAGAATGACTTCTGGAAATAACGCTTGTATCAGTTCCATATATATCTACAGTGAGACATGTTTGATGCAAAAATATTTCCTATTTGACAATTTTTTTATTATTATATTGATTATATTGATAGGGGGAAAAAAACAAATTTAGGAGCAAAATGAATTTATTGGTTGTTCTGTCACACTGTGCTACAGATAGGTCAAAAAAGATACCATTACAAAATGAGTACACCAAGGAAATAGCCCATTGGTCCTAGGAGTCATTAGATTTATAAGCTTCTGTCTTCTTTTTCTTTTACGTTTATTTATCCCTATCACCACACTACTGGTAGTATTCCATTTCAGTTAACCACTGTACAGAGACCTGCAAAAAATACACAAGTACCCTTTTCCTTAGTGCTAATATATATATATATATGATATATATATGTGATATATATATATATATATATATATATATATATATATATATATATGAAATATATCCAAAGTTCCTTCAGTATTGGGGAATGTGATTAATTTGTACCTGCAGCCTGAGTCATTTATATGGCTAGGTTTTCCCTTATATCATTTTGAAAGACATTTTCTGTGTGTGTGTGTGTGTGTGTGTGTGTGTGTGAAAGAGAGAGAGATAAATGGAGTTAGTTGTGCCTTATTATTTTTTGCTGTTTGAGATTAACATTATATTTCTTCTGCAATCAGTGGACCTGTCTAAGGACCTGTTCTTTACTTTCTTTGAGGTTTGGAACTTCATTCCGTTGTCTCTCTGATGTTCATATTGTCAAGTAGATATTTTTTATTGTTGAGTGTTGAGTTCTGTTAGGACGTAAGGATTGTTTAATTCATTGTATTTGTATCTTTAGCAGCTGCCATAGTACTTGGCACATAGTGGGTGTATCATAAATGCTTGTTCATTGATTGATTGAAGTTCAGACCTGCAACACTTCTCCAACTATATTCTTTCTCCCCATATTCTGTTGAGGAGAAACAACATGTGCCTGCATAAATAAGTACAAAATTTATTGGATTCTACTCTTTTGACTTTAGTTTCTGTTGTTAGTGATAGGATTCTACTAATCATGGTTCTCAGAAACTGTTTTCAGAAATAACGAGATAATTTCAGTTAGTTCCTAAAATCTCAGTATGAGACATAGAAAAGTGAATGGACTTTTACTCCAGGGGAGAGA